>NC_142705.1:6746830-7055404 GCF_029339155.1 Prunus mume
ATTCACAGCACTTTCTTCAAGGAATTCCACAATGGACTTGCTCAAATTGTCAAGTTCCTGTTGGGAAAAGTTCAGCCCTCGGAAGCTATATTTTTAAGTCCTAAAAGGGGCGACTCATTGGACAAGTTTCTGGAGAAAACCAAAAAAATGATTTGCGCTTCAGCATAACAGAGAATTATGATGCAGAAATTTGGAAGCATCATACGGAGTTCATGAATGGTGCTGTTTCCTGGCCCAGCTACCAAAAAGATCACTGCTATCCCTTATTGATCAGAATTACAGTGTGAACTTGCACTCCTATTCCTTCGTCAGCTGCACATATTTCAGGCAATATAGATTCGTCTCTGGCGGAATCAAATTTTGCTGGCTGAGCTGTGCTGTAGCCCGTTTGAGTGTACTAATTATTGTAAGGAAATAGGAATTGCAGCATACTGCCTGAATTCGGTACTACTTCCTCCACAATATGTGGATCCAGATCCGTAGTCACTTCAACTGCATAGTCCTTCCGTATCATTGCGTAGATCCTCCCTGTCTTTTAGTTTACCAATGGAAGCGAAAGAATGACATTACCCTTTTTGGTTTATTGTATTGTGATTTCCTTTTTAAGTCTATAGGTCTTAGCAGATTTATAGTTTACCAATTGTAATGCAAGAATGAGATTGCTTTTTTAATTGATATAATATATTAATGATTGATTTCCCTTTTAGCATGATCTAGGAGGGTGCATTGAAAGTTTTATACTTCTTGTCTGAAGATTCCTTATCTTTATTTGAGCATCAAGTCACATATTTAGCTTTTAAATACGGCCGTCCATGAGTAAACAAATACATGGACAACAGAGGACGCTGCTGAACAATGTCAAAAGCAATACTCTTCGGATCAATTAAACTAACATATTGGGAGTGGGAGATAACTTGTTTGCTTTGAAGTTGGATGTCACCGCAGGTTCAGAGCAGTGAACAAGCCTCGTCCGGTGTGCAAAAAAGTGACATGCCCTGGTTCAAATTCTTAGCTTTTATAAAGGTGAGTCTATCTCCTTGCATTCTCTGCTGTTTGATTCTGTTTTTATGAAATTTTGACTTCTTACTTAACCCGAAAACTATACGCAATTGCAAAGCACAACCTTTCTGAAGAAGCAATCAAAGTTTATGAAGGATTATGTCTGATTCGATAATATGGTGCAACTTTGGGAATAATGATATAGTAGCCTTTTCATGTGAATACTGCAGTTCTCTTACCCATGCAACAATGGTTATATCTATCTGTAAGCGTACTGACTTGAGGGGTGAAGAAAAACTCCACAGCGCTGGTCTCTCACTGTAGTGTCAGACCCTTTTTTATTGTGGGTCTGTTATATTTTGTGTGTGAGAGACCGGGGCTATGTGCCGGCGGGGCATACAGAAGTTTTTCTACAAGGATGACCCAAAATGGGTTAAATTGTTTTAAGGTAACATGTTATGTTCACATTGCTCTTCTTTTCTACTGTTTTTTATCAAATGATCAACAGATGGTGAAAAAATGATGAAAAGATGGATTACGAAGCATCACCATTGAAAATGGACCGCAGTCATTATCAAATATCAATCATCATCTTATCTCGAAGAAAAAGTTGGTTTGATCCTGTCTTTGTCATGCTTTCTTTGTGTGGTTCCCTCCACTCAAGTTGGTGAAGAATCACCTCTTTGTATGCATCTATATGTCCAGGATGTCAAGCTCCAAGCAACTCACAGTCATAGGGCGGCAACTTGGATCATACTTGCGTTGGCCTTTTTAGGCTGGTTTGCTTATCTTCCTAGCAATTATAATGATGTTTTAGGATCTTCTAACAAACACAAAACATGAACCATTTCAGAATTGACGTTATCAATTGAAATCGCATATTTTCTTTTGGCTTCAGGCTGTAATAATCAAAATTGGAGACCCCTACAAGCACTACTGCTGTCCAATCATGAATGCTCACCACTTACTTCCTATTCACGCTACACGTTTGCATCGATAAGTGCTTGTTCAAGTGAGTCGCAAGTAATTTTTTTGTCAGACCTACTGTGAGGGGCGTCTATTACAAAGGCCCCGCCCCTCACATTGGGTCTCCCAGTATAGTTCTTTAAACATATAACAAGGGGCGAAAAAGCACATCTTTATTTCTAAACAAATGCTCATGCTTCATATATTAATATATGTGTAAGTATTGAACGCTAAAAATGGGGGGATTTGGAAGTGGGTGTTGTTGTTGCTTCTTTTTCTAGGACTGTCAAGATCAAGGATGCCAAATGGTGGACTCATACTCATACTCATTTGGGACATGAGTGGCTGCCTGTCTACTACGATAACTGTGAAAATGAGAGGACCAAAGAGATGACCAAAACCAAAATGCTCCGGAGAGCCATGGAAGGTTGGGTTCTTGTTGAATACCCTGCGGCCAAATCTGCAAGCAATGATGAGGCCAGTAAGTCCGACCCGGAATCCGACCCTGAACCATCAGTTGTTTGTGAAGGGGAATCTGTTGCGGATTTTACACTGTACAAAAACATATTCCGTACCATGTTAATGTCAATTATACGCATAATTAGCATATCATTGAAGTCAAATTACTATTTGAAATCAACCTAAAAATTGCAACTCAAACACTTTTAAACGAAATATTCTATGACTTCACAATTGAGTTTGTTACGTCATTAGGAGAAAAAACTTCCATGCAACGGTATATCCGAATTGTACATACATATTATGTTGTTAGACTATTAAGTCATTATTTCGTTTTCAAAATTTTGTTACTCAAATAATTTTGTTTAAAATGAATAATAAATAAACAACATAATATTGTAAATTACTCCATCTAATACCTTGTAAGAAGAGAAGCGCAAAATGTGATCGTATAGTCAGCACCCGTACACGTAAACGTACTGGATGCATCGTCGTAAGCGTAGCTGTACGATTTGGGGCACGCGGACTTAAACAGCTGCGAGTACATGGACGGCTTACACGTGGACGGTGACCCATACTCGCCGTTGCAACAGTACTCCGGGCTCCCAAACGCGTCGCATGCGCTCTTGCACGCGCCGCCGCCGTCGACTTTGAGCTCTGCGGGGCACCGACGGTTGAGGTCCGTAGCGCAGCCCGTGGACGCGCACGTACCGGATCCCCCGCTCCCTTCAACGATCATAGGTAAGTTATAGCCGTCAACCAGGCTGACATCATAGAAGTCTTGAGAACCCGAGCCGAGTGTGAACTCGGCTAGAGTGGCTGGCGGTGCAGCTCCAGCTCCGTTGCACTCGAGCTGGCCCGAACCGCAGTCGCCGGTCGAACATGAGCCGTGGCCGGAACCGTCGAAGTTGCAGCCGGTTCGGCCCCAGAAGCGGCCGGACCAGCCTGTCGGGGCTTGGAAGGAGCGGGAGCTGCCTTTGGCGAGCTCGAAGCCGGTGCTGTCCAGCTTGGGGCTGCCTGCGCTGGCTAGAATTCCTGGCCATACTGTGAAGTCACACTTGTTTGTGAATGTGAATGTGGCTCCGGTGACCCCTGCAAACCAAAATCACAGAAAACATAAACATATATATATATATATGGTCAAATTATGAATATTTTGATTGAGTTATGAAAATGTGAGAGGAACCCAAGTGGTGAAATTGGTTTAATTGTTGCAATTTTGGGTTTTTACCTTTGGCAATGATGAGAAGGAGGAGGGTGATGCAATAGGAAAATTGAGTACCCATTAGGACTTTTGTGTGTGTTTAATTTGGTGAATTTAGATTGTTTAGAGATGGTGGTTCCAATCCAGGAGAGAAGAAGGATAGAAAGGCAGGGCCTTTATCTTTGATAAATCAAAAATGCCAGAGAGAGAGAGAGAGAGAGAGAGAGCAGAGAATGGTGTATAATTCTCTCACACAGACACTCTGCAAATGGCAAAGGATCAGTGTGAGAGAAAAGGAGAGGGAGAGAAGGAAGAAGGAAAAGGTTGAGGGAGTGGTGGGAGAATCTTAACCATCAGCTGTGAGGCTCTATTTGTAGAGAATTGTAGAAACAAGGAGGATCAAGATAGCAATGGGAGTGTCTGTATCACCACCGCCTCACTGTCATGGGGAAGCACTTTTGCTCTGTAAAAATATCACCTGCCAATTAAGTTCGAGCTTAGTGTTGTGAAATCACTAAACAACATCACACTTGTTGGGTAAAGATGTCCTTTTATATGGAAATCAGCTGGAACCTGCTCGAGTGGCAGCAGCCACCTTTTCTTTTTGACACTTGTCTAATTCTTTTTACTAATACAGTTATTTAGTTTTATCCCATCACCATGAGTTTGTTTGAGCATGATTTTAATTTTTTAATTTTTTTTTCCTGGTAGAATTAAAAAAATTATTTCTTTTCTCTTCTATTTTTATGTCTGTTATGAAATAATTGTCTTCTTCTAGAAACCCAACAAGAACAAAAATAAATAAAATAAACAAACCTATAGTGATAAACGATAATTATTATTAAGATGAAGAGAAGACCATGGAAAAGTCGTGTGGGAGGGCACGTGGGAGAATATCATTGGAGTCAAATGCACTATGAGGCACCACGTGTCCACTCATATTAGTGCGGTTTCAATTTGCTCACAGAAGATTCTCATGTCACTGAAGTAATTAAAAAAGCAAAATCACATGCAAAATGACCTGTGTCTAGGAGGCTAAGAACCGCCGTAACAAGGCGGGGATTTGGTTTAGAGGCGGTTTACGGTGCCGTCATTGCATGACGAGGAAGCCAACGTTGCCTCAAATTAGGAGGCAAGTCACATGGTCTTAATGCGGGAGCTTTATATCATGCGGCCAATTGTGGTGGTTGGTTAGTTGGTTTCATGTGCTTGAAAAGCTTTTCTCAATCCGGAAACCTTGCTCGAGAAGAAAGTTATCGTGAGAATGATATTGGTGTGTGGTGTCGGCCAAAAGTTAGATTGTCACTCTTTATTGGTTTTACGGTTTCAGTTATATAGTTGCTCTAGTTGATCAAGTGAGTAAAATTGTCACTCTTTATGTTTGTGCAATTTTGTCATTTTGTATCCTCCGTGTTGGACACGGGTGTGCGAGTGTCCGACACTCCGACACTTGGGCTTAGCGAAGTGTCCGTGCAACATAGCCTCTAAATTGTCTTGATTATAAATTATGAAATTGAAACATTGCTTCACTTCCCATTTGAAATTTATGGACCCAACACATGTACGATATGATATATATCTGACTGGGAAATTGATGAAGCCAACAATCCGCATGACTGGGAAATTGCAGAACCTTATGGGAAAAGGATGGCGTGCCCGCTTGTATCCAAGTTCGTTGCTCGTTTCATTCAATCTTTTTGTTTGAGTCTTGTTTTTAGCTTTTCAGTGGGGCAACAATGTCTAGCTTTCTAAAGGGGCAATGCCATCTTATATATATTGAAAGATAAGCCTTTTCAAATCTAAAGTGAAAAAAAAGGGTTATGCAGATAGAGTCTACCTAATTAAGGCTACTCCCTATCTATCTATCTACTTTCTATTTTGGTTTATTTTAGACCTAGTTTATAGCAGGAGATGACTCAAATGCATACTTTTCGACCTTCATTTTTAAAAAAATAAATACGTAATTTGGACTTTGTATCCAAATTGTCCACCCTTAAGTTGTTTTCTGACTGTAATTTGGGTTGATGTGTGCTAAACGCCAAATGCGACTATGGTCAAAAAAATAAGAAAGTGAAAATTGTTGAATATATGACTCAATGTAATTTGAGTAACTCATCAAAATTTCCTTTTATGTCAAAATTTCTTCCCTTCTTCTTTAACTCAGCTTTACTTCCCTTTCGAATTCTCATATTCCATTCTCAAAATTTTATAAGTAAACACTAGCCTTAATTTGACGTACATTATTTACTTATTCTCTCACAACTTAAGTTTTTTGGATTAAACCAATGAGGATTAGTTCAATTGGTAAGGTCTCTGGACTGTGTGTAGCCTTCACTAGTGTTCGAGTCTTGCTGCTAGTAGTCCTCATTGGTGCGTGATCTGTAATTTCCTACATAAATTCATACCGGTGACAGTTAGCAATTGGGTGTCACGCGTAAGTCTTTCCAGCTTGAAGTTGTGGGTATGCCCTAGCGTTGGTGGTAAGAGTAGTCAATCTCTCCCTAAACTTTTCTTCATTAAAAAAAAAGGAAGTTTTTTGATTAGTGCCTTAGAGAAGAGTTTATCCAATATCTCTAGCCAAACTAGAGAGCCAATTTAGTGACTGGCCTTGGGTTTGAAGGGGAGTGTTAGTATTGATTCCCGCATGGCCTAGATATTTTTAGAATAATACAGTAGTAGTATATGAGTACATTAACACCTTTTCCTTGTAAGCCGGTTTTGAGACAATGAAAATTCTATCGCATTGTTGGAGCAAGATTTCTTTCAAGAAGAAATACCTGCACAGGTTTTTGACTGAAGTTCGCACGCTTCTTTGGTTGAAAGAGAACTCTGGATTGCGTTTCGAAGACGAAAGGTGGAAACGGGGTGAGTACCTGTAAAAGCCACTCTGAAGCTCAAGTCAGTGTTTGTGTAGCGGACTTTTAGTGTTCTATTGAATTTCTCGTATCTCTGCTAGAGGTCTAGCTGAGTTTTTATAGCACTTCAAGTTCTTGGGTTTAGCCCTACTTCCCCAGCTTTGCACATCTCATCCTCCACTTCATGGTAATGGGGTTAGATGAGTGGGTTGTGTCTCCCTCGCTCCGTACTTCTCTAGTAGGAGGGAAGTTTAATCATCCCACGTCTTTTAATCATGTCATATGGGTTAAGCCATGACACGTGAGATTTGGTCCCAACAGTGCCTCCCTTTTTTCCTCTCTACACGCTTCGTGGGTGGAAAGGGAAAAATGATTTAAATGGGACTTTGAAGCAGGATTTCTTTGGATTGAACACATGATGTCATGATGGGCTCATGGTTGAGCCCAAATAAACAGTTCATTTTCTTTCTTGGGCTTGTTCGTCTCAGGTCGACGGATCTTCTCAATTGAAAGATCCCCTATATGGATAATACACATTCCAGTTGACCGACTAATTCTAATTGTTTTGTTCCGAAGCAAAGATATCCACGGGGCAGTTCGTCCTATTCAGATATTCACGACCAAGAAGTACTGGATTCTCTTTCGGATAGGCCCTTGAAAGGAGAAGGAAGGCTGGAATGCCAACGGGCGTATATTATTGAATTCACCCGACCCGATAGTACTGTACCCATTTTGGGAACGTCCAGTGCCAAAGTTGGTCAAACCCAAAAATATAATTCATGTTGGACCATTGCCAACCAATGCATGTTGTTGACCTTTCATACATGTGTATCCTTGCTTTCATCTCCCGCATGTGAAACATCCATGTGTGAATTTTTCATGCACGTTGCTGACTTTTCAAGTTTCAACTATGGACTTTTAGCCCTATGTGAAATATCTAGGTACAGACAGCCAATCCCATGCGTAAGTGGACCCTTTCACTTTATTTTGGACTTTTGCACCTCTGCCGATCCGGTGGGCTCATGCAAATTTCTTTCTCTTTACTAACAGATCTCAAATAGACTCCAGCTGGGGTGTGCTTGGTTTTAGGCTTTAGCCAATTCGGTGGGCCCCATGCTCTTTGCTTTCTCTTTGCTAACCAATCCCAGATAAACCCCAGTTAGGGTGCGCTTGGTTTTAGGCTTTAGCATATCTAGTGGGCCTCATGCTCTTTGCTTTCTCTTTGCTAACCGATCCCAAATGAACCTCAACTAGGATGCCCTTGTGTTTGAGCTGATCTTCTAAACCCCGATGCCCTTTAACTGTCCTTCCGGATCCATGCGTCTTTGGTTTCTCAGCTGATCCCAGGTGTCCATGACTTTTTTTTTTCTTTTTTTTTCTTTTTCTTTTGCACTTGTGCTTGAGCTAACCTTGCAGACCCAATACCCCTAAGCTATCCTTCCGGACCCATACGCCTTCGGTTTCTCAACTAATCCAAGCGATCCATGCTCTTTCTTTGTTCCTTTTTTTTTTTGCTTGCGCTTGAGCTAACCTTGTGGACTCCAATACCCCTGAGCTGTCTTTCGGACCCATGCGCCTTCAGTTTCTCAACTAATCCAGGCGGTCCATGACTTTTTTTTTGCGCTTGCGCTTCAGCTAACCTTGCGGACCCCAATACCCTTGAGATGTCCTTGTGGACCCATGCGCCTTCGGTTTCTCAACTGATCTAGGCGGTCTATGACTTTTTTTGTTTGAGAAAGTAAACAAGTCTAGCTTCGTAGGTGTACTCATTACCTTGCACCACTTATTGCTTATACCTATTGCTTTTGTGGAAGTGCATGCAACTTTCTGTCAGGGAAAAGCATGCATTGGGTAGAGATAACCTCGACTGGCCATATCAGTCCAAGCTTTGTTGCCAAAGCCTAAGGCGAATATCTGAGTTGGCCGTATCAAGCCTTATCTTTGCTTTTGAAAAAAAAAAAAAAAAAACTTCTCCCCATGACTTTTGTGAATTATTTTTCTCTAATGCTCACACCCTCTGCTATAAAAGGTATGTCGATAGAGATACATTTCATTCGTAAAACCGTTCATACTTTGCTTTTGTTCTTCATATAAGATCTAGGCGTGAAAAGAGAGGAAAGTGTTCTGTGCATTTGAAAACTCTGCCGAAAGTTTCTTGTTCTTGCTACGACCCAGTAAGTATTATTTTTATCTTTACTATTTTCATATCAAGGCATGAGAGTTAGCCCAAATCTGGTGGTGTCCTATCGAGCTATGAGATACTTAAGGCTCGCACTAAAGGATGTGTTCCCGACAACGTAGGGATCGATCTTTTTCCTTTGGGGTCGGATATGTACACTAGTGCCGGTATCCCTCGGGGCTCCTTAATTCTTTCATCGGCTCACTTAGAGTATGTTAGGTTTCCACTCCATCCCCCTTTTCACATGCTCTTATTTTTCTTGGACCTTCACCCCATGCAACTAAACCCAAATTCTTACCTTATCATATTCGGTTTTCTAGCCGTCAAGTTGAAGTGGGGTGTGTCCCTTAGCTTCAAGGATTTCATATACCTCCACAATTTAGCTTGTGTTATGGGGAAAAGCCGTTATTTCCTTTTTACTCCTGGGTATGGTAAAAAGATATTTACTTGTAAGCCAACTTTCACCAATTATTGGAAAAACCAACCTCTCTTGATCACTGGGGAATGGGCGGCGCATGAGATGTTTAACATGTCTGTCTCATCGGTGTTTGGCTCAAAACCTGGTATAATGATTCATGCCTTTGAATTATAACTTATTGTGTTTTTGAGGGTCTAACTAACCTTTTCTTTTGGCAGTACTTCCTTCAGACAAAAGGTACCTCATTCCTGAAGACCGGATCGCTTGGTTGGAGGAGAACTTGATAGGTCAGAGGTGGGATATCACACGCTTCGTCGACCCTGCAACTCTCATCCGTCTTTCCACTGCTCGTCGTACAGCGACTTACTTCCCGTTTATTTTGGCTAACTCAAACTTGTACGGAATAGACTTGTTCAAGGACATTTGCTCCATCGACGTCGAGTTTTGTTGTGATGAGGATTCAACATCTCTTATCTAGGTCAGTTTTCAAGAAAGTGAGGCTGAGTTAACTTAGCACGTTCATTATCAGTCCCAAGCCGTAGGAAATGGAGACCGAGCCCTCAGGGGCTGAAAAGAAGTCCCGCCATGCCCCATAGGTCGTTTCGGGTTTGGGTTCACCTAATGTTGCATCCGCCTCGAGTACTCCGTCCCAACCTCAGCAAGTCCATCGTGCTCCCACTCTCGCTAGCTCACTAGGTGAGAACGACTTCACGGATATGAATGATGAACAGATGTAGGGCTACCAATCATAGTGCTTGAGTGCAGTACGAAAACGTTTAGGATTTGTGCCCGTGTCATTCGATTGTAACGTCATAGCATAGCTGCCTGCCTAATGCTTAATTTCTTATTTCTTGCAGATGGTTGGAATTCACAACGCGCAAATGGCGAGATTCAGGCTATGAGCCGTGAGATATGCGAAAAGACGGCGACCCTCAAACTCAGTGGGAAACGCATCAAGGAATGTGTAACTAAGCGAGCAGCGGGGAGAGCTGCAAAACACGAAGCGACCAAAGCCTGCATTGGTGGAGGTTGATCGCCTTAAGCAAGAACTGGCGGATGCTGCACGCAATAGGGACGAGGAGTATCAAGTCAACACCAAGCAGATCAAGGTCGAGATGGCCAGGCAATTCAGATACGGTTGGGTTCAAGGTCAACAACTCCCTGAGTACCGGTTTGTGAGGGGATCCAGATGACTATGACGATGAGTTGGGATTTGATCCCGTTGTCAAGAGCCAAGAAAAATCCCAACATGTTAGGCACCTAAAATAGTTCATAACCAGGATGCATACCCTGAAAATAACCAGCGGGATCAAATCCCAACTCATCATCATAGTCATCTGGATCCCCTACAAACCGGTGCTTATGGAGCTGTTGACCTTGAACCTAATCCTATCTGAATTGCCTGGCCATCTCGACCCTGATTTGTTTGGTGTTGGCTTGATACTCATCATCCCTATTGCGTACATCATCCACCAGTTCTTGCTTAAGACGATCAACCTCCATCAATGCAGTGCTTTGGCTGTTTCTCAGGTTCTGCAGCTCTCCCCGCTGCTATTCAAGCTCAGTTTCATATTCCTTGATGCGCTTCCCGCTAAGTTCGAGGGTCGCCGTCTTTTCACATATCTCATGGCTCATAGCCTGGAACTTCATCATTCTTTGTTGGTTTGGAGGGTGCAGGGTGAGGCCATATCTTGAATTTAGAAATACAAGAGTGTCAACAAATATCAATATATGAAGCAATGAACTGTATGGAAATAAAGATTTTATATCTAAAATGAACTGTATTTATACTCACCCCATGAGGTTTTCGGTGTTTTCACAACATTCTCGAGGTTTCAAAAATTACACGAACACCCTCTTAAGTCTTAAAGAATTTTCGAGTTATTTATACAAGCTAACACTCCTCTGAAGTATTTTTTATTTTCACAAAATATCTTTAAGCCTCTCAAGTGATAAGTTATATGCCGTGGAAAGTACATGTGCGGATAAGAATTTTAGCTTTTTCTTTTTCATCGGCATCATCATCGATTCATCGATCATCCTCTTGTTTTGTTTTTGGTTTCAGCACTCCTTTTTCCTTTAGTATAAAGAGAAGTACGTCACCCAACCCACCATACCACTTTTGATACTAAAAAAAACATTCTTTAAAAGAAAGAAAAAAAGGTTTATGCAATCGGGAATCCTTTGTTTTTTAAGCCTTAATTTCACTCTATAATTAAACTTGCTTTTGTAATTGTAATTTTGAAGGGAAAAGGATGGTATTATGAATAATTAATGGTGAAAAGGGGAAAAGGGGGGATATTACACTAAAGTTGGCATAATCAGACAGACATGATAAGGATACATATGCAGAATAATAAGATGCATTTTGCGATATAAGAAAAAGTAATATAAACGATACAAGTTTGCATGGGGTCAAATGAAGGAATGGAGCTAGGAGGCAATAGGTTGTAAAGAGTAGTTTTGGTTTTGCTTATCAAGATATGGTTATTAAAAGTGTTTTTCTTTTTCTTTTTTCTTTTTGAATTCCTATGTATATTTTGTAACTTTGTTATTAGGTTTAGTTGTTCACAACTCATAAAAATAAATATGTATAGCTTGTCAAGCAATTAAAAAATTCCTAGTTGATGGCCATATCCTATCATGAAGAAATACATAGGTTTCATCCAACAATTCGTAGCTATTATATGAGTTTTCAAAAGCCATAATCACCAAAAAAGTAGTACAAAAGTTTGGGAGAAGGCGTCTTGAATTGAAGGCTTAAGAGCATCCGTAATATTTGTTCAATAGTTCAATATTTTGGCATCTATTAAATTGAACTGTAGTTTTACTTACAATGGTACAATTCAATAGCTTTATATCAATAGTTATATTTACTTACATGTTTTTTTTACATACTCAAGTAAAATAAAAATGATAAATTTAATAATACAAAAAAAATTGTACTATTGAAATATTCTCAAAGATATCTTTAAAAAGAGACCAATTTTAAATATATTTGTAAAAAAAATATATATATTTTTTTTATATTGCATTGAACTATATGAACAACCATTACGGATGCTCTTTACAACATAATGCATTAATTGCTGTATTTTTTTCTATTTATTATTGTATATGGGTCTCATGGTTAGTCTATTGTAATTGTAGTAGATGGTTCATCACGTAGCATCTTCTATTGCAATGAACTAAATCACACCATTGCAAGTGAGATATTACAGTTTTACTTCAATTTCATGCAATAAAATTGCATTGATTCTAACCATTGCATGTGCTCTAAGGGAGAAATTGCATGGAAAACTTGATTCTCTTGATATGACAGAGGTTATAGTGAGAGTTTCTTAATAGTTGTCCGATTTAGTACAGAGTTATGCTAGATTGAAGACGACGTTTAAATTTAGCAAATTTGACTTTTCAAAAGTTGGTTCTTTTCCCATCGCAGCCACCAAAATGTTCAACGTCTTTTGCTTCCGTTAAAAGTCCTCTTAGTCAGAATGAAAGTGATTATGTTGGATGAATATGAGCAAATCTTAGAAAATCAAGTGTGAATCAATTAAGTTTCTATCGCTAAAGTTCAACATTACACCACATAAATGCACATCAGAAAATGACAGATTTTTGTTTTCAACAACAGATAAAGAGATGCTTTGCGTAAAGGCAGCGAAATTTGAGTTTTCAAATACTTTGAATAAAATATCAAATACTTGAACATATACCCACATGAATTTTTTTTTTTGGGTCACATCCGAAACCAAAACTTGGAATACATCTTTTTGATCTTTCTTTCCCATGGACGGTTTGTCCAAAATTTGCACGTTTTACTTGGCTTACAAATTTTATGCTTTGTTGTCTGTAGTGTTAGTGCATAGGGATATGAAGTCAACGTAAACTATATAGTGTTTTCAAACGAAAGCTCCAATTCAAAATGCCCACCTTATAAATTTTATGCATTGTTATCTGTGGTGTTAGTGCATAAGGATATGAAATCAACGTAAATTATATAGTGTTTTCAAATGAAAGCTCCAATTCAAAATGCCCACCGAAACAATATATGTGGATGTGATCACAAGTAAAAAGAAACTTGTTTGCCCTAATTTTGGTGTTGCTGGAATTCTTTTATCACAAAAAGGAAAGTTGGGAAAGTAGCTACAAAAAAAATTAATTAAAGCTTTACAGCAGCAGCTTATATCCTGCAACTATTTGTGGAAATAAAGTATTTTTAAAGAAAAACTGAATGAATAGGATACGAGAAATGGAAAAAAAAAAAAAAGCACAGCCAAGTTGGATATAGCTTTCCTTTCCATGCAAGCAGCATTGTAATGTCTAGGTGTTAAAGCTACTTAACTGATCAACCTTTTTATCCACCAGAAAAAATGTGGAAAAAAGCCACAAAAAAAATTTGTGTGGTTCCTTCACAATCTAGCCAAGACCCAAGGACTATAGCAGATTGGTGGCTCTAATTAATCATAATATTTTCCCCTTTAAAAAAAAAATAAAAGCACTTTTTAATTAAGTTAGAAAAATAAATGGCTTGGTAAGTAAGTAGAAAATCTTTATTAAAAAAATTATTTAAAAAGAAAGTAAAAAGAAAAAGAACTCTGGGTCCTCTGGCACGATGCAATGCATTAATTCAATTTCATCCCACTAATTCAAAAGATAAAGTTGATTTGTTACCCTAATTATAGAGTTGATTTGTTGATGAAGTATTTTAGCAGAAAAACCTCCAATCTAGTCCCCATTAGCAGACTCAAAGAAGCTCAAATCCACTCCATAGCAGGTTGACAAAAACAGTGGGGAGGTCCTCAATAGTAGCAAGCAAAAACAGGCATGAGGCATGTCGCACCACAAATCACACCTAGTTTAGTGCTAATGACAACGAATTAAGAGCCAATAATTTATAGAATCTTGCCATCTTGTAATAAATAAATCTAAACCAGGAGGAGAGACAAAAGAAAAATGATAAAATACCCAACTCAGCTCAAATACCATACACTAAAAACTAAACCCATCTTGTTGGATTTAGTTGCAAAACAACTACAGTTCCAGCTAAATTATTCTAGCTACTCTCTCTCTCTAGTCTCTACCATACATTATATAATATTTACATCACAATCAAGAAAGAGATTAGGGCATGTCAGCTAAACTAACGCTCTTAATTTGTCCTTTAAATTCTAAGGACGTGGATCATGGAGTGTATCTGTTTGTACGTATCACTAAAGTTGCGCACAAAGTTGTTCTTCCAATTTGAATGGGCCATAGCTTTGCTACGACGCCGTATGGTGACCCCCGATACAAGTTGCAATCTCCGAGGGGATTGTGGGCTCCACGGCTCCAACGTCGGACCAAAAATCTGGGCCCACGACGCAGTCTCAACAGTGAACTCTACTAAAAAGGTCAACAACATCTCTCTCTCAGACGATATTTTTGTTTTTCGGGGTGTGGAAACTGCAGAGTGGATCAAAATAGTTGGCGCAACCGCCAAGCTGCCGCCAAAACAATGACGCTAAAAACGACGAAGCTCGGTGTCGTATTACGTGAACTTGCTGAGACACCGGCCGCCACTGGGTATTGCCCATTTGACGACTTCAAACTGCACCCACCACCAATATTTCACACGAGAAATCAGAAATGGCAGCCCGAATTTGTAATATTTAATAAATATATAACATAATGCTTGCACTGCAGGTCATAAAGTAAGGCCGGTGCATCATGCATGTCAATTATTAATACAAGACGTGACAACCATATCTGACTAAGTTGACAATCCAAAAAAATGGTCGAATCCCAACCGACCCATATGAATAAAATCCAAAACATTTTCTCTATTTTGGGCAAAATACCGTTTTGCCAGCTATAATATGACAGTAACATCAAGTGGCGGTATAATTTGTGTTTTCATATATCAATAACATGTCACGCGATATTACAGTCACAAGATCAATTTTGGAAAACCAATTTAGTGGAATGTCTAGACTGATTGCTACCTAAAATCTACAAATATTAGATAAATTTGGATGTGAATGTCACAAGAACCAAAAGAAATAAAAGAAGAGTGAAGACGGTACCTGGTGGAAGGGGAAGGGCAGAAAGTGATGAGATAATTGGCGGAGGCGCAAGTGAAGGTGCTGGTGCCGTCATCATAAGCATAGCTGTAAGCTTTCGGGCACGCATTCTTAAAAAACTGCGAATAAGAACTGGGTTTACATGTGTCTGGAGTCGCGTAGGCCCCACTACAACAGTACTGTGGGTCCCCAAACGCCTCACAGGCGCTTTTACACGCCACGCCCTCGTCACTCGCCGTCACCTTGAGCTCCGACGGACACCCGGCGTTCAAGTCCACCCCGCACCCGGTGGTCGTGCAGTTCCCTCCGGTCCCACCCTCAGGCACCACCGTCATGGGGAGGTTATAACCGTCGACGAAGCTGACGTCATAGAAGTCTAGCCCGCCAGCCCCGTTCAGAGTGAATTCGGCTAGAGTCGCTGGCGGGGCGGCCCCACCACCGGCGCATTCGACCGCAGATGATCCACAGTCACCGGTTAGGCAAGTGAACTTGTCCGTGGTCGGGTCTTGGGAGCATAGAGTCCGCCCCCATAACCGACCCGACCAGGAGGTAGGAACGGAGAAGGTGTTGGACTCCCCGGAGTTGAGAGCGAAGCCGGTGGTTGGAAGCTGGTCCGTCCCGGCATTTGATAGAATGCCCGGCCAAATTGTGTTGCTGCACTTGTTTGTAATTGTGAACGTCGCTGAATTCCCACCTGTGATGTCCACAAACACATAAAATGCATGAGCTAGCGTTATAGAAATGTTCGAGAGTGAAAAAAAGAAAAAGAAACAGAGAATGGGTTTATGGGTCTCATTGCGTTTGTGTCATTATACCTGAAATGGATTGAAGAATACAGAGAGAGAACAGAAAGGTTGGAAAAAACTGATGAGAACCCATTGAAATTGAATACTTCTCTCTTCTTTTTCCTTCTCCTTTTCTTTTTAGTTAGTCATGGAGGGAGGAGTATGGTATTTATAAGGGATGGGGTGAGGAAAGTGTGTCATGTGAAGGAATATGGGTGTGGGGTCCAAGCCCATGTCTTCACATGGAGGAGGAGGCCAAGTTCTTCATTTATAGGTTTTAAGGTCGGCAAACTCATGTGTGGATTTGTCTCTAATTTTAGTGGTGGCAGCATTTATCTGTCGAGAGCCATATAATATGTTTTTAAAAAGAGCATATGGTTGTAGCCATAGTCTGAAATATTGATAATATCGATGAAATATCGAGATATTTTGGTTTTTTGAACATATCCATGTACATATTATATAAATATCGACAATATTAATGATAAATCAGAAAATATCGATGTCGATAATTTTCACACTTCAAAGATATTTTGTCAAAATATCGATATAATATCACTAAAATATAAAATATCGATGTAAAGGAAAAAAAAATTGAAAAAGAAGAAGAAAAAAAAAAAAAAAAGGGAAAAAAAAAACACAAAGGGGATTTGAACCCCTCCCATTTTACTCCTTGAACACCTTAACAACCATATATCACTTATGTTTTAGTGATAATATGTTAAAATATTTATATTTATATGGGTGACATGTTAACAATTACATACAAAACTATTTTGGGGATTTATCATTTGATGAATACTCTTTACAATACACTTACTCTACAGATAAAGATGATGAAGATAGTGAATAATTTGAACTTCATAGGAACTCTATGTGGTACTAAGTCACTCATGTGTCTTACCATGCAATGTATAAAGTGTAAAATATTGTAGTAAATTATTATATATAAATGATTATTGTGTGTTTAATATTTTTTTCATTAATTACTATATATTTTCTACACTCACAGTGTTTGCCAGCTCACTGTATAATCAACTTAAATAAGTTAAATCCAATCATGTAATGCATTTTCTTCTAAATTTTTTTAGTAAACTAATAGATAATTGACTAAATAAACATTATCCAAAGTTTCAATAAAAGTTTCCAAGTTTTTCTTACAATTTTCGTGGTTTTTATTCAATTTTTATCAATATTGATAATATCTCAATATTTCTATTAAAATTTCCATATTTTTGAACTATCGATATTTTCGATATCATCGATATTTTAGACCATAATTATATCAAAAAGAGCTTTTGGAGCCATGCAAGGGATGTGGTTTTTATTTATTTATTGGGATTTTCCGAAGTTTTTGTATAAATGCCGCCTTATTCCCAAGCTCAGAAAGTGCAGCTTCGAATTTATATACTTTGGATTTGGAAGTGATCCGATAGGGGCTCAGCCCCGGGAGCTTTCGGTGTATGATTTGAAAAAATAAAGTTTCCCTCACTGAGAAGGAGCAAATATCCACCATACACTATTATGTCAGAGTAATGCACTAGGGAACAGCCACGTGTTTAAGACATTCTAACACCAGCCTCCATTCCTAGGCCCAGGCAAAAACACACGGTTACGTAACCTTGTGCAAATATCAAGTTTCTTGCATTTAGATACGTAATATCATTGATGTATGTGAATCTCACATGATAACAATTTATGTGTACACATAGGATAGGATTGAGCAATGCAAAACACATTTTTACGCAATTGAAAATAAGATAATATGGCAAACTTAACCAAGTGCCTCTCCAACCTACAACAATAGCAATCTCTTGTTTTGCAGGACACAAAGTTTTGGAGCCATGCATAGATGATAGAATGTCATCTTTTTGGCAAATCACAATTAAGTGGGGGTGAAATTAAGTTCAAGACTTGTATTAAGTTGTAAATGCTGGTATACAATCCCTGTCAGGCCCACATATTTTGTAATTTGACATGGACAGGGATCCACTTCTTCAATACTAGACTTGGAAAGCCCGGTCTTAACTCGGGAGATTCATAAGATTGCTCAATTGGAAAATATTTTTCAATCATAAATTTTAATGGCAATGAGTGCGGCCATGTTGTTTTCATTCATAACAATGATACAATGATACAAGCAAGCAACTTGACGACCTGCCGATGCCAGCCTTGGGGATAAAAGCAACAGATGGAAGGGCGGAAGTGTCGTCTCAAAACCTCAAGGGCCAAAACGACAGAGACCCAAAAACATTACAAACCAATGCAAGTCGTACACAGCCCATGCTCTTTGGGTCGGTTCAAAACACAAGTTGAGGTCAACCCAGAAAATCCAATTAGATGACAACAGCCTTCTCCATCAGAATTGAAAACCCAAATGGGCAGACAGATCAGGCAGTTTCTATAGGTAATTAACACTAAAAAATTGCTCCATTTAAATTTGTTCGCATTTAGTTGCACCAAGAGACACGTTTAACAATCTTTAAATGCCTATGTGTAATAAAAATTTCAAGTACCTAGATTGTGTGACAAGATTTCCAAAAATCAGAACCAAGCTAGGGTAGCAATTTGTTTGGGCCCTTGTTATTCACTACCCAAATCTATATCCCGATTTACCGATCTGGGTATTCATTACTCATTATATAGCAAAATTTGAACCCATCCCCGAAACTCTGGATTATCCATTAATACTGCATACTGAGCAGAGATTACTTGATGAAACTAGGGCATCAGCAGACAAATAGAAAATCGATTATATAGCAAAATTTGATTATCCATTAATACTGCATACTGAGCCCTAGGGCATCAGCAGACAAATAGAAAATCGCGTAAAGTCTTGAGCACACAAGCGACTTTACGCCCGATTATCCATTAATACTGCATACTGAGCAGAGATTACTTGATGAAACTAGGGCATCAGCAGACAAATAGAAAATCGATTTCACGTAAAGTCTTGAGCACACAAGCTAAGAAAAAGACTTTACAGTTATAAGCATATTTTATACAGTTACCATGCACTGTGGGGATAAGGATGAAGGAGATCATTCATATTCAGGGCACAAGAGAATAATCAATAATAAGCAACAATTCAAATGCTGCAGCAGCAGCAGCAGCAACGCTCTAATCAACCCTTCTATAGAAGAAAAACACAGAGCACAAATGAACGTGCTTGCTCGCAAGCCTAACAAGACAAGTGCCATCAAGGCCGAGCTTAGGATTGTGACTCAAGCTTCACATGGAAGGGTTCAAAAAGCTTTCTTGGCTAGAGCCATACCAAACCGAAACCAAGCTTTATTGCAAGGGTTCTAAAAGCTTCACATTGTACAGAAAATCACCAATTCCAACAGACACATAGCATCACAAAACACATTGTTCATCAAATCCAAATGCTAAATACGTGTAGATCCTTCTAAATGTATTCTAGAACTCCAATTTCAATGCTTGTCAAAACAGGGTAAGCAAGGCACATCAAAGCTAGCACATATTCTAAAGTCAAACTGGGACAGACAATGTAACTGAGAACTGAGGCTCTTGTGGAGCATATAAAAGGGTTGCTTCCAATCCATCATGATGATGGTTACCCCATATGAGTTCATTAGTCAACAAAAATCAAATCAGTATCATTTATGAATACTTGTGCACATAAGGATCAAAATTAATTTTTGCTACTCAATGCATCAATTACGAGCATCACGAATCCTAGTCCTTTAACTACTAACACACAAGCAATTGGTTAATCTTTTAACCACATTCCTAATGACCGAATCACCTGAAATTGTTTTTCCAAAAACCCAAACTAAGCTAAGGTGATGTAGAGGACCATATGGATATGGCTAAAAATCTTTAGTCCACAAGACCTCCATCTCTCAATATCAACAAGATGCATTAAATAACGAGCAAACTGAAACAAAGTGCAATATCAACAACAATGAGCAAAGCAAGTGGCACTTGCTAGGCTGCAAAAAGATGATAAACTGGTATACAAATCTATGGCCTACATTCAAAGTCATGCAGACATCTTATTCAACTTCTTCTACAACAAAAATAATTCAACATAATCAACCAGCTGCATCAATGCATAGGAGATATCATAAATTCACACTTCAAAAACAAATCAAGAGCATGTAGTGCCCCAATAAATGAGGATCTAATTCAACTTCCTTGAGGATCGTCAACCAAATGCGCATTCAATTATAGAGACAGTAGATAACATACATTCACACTTCAGAATAAAAGCTGCTCATTTAGATAACTTATCCGAGAGTCACTGATAACAATATAGATAATAATTATAATAAAAAAAAGGCAACTAACTCACTCTATAGCCGAACTGGGGAAAACTTTCTTGACAAAGACTGGCTCTTATCATCCACCAGAAAAATCAAAACCCTTTTGCCAAAACAGCATATGTATCGAGAAAGAAATACTACTAGAAAGACTAAAATTTAACAAAAAGATAAAGGATTTCTAAAGAGAATATTTACTATTACTCTCTTTTATTTTATTTTTCTTCAAGCAGTAGGGCACTCCTTAGCAAAATGACCAGCCTGCCCACAGTTATAACAACCATTGCCACCTGATCCAGCACTGAATCCATATCCCCGGCCACGACCGCCGCCGCCGCCGCCGCGGCCACCTGTGCTGCAATCTCTCGCCATGTGCCCATATTCCCCACAGCTATAACAAGCACCAGCACCGCCGCCGCCGCCGACGGCACCAGAACTACAGTCCCTCGCCAAGTGCCCAAACTCACCACACTTGTAGCAGTTACCACCGCCACCGCCACCGCCGCCACCACCGACACCGCCGCCAGTCCCATTAGGGCAGACCCTCGCCACGTGGCCATAGCCACCGCAAGAAAAGCAACCACCACCGCTACCGCCACCGCCACCGCCACCGCCCCCAGCGCCGCGATCGCAATCCCTAGCCATGTGGCCGGGCTCGCCGCAGTTATAGCACGAAGCGCCACCGGCACCGCCTCCATTCCGCCTATCTCCGCCTCTCCATCCACCTCCAAATCCAGAACCGCCACCGCGACCACCGGAGCGGCCGAAGCTCTCCTTCCTGTTACCCTGCAACGGCGCGCCGTTAGGACCAGTGACGTCGATGGCTTTGGTCTTGCCGTCCTCGCCGACGGCGATTTGGAACTCGACAGACTCGCCCTCCGCCACACTGCGGAAGCCGTCGGATCTGATGGAGGACTGATGAACGAACAGATCTTCGCTTTCGATATCGGGGGTGATGAAGCCAAAGCCCTTGGTGTCGTTGAACCACCGGACCTTCCCAGTCGATCTCTCCTCCGCCATGGTTGTTGAAATTCCCCGACAGAGAGAAAAGGTTAAATTTTTTATGTTGATTTATGCGAGAGAGTGTTCGTCTTTATATAGGAAAGAACAGTGAAGGCAATAGCTAAGACAATCTTCGAGAATTATAGTTTAATTAAAATATATAAACAAAACCCTAATCTGCCTCCAGCCCGATTCTATTTGCACTGGGCTTTTGATTTTCCCTTTACCTTTACGGTTTTTAGAGCTCGGATCTGCTACTCTTTGGGTGCATTCTAAGAAACCCTGCTCCTACTATTTTTTTGTATTTTTTCCTGAAACTATTATTATGAAATAAATCAAATAACAAAATACGCGTTGAGCAAATTTGATATGAATTTGTTATTACGTTAACTAATTGTTACTCCTTCTTACTCAAGTTAACGTGATATAGAATCCTAAAAACTTATTTATCAATCAATGTATTTAGAGGATACCACGAGTATGCGTTAGCGATTTTGTAAAAATTCTAATGCGGCCGATTGATCTTAACAAAATTCATATTACAATTATAATAATTTAGATTAGGCTATACGGTGATAAGTTTGATTTATGAAAAATAAAAGAAGTTCATGTTACAAACCTTCTTGTTTTTTTTTAAAATATTGTTATAGTGTCAAATGAGAGAACAAGACGTAACCACAAGGCCATTGGCGTGACTATTTCCAAACTGTTATGAAATATCATGGCCGCTAGTGTGAAGCAAAGGACGAGATCATAGGAATCATATGAATTTTTCTACTAAAATAAGGAAGGCAATTTTATCTTCTTGTTACCATATATCAAACACAAACCATGGCAATTTTATCTTCATAGCGCTCTCTTCTGATCAGTAACGCAATTTAGAGTGTAGAAGTTGAAACAGGCTTCCACTAGAGTGTAAAATTCGACCCTCAGAAATAAAATTCTTGGGGACCATAATTATAGTATAATACAACAGCTTCATTAATATGGCCAAAAAAAAAATTACAGAAAATTTGCAAGGACTTTACCTATCTACACACTGCAGTGGAAATCATTCAAGAATTTCTGTTTAAACTTTAAGTAAAGAAGAGGAGAGAGAGAGAGAGAGAGAGAGAGAGAGAGAGATTTGTACAAAGTGACCAGAAATTAGTAGACTTCCACATTCCATTGCTCTGCTTTCTTCAACTTCTTCTTGTAGTCTGTCCAGTCAATGCCTGCAAAATATATCAAACACAAACACATTGGTCCTTGGAGGCACATGATATAGAGATGTTCCATGAAAGTCTCAGCAATTTTATTCTATCTTGTTACCATCTTTAGCAGCCAATGACACCATGATGTCATCAATTCCCTTCTCCATTCCCTTGAGACCACACATGTAGATGTAGGTGTTGTCTTTCTTGAGCAACTCCCATAGCTCTTCTGCATACTGAGCCATTCTGGTTTGAATGTACATCTTCTCGCCCTTCTCGTTGGTTTGCTCTCTGCTGACAGCGAAGTCAAGCCTGAAGTTTTCAGGGCCTTCTCTTCCATTTTCTCAAATTCCTGTGTTCCACAATAATCTCTTATGAATTCAAATTGTTTAAATCATATGATTCTTGAGAAAGAAAAATGAAGTGACTGATAAGTGAAGTGAAGGAACTTTGAACATACTCACCTCCTTGTAAAGCAGTGAGCTACTTGTGGGAACACCCAAGAAGAGCCATGCCAAACCATTGAACTGCATGTCATGTCAGAATTTGATCACTCTTTAGACGAAGAGCTAATCAAGGAAGAAATAAGGATTCACCAGCCATATAGGCACTTGAGGAGATTGTTTTATGAGGGCTTTCATTGAGAAAAGCCTCTGTAAAACTACCACATTGTTATCTTCTTTTTAAGATTAATATGGGATTTTCTTTGTATTCATGTTGTGAGCTGATTATTTCATGTCATAAAAGTGTCCGAAGAAAAAACCAAGAAGTACTAATGTTTACCTTGTAGTCTTCATGCTTCTCAAAAAACATTTTCCACAAGAATGATCTGAAAGGAGCAATTCCAGTTCCGGTTGCAAGCTGCATCAGCAAAGAAATTCTGTAAACCAGTACTATTCACGGAGGGTTAAACATTCGATTATCCAGTTTGCTTCCTGAAAATAACATATGGTAAGTATTTATACCATGACGATGGTTGCATTAGGATCTTTTGGCATAAGCATTTCTTTCCCAACTGGTCCTGTGACCGTGACTTCACTCCCTGGCTTCAAGTCACCTGAAATAGAGAAAACTTATACCAACATGCACTGGCCTGTCTATTTATACTAGAATACTAATTTACTACCACAAATAAATAGTTTCTCATTAAGACACGAAACAGCATACAGCCTAAGTTTTTATTCTCGATCAAAAAACCTCAATGAAATAATTTTATAGAACTAAGAGGTATGTGTCCTTACACAAAAAGTTTGAACACACTCCTTTAACAATTTCTCCTTGGTCATTGGTGTACACAAGCCGTTTCACACACAGAGAAACCTGGTTGGAGGCAATCAAACCAAACCACCAATTATATCTTAATTAACAAATGACAAATTGGGTAGCAATGGAGCATGTTTACGAATTGCCTAAAATTGCAACATTGTATGTTTAAAATGCCAGCAGATTCATAGCAAATTTGGCAATCAACCTGAGCAAAAAATAATAATAATAACAAAAATCCAATTGGTTGTACATTTAATTGGTACAGTACAAAAACTCACAGTTTTGGAGTCTCCAAAGTCACCAAGGGCACTACTGGCAATTGAATACAACCTCAGCTTGTGAGGCTTCCCATTCTTGTCAATACCATCTGGAATTACTCCAATGGACTGCCCTTCTCTGTAGGGAATCTCTCCTACAAGCAACCCAACAAAGCAGTTAGCTGAATGAGTTCAATATTTTAATATATCAACCAATAGTTAACACAAGAAGGATTAAAGAAAAAAGAAGGGATTATTAAGACTTGATCATACCCTCAGTGCTAAAGACCATGTGCCAGGTTTCTCCAGGAGCATCATCACCAGTGATCTTAGTGTTGAGAAGGACTCTGGCAGTGTAGGGATTTTTGGGCTTGTATTTGTTAACAACCACACCTTCATCTTGCTTCTTGGATTCCTTCACAACCTTAGCAGGAGGAGCAGCCTCAGTGGTGGTGACCTGGGCTCTGATGGAAACCACTCTCCCACTAGCAGAGGCATCTCTGTAGTACAAAGGAACCTGAAAAACCAACAACCCATGTCCTTAAAAAAAAACCCAAGAAATCAAATTAAACCCCATGATAGTGCTAATGTAAATCAAAATAATTAATTACCAGGACTGAAAGTTTTACCTTCTTGAGGGTGATTCTATCAGGTGAGATTATAGAGGTCCTGCTGGGAAGAGAGGAGGACTTGGAGGATGGGAATGAGACAGCAGCAGTTACAGCTGCAGCCATGGTTGTCGTGTTAATGCTGCAGAAGAAGAAGAATAATAGGGAAGAAGAGATAAAGAGAAGTAAAGTGTGATGTTTTATGGGGTCGTAGTGAAGATTGAGAAAATTTGTGAAAATGGGATATTTTTTGGTTGGTTCTGGATTATAGATTGGTGGTAGAGATTTGAAGGCCAATGCAGTGGCAGATGTGAGGATAAGTCTTTTGTGTAATGTATGACTCTCACTCTACCTCTTAGGAGGACACTATCTTAGTTTTATTTTTGACACAATAACAGTGCAATAGTATTATTAACCAAAGTATTGTTCAAGGGTGTGTAGACATTAGACTGAGACACCCCTCAAAAGATTATAGTGACTTTGGTCACATAAAATTAAATTGTATTGCTACAATATAAACATTCAATACAAATTGGAATTAATAAAATATAAAATGATTTTACGGTTGGTTATTATTGTCGAAGGATAATTAATACTAAGGTTTAATAAGCTTCAACATACTAAATCTATTTTTGAAATACCAGAAAATGCCCTTAGTTAATGCAAACATTAAGAATTGAAATTATTAATTAAATAAGGATAATATGGTAAATTCACACTTTTTCATATTAAAAAATTAAAATTAAATGAAAAATCAGATAATGAATCCTATTTTTATAGAACATAACTACTCATTATCTTTTTTAAATTCTAAAATAAATTTAAATATATATAAAATAAAATTAAAAAAAAAACATCTATTAAGTGAGGAAGAACGTGCGAAGAGGCTAGTGTTTAATAAGTTTAAATCAACATATGATATATTTTTATTTTATTCTTATTCTATGTGTTGTAGTTTTTTTCCTTCTTTTTTTTTTTTTGTTCTTGTTGCAATGATGAACACAAAATGAATAACAAAGACAAACAATAAAAGGGAATGTCTAGACTAGGCAAATAGAGATTCATGCAATCAATACAATACAAATACATGATGATCCTTGAAGCCTATGTATATGAGGGACCAACAAAGAAAATCTAAATCCTGAAAACACAATGCGAGCAAGAAGAGTATTTCATTGAAGAAATTATAGTGTATCTTACATGTTAAGGCTCATTACTGCAATATAATCCCACAAGTACGTTTTGTAAAATAATCAGTAAGATTTTTAGGTAAATCATTTTAGATTTTTTCAAAAAAATGTGTGGAGCTTACCTACATGTAAGAAATTAAAAAAAGATAACCTAATCTAATTAAAAAGAAATGTCAAGTTGAATGGCTATACTATATATATATATATATATATATATATAATACAAATGAAACCCATATGATACGAGAAGACGTGGTTTGAAGCAAATGAAACCCACAATGCCTCAGTACTTTGGTCTGTGAACACCACCGACCTACACAAAAATTGTTTAATAGGCTTTAACATATTCGACCAAAAAGAAAAAGCTTTTAACATAAAAGAACTTGTTGTATTGTATTCTATACTGCCAATAAAAGCGGGCTCCTAAATACAAGCACGCGCGACAGAGCGGGTCAGGCTCTAACACCGTTTTTGGCTTTTTTTGCGGGGAAGAACAAAATGGCCGTTTGATTTGAAATTTGTTTTCTTCTTCTCTGCCCTCTCTCTCTCATTGAGAAAATGAGAAATCATTGGGTTGTTATGGAGATAGTGGACTGATAATCTGACTGAGAAGAGAACCTACAAAACTTCCTATTTGAAATTGCAGAGCAGAGCAGAGATGGTGAAGCAAACATTGGGCAGGGCCATCCAACTGGCTGACCAAGTCGCAAAGCTTTGGACAGGGCCGTGGTGAGATCCACGGACAAGAGCTTCATCCCCGAGCTCAAATCCAAGGCTGAACAGCTGGCGGGGCTTCTCCGCCAACTCAGCAGCATCGACCTCGGCACCTACGATCGCCCCGTACGTGCGATCATCGACAGCGTAGAACAAAGCCTCGATAGGTGTCTCTTCCGGCTGCTCAAGCATCATTGTCCCAAATGGATCATCATCAAGATCATCAAGAAGCGTTTCCCCACCCTCATCCCCTTTGTTTCGTTCTGTAAAACGTCGAGGCTTCTTGACGCTTCAATCAACGACATGTCTTGGCTGATCCATTTTTGGAGGAACAAGACGAACGGGAGATTTGAAGTGTCTCTGCCCCGAATAAAATCAAACAACCCCATGCTGTGTCTCGTTTGGGAAGAGATTGCAATTCTTCATGACCCGGCTGAATCCTACCAAGCTCGATCTAGTGCTGCAGCTTCACTCGGTGATATGGCCAGGGACGACGTGTACAGGAAGTTGATCGTCCGGGAATGTGGAGTCGAGGCCTTGTTGAAATTGATGGAGGAGGGTCCAATGGAAGCCAAACAGAGCGCTGCCAATGCCCTGGGGTTTGTGGGATGGTCCTCAGTGAAGGTTGGGGAGGGTCCAATGTGAAGTGTTTGCGAAAATCCTCAGTGAAGGTTTCATGAAAGTTCAGGCTGAGGTGGCCTTTGCGGTGTCACTGATCGCAGAAAGAAACCCCAAATGGCAAGATGCTTTTGCAGAGCACGATGTTGTCCGCTTGCTTGTCGGCCATCTTGCATTCGAAACTGTTGGAGTGCAGAGCAGCAAAACCCATAGCAATGACAATGCCAATGCCAATGAAGACCCGGACACCGTAGCGCAAATGAAAGCGATGGCAGCCAGAGCCCTTTTCAGACTAGCCGAGGATAACTCAGCCATTTGCCGTATCCTCGCAGAATCAACAGCACTATATAGTTTTGCAGTACTTCTGGAAAAAGGTTGTGAAAATGCTCAATTATATTCTGTCGATGCATTAATGGCGATCAAGGAAGTGGCAGAGAAAGATGCTGATTTGAGAATAAGATGTGACTTCAGTCCTAATTCCCCCACTTGGAAATATGTTGCTGATCAATTATTACTGAAAATCACCGAGAAGACAGAAGACTCACACTTCCAGATCTCATGCATCCATGCTATTGAGAATTTGGCAAGGACATTTGGGTCAATAGAGACAAGAATGATTGGCCCATTGGTGCAGCTTCTCAATGGAAGAGAATTTTATGTTACCAAGGAGGCTTGCATTGCCCTCGCAAAATTAGCTCGGACAGATAACTATTTTCACATTGAACATTCCAAGGCAATAATAAGCGCTGGAGGTGTTAAACACTTAATCCAGATTTTGTATGATAAGAAAGCTGAATATGCGTTGGTTCTCATCTGCTATATTGCACTGCACGTACCAGACGACGAAGAGCTTGCCCAAGCTGAGGTGCTTGCAGCGCTAACGTGGGCATCCAAGCTATCTTTTATGACCGTATATAAAGAGCTGGACAGATTGCTGTGCAACATTCCATCACATGTACCAGACTGGGAAGAACTTTACCAGGCTGGGTTGGTCCCGATGCTTGCATGGGAAATCAATGGATGTTATTTGTCCAAAGAAGACACACTGCGCACATTGTTACAAGAGGCTAAGAGTAGGTTGAATCTTCATCAGTCAAGGGCTCACGGGGGGTCAATTGATTCAATCAAAAGCAAAGTGGTCTCTTAAATTTATCATTCTTTGTTATTGCGCCTATATGCGTAATTGGATTTTGAACTTCCGTTGTACCAAGAATTTGGTAATTCAGGATCAGTCTTGTGCCATTGGTTCTGGTACTTGGTATTCAGCTTGAAAATTCGCTACAATGTTCAAACCAGTAACCTGCTTTTAACAAGGAAACACTACTTCTTGAGAATCAATGCGAAAAGTTAATGGAATTTTAAGCATCTTCGTCAATTTATGAAGTACGTTAGTTGGTGGCAATTTCTCACAAGGAAAAATCAGAAAACCCATCACGAGAGGAGGCAAAATTGCTAATGTAAAATTAATTAGATTACAAGTTTTGGAGACACAACATGAAAGTCAAAAAGGGCACAAACTTATTCGTGTGTAGTTTGGTTTTTGAATAAGCAATTATAAGTTTTGATCTCCAACAAGTAATTATAAGTTTTGATTTTTGAATAAGCAATTATCTTCTCAAATCAAATTCAAACTAGTACGCTGGTTTTAGCATTTCTAAATTTGATTATTATGCTAAACAAACAGGGTTGTTAGAGCCGTCATGGGAGAAAATTTCAAACACCCCCCAAACCTGCATCTATTTTAATTATGTTCACCTGATTCCATCAGTCAAATAACAGATTATGAAAGGGAGTTTCCTTTATGAATGCTCCGAAATCAGAATGCAGCAGTCTAAGTTCCATTTACATCCTTCTAACGGTGGCTCCCGGAAGTACACCCAAATGGATGGCTGCCGGGGGGGTGTTACAACGTATAGAGGTTGGAGCCAGTCTATGTTAATTACATTATCTACAGAATTAAAATTCAATAGAGTGAAAAAGGTAAAGGAAGAGTTCTATAGAGCCATGGTTGAAGAGTAAAAACAAGATCTGCAAAATATCTATTCACCAATCAGGATTCAGGATCTTTTTGTGTGTGATCAGAAAGGCTATAACTAATCCCAAATCATTTCAACTATCATGGTCCATGGTCCAACTATTCAATACTGCAAATGTTAGTAAGACAAGCACCATCAGGAATCGTACATAAGCTGAAGCTCTTGTTTTGGTCAATATACAAGCACTAGCTGACATTGACTTTCCACCGGGCAGCACAAATGCAGATTTTCCAGAACCAAAATGTGGTAAGAAAGGAAAATACAATGTTTTCAAGCCAAATGCTACCTACAATAATGAATTTCTACGCAAGTGGAGCAGCCATATATATACTCACATTGAAAATGGGATTCATTCACAAGTATGAACATGCAACCAATTTGGCAGGTATGTGGCAGGAATATGGGCACCAACCGCAACTAGTGAATGATTCTGAAATAAGCTCAACTATCTCTAAGTCTCAAAATTTAATATGAGCACACAATCTGCTACAACAGTACACATAATAGGAGGAACTCCATATAGTAGACCAATAGAGGAAAAATAAAAAGAGGATATCTTGCTTTTCATTCAATAGTAAGCTCTGTGGGTTAAGTCGCAGCGCATTGCGCTACATTCGGGTTAGAGATGCATATTTAGCAAGCATTTCATGCTGAAAATAGTCAATTTGATCATCCAGGAAATTAGTACAGGTCTTTGCAGTCATCAAATAAGTTCATGTGTATAACAGATTCTAGAAACTTATTGCTTCAAATGAGAATTTGGTTTGGTTTCAAAAAGCAGAAAGCAATTCCTTATAGCTAAATCTTATAGCCAAATCAAAATGACTACTGCTACATCAAACATGAAACAAGTGAGCCAGCCTCACACACTTGGGTACAAACTCCTGCAGGGAATAAACTGAACAACAGCTAAAGATGAGAGACAACAATGCATGAGTTTTTTGCCAACACATATCACCAATTCAAAATCCAACAACACCAGATAGAAAACTAAAATTCAGAAAACACCTACAAATTGTTTTTATCCATTTTCCACATTTAAACCGAGAAAAATCAAATCAAATAGGCAATGCATGTTTTTCAATGGGTAGGTATGTCCTCAACCTGATTACCAATTCACAATCTCCACTAGCCAATAATGAGAACAAAATTTCAGCTAAGAGATTCGAAAAATCAGATACGCAAGCAATTAACTGCGACATTGCGATTCATAGAGCATTGAGATTGAGGGCTCACCTAGTGACTTCGAATTCAACAATTTGAAGATCAATTTGGTTCTTAGTCCTCTAGGGCTTTTGATTTCCCAGTTTCCCAATGAGAGAGAGAGGAGGGGGAAGAGAGATATTCAATTCACTTCAAACGGCCCACCGTCTCGTGCTTCCCCGCGGTTCCGCGAACCAAGCCAAAAACCGTTTCATTTGTCCGTTACGAGCCTGACCCGCTTTATCCATCCCGCTTCGGGTCCCAACCGGGTTGAGAACGGATATACCTGACCCGAGTCCTTCTTTGGGCTTCGGCTAGAAGTTTTACCTTTTCTTCCTTTTTTTTTTTCTTTTATCAAGTAGTAGTTTTAAACTTTCGAGTGAGTGATTGTATTTCTACGGACACCCATATATTTTTTCTGACCACTTATATTCAATTTTTTTACATAAAAAAAGTAAATAAAAACTTTAAATGATGACAATGAAGTAAATGAATTGCCCATCTAGGGTTTAGCGGCTAGCTGGTAGCTACTAGCCGCTAAACACCATTGTCATCAACTAGCCGCTAAACCCTAGATGAGAAATTCATTTACTTCATTGTCATCATTTAGGGTGTAGCACACAAATAAAATATGTCCTCCACGCAGTTTGCTACAACCCTAAACTAATAGGGAGGGTGCGCAGAAAACAAACCTCTCTGCAACTCTTAAGGCTGCAGCTTTGTTCTCTCCATATAGAATATTGTATCCAGATTTCTATAAACAACCAGAGTCTAACCGTTATCTAATAATACAGCATTTTCTACATCTACTTTTTGGGCAGCAGGGCTGGAGGAAACCTCAAATACAAATGTGATGTTCAATTTACTGATGAAGATGCTCAAACATGATCGGCAAAGAGTCCAAATCACCCTTGAACTGAAGCAAGCTGCATCAAAATATCTTTTTTCCTTTGAGTGTGAAACTTTGCAAAGCGTACATTATTCCACATTGGGTTGTCCTGTAATTACATTATTCCACATTGCCTCCAATTGTATCACACTCGCCCATTATCAATCTCCTTTGGAGAGTGATTACAATTCTTCATGACCCGGCTAAATCCATCTAAGATCAATCTAATGCTGCAGTTGCACTCGGTCTGTTGCCCAGGGACAACTACCTGTACGTGGAGTTGATCATCCAGGAAAGGTGGAGTCAAACCCTTGTTGAAATGGATTGATGAGGGTTACCACTTTTATTTATTTATTCATTTATTTTATTGGTTTTCAAACTTCAAGAACCCATATTGACTTTGTATATGCTGAATCTTTTCTGGTTGGATCCTCCTATCAACCTCTCTTCTTTTCTCAGATAGTCACAGAATCTGCATGAAAAGTTTTCAAATTAAAATATACATTCATTTTTTCATTATTAATATATAATCCTTTCTGAAGAAAAAGAAAAATAATATGTTCTATTCTATCTATCTAAGCAGTAAGTGGTGTTAGCGGCACCGTTACTGGTGCTTCATGTTGCTTACTCTGTTTTTTTGCTGTATAAGTTATAACCCTCATGTCAGAACCAGTTTGCCGATGATAAACTTGGCTTTGTACGCATGCATGATTACTTTGTTGCTGCTCCCTATGGTGCTTCTCAACTTTTATCTTATTAATCTTTTCTTATACTAATCATTGTGTCAGTTTTAATCTACTTACTTTTGCTACAGAACCTAGTGCTTCTTCATCATCTCCCTCTTCCATGGTTGTTGCTGCTGCCTATGGGGGGGCTATTTTGGAAGAGGGACAACAACCTGATTTCCACCTATTCGAGGAGGAAGGTCTTTCAAAAACGGTTATCCAGTTCAGAATAAATGTATTGAATCATGAGGAGACTAAAGAGTTATCAAATTTTAGAATTTGTGCGCATTGGAACACGAATGTGGCGCTACAAGGGCTTCTCAACCGACATACTAACCTTGCACCTTTGGAAGACCATCCTATTAATGACCTACCGATCAAGATTACAATTCTGCAGGAGGCAGACCCAAAGTCTGAAGAGGCTTTTCAACAATGAGAGGTATTTATTAATTATATACCTTAATTTCTTGTAACTATAGCTCTTTATTTATTACCCAACCTGTAATTATATACCTTAATTTGTAACTATAGCTCTTTTAACTATAGCTCTTTAGTTAAAAGAAATTAAGGTATATAATTAATAAATACCTCTCGTCGTTGAAAAGCCTCTTCAGACTTTGGGTCTTCCTCCTGCAGAATTGTAATATAGCTCTTTATTTATTACCCAACCTGTAATTATATACCTTAATTTGTAACTATAGCTCTTTTAACTATAGCTCTTTAGTTAGAAGAAATTAAGGTATATAATTAATAAATACCTCCCGTCGTTGAAAAGCCTCTTCAGACTTTGGGTCTGCCTCCTGCAGAATTGTAATCTTGATCGGTAGGTCATTAATAGGATGGTCTTCCAAAGGTGCAAGGTTAGTATGTCGGTTGAGAAGCCCTTGTAGCACCACATTCGTGTTCCAATGCGCACAAATTCTAAAATTTGATAACTCTTTAGTCTCCTCATGATTCAATACATTTATTCTGAACTGGATAACCGTTTTTGAAAGACCTTCCTGGAATAGGTGGAAATCAGGTTGTTGTCCCTCTTCCAAAATAGCCCCCCCATAGGCAGCAGCAACAACCATGGAAGAGGGAGATGATGAAGCACTAGTTTCTGTAGCAAAAGTAAGTAGATTAAAACTGACACAATGATTAGTATAAGAAAAGATTAATAAGTTAAAAGTTGAGAAGCACCATAGGGAGCAGCAGCAGAGTAATCATGCATGCGTACAAAGCCAAGTTTATTATCGGCAAACTGGTTCTGACATGAGAGTTATAACTTATACAAGTAAAAAAACAGAGTAAGCAACGTGAAGCACCTGTGACGGTGCCGCTAACACCACTTACTGCTTAGATAGATAGAATAGAACATATTATTTTTCTTTTTCTTCAGAAAGGATTATATATTATAATGAAAAAATGAAAGTATATTTTAATTTGAAAACTTTTCATGCAGATTCTGTGGCTATCTGAGAAACGAAGAGAGGTTGATAGGAGGATCCAATCAGAAAAGATTCAGCATATACAAAGTCAAGATGGGTTCTTGAAGTTTGAAAAACAATAAAATAAATGAACAACTAAATAAAACAGTAGGATGCAACTTTCCTCCTAGCCAGGCCCCTATAAGGTAACCAAACAAGGGCAGTCACCGGTTGCGGCTGGCTCTATCTAGCTCTGCCTGGACTAACTAGAATCATCTTAGGCTTCCTACAGTGGTGCTATTTTCTTCGACCCAAAAATAAAAATAGTGGTGCGATTTTAAAATGAATACAAATCCACTTGAAAGTTGAAACAGAGCTCAGATATTATCATCATCAGAGTCTTTGCTTTTAATGCACTACACATGCTTTTGAGCTAAATCAAATAAATACGATTATCTTGATTGCATATAAAAAGCAGAGAAAGGAAGAGCTAAACCCTAAACCTGGAACAGTGGAAATATTTACTGGATGTGGAGCAGTGAAAGGAGGGAGAGGATTTGCTCAGATTCTACATAAAAAGAAACATATTTAAATGCAAATAGTATAGAAGAAATATTTTTTTTAAAAGAGCAAAAAGGAGTGGGGTTAACCAGCATTCTCATTCTCATTCTCAGTGTGGTTTGGGGCTGGGAGACATGAAGTAAATGAATTGCCCATTTTCTAGGGTTTAGTGACTAGGGGCTAGCTGCTAGCTATAGCAGAGCAATTTTCCACCTCTTTTGCTAGATTGTCTCCTTTATCTTTATATAAGGAAAGAGATAGTGATGTTGGTGAGTCCCAATAAAGATATTTTCAATGACAGCTACCCCCCTATAAACCTAATAAAGATATTTTGGCCCCATGACAGCTACCCTCTATATTTTATACAAATTTATAAAAAAAACACAATTTTAGACATGTATTTATAAAAAAAACACAAACACTATTTAAACATAAAAACACAAAAATCAATCAAAGTCAACTTTTCAGGTGTGTTTATAAATGAGTTTTGAGTGTGTGTAATGATGGGTTTTGAGTGTGTTTCTATATTTAAATAATGTTTGAATTTTTTTATAATTTTAAGCCACATTTTGAGTGTTTTAGTAAAATTCCCTATATTTTATTACTTTTTTGCTTTATATTTCTATCTCTTTGGATAAAAAAGGTGTCCCGTTGAAAACCCTAGCAGCTGCTGCTTGATCATTTTCGTCAGCACATTATGTATCCTAGTCATTAAGTTGTCATTTAGTTCTTTACTCCTAATAGCGAGCTGGTTTGCTTTTTGGTTAGGAATTCACTTAAACAAATCAAACTTTTAAGTCGAATTACAACATGATATGATGCCACTGGCTCTATTTGGAAGGCTCTAGAATCTCTAACCTATATGGGCACGCGGCACGCCCAACATCCAAAATGTGTGTGATTGTCATGGCGTGGAACCTTATCCTGTTGCCATCCGTATTGTACTACTGGCATCTCACCACAGCACATATAGACAAAATGCAGATATTGCAAAGTTTCAATCACTAGGGTCATTTAAAACCCTAACCCTGGTAGCTGCTCCTGCTGCTTTTGCAAATATAGATACAAGTTTTCCCAAGTTTTGCAATCATGAGACTTCTTTTTTGCAACCCTTAAAGATTAATTAGCATAAGATACAAAATGAAAACTCTTCTAGACGACTAGGCCTAGGTTCACCTTCTACGTTCAAAAAAGTAGGAGACATGTCGACTGATTAGAGACGCATGATGGACTAGGTACAACAACTGTTGTGCTGTAATATAATAGCATGGTCTGATTTTAAGATGTTGGATGTATAAAAATCAAATTAAAAAAAAATAGAAAACCTTTGTTTATTCTATTCAAGTACTTGCACTTGATTTGGTGTTGAATTTCTTAGCTTCAAACTTTATTTGGCATTCAAATTTTGCACAAATTTGGTACTTATTAAAATGAGGTATCATTTCATCTCTCTATTGAAATTTCAGTCACAACAAATTGACATAAATTTTGAAACTAAGGAATATTGATATTAATTTCAATCTTATAAGTTCAGCGTAAAATAGATATTAGAAAAGGCAAAAAAAAAAAAAATTATCAACAGCGTAAAATGTTATTTGAACGCACTACATTGACCACATTTAACTGACTTCATTAGGCAACTGATGTGTCCAAGACAATGATAAGTTTTGGAGATGGTAAGCACACTTATTATGTGAGCATCCAAACAATCTTTTAGGACCAAATATGAAACACAGCACACATATTATTTCTTGGGTGCCAACCCCAAAAATCATGGATGGATTTTGATAATTCTAGGCTAGAGATTAATAGGAGGATTATTATTATTATTATTATTTAACAAATCAAATAAATAAATAAATACCCTAATAGCGAGTTAGTTTGCTTTTTGGTTAGGAATTCACTTAAACAAGTCAAACTTTTAAGTAGTGGACTGATAATCTGACTGAGAAAAGAACCTGCAAAACTTCCTATTTGAAATTGCAGAGCAGAGCAGAGCAGAGATGGTGAAGCAAACATTGGGCAGGGCCATCCAACTGGCTGACCAAGTCGCAAATGCTTTGGACAGGGCCGTGGTGAGATCCACGGACAAGAGCTTCATCCCGGAGCTCGAATCCAAGCTGAACAGCTGGCGGGGCTTCTCCGCCAACTCAGCAGCATGGACCTCGGCACCTACCCGCCCCGTACGTGCGATCATCGACAGCGCCGAACAAGGCCTCGATAGGTGTATGTTCCTGCTGCTCAAGCACCAAGATCATCAAGAAGCGTTTCCCCACCCTCGTCCCCGTTGATTGGTTCTGTAAAACGTCGAAGCTTCTTGACGGTTCAATCAACGACATGTCTTGGCTGATCCATTTTTGGAGGAACAAGACGAACGGGAGATTTGGACTGTCTCTGCCCCCGGAAAAATAAAACGAGCCCATGCTGTGTCTCGTTTGGGAAGAGATTGCAATTCTTCATGATCCGGCTGAATCCTACCAAGCTCGATCTAGTGCTGCAACTTCACTCGGTGAGATGGCCAGGGACCTAGACGCGTACAGGAAGTTGATCATCCGGGAATGTGGAGTCGAAGCCTTGTTGAAATTGATGGAGGAGGGTCCAATGGAAGCCAAAGAGAGCGCTGCTATAGCCCTGGGGTTTGTGGGATGGTCCTCGGAACATTCCAAGGCAATAATTAATGTGTATCACGGGGAAGAGATTTTTGTGTATCACTGGGAACAGATTGTTCAGCTTTCAATGTTGGCTCTGGTCTGTTACAAGAGACTAAGACTAGGTTGAATCTTCATCAATCCAGGGGCTAAGAATTGTTTCCCTTTCCTGGAAAAGGGAACAAAATTTCATTATTAACCACACCCTTGAACTCAACTCAAAATATCTTTTTCCTTTGCAATATCTTTACTATGTCTCGACTCACTTCAATTTTTCAAAGGGTTTTGATAATTAAAGTTTTTATTTACTTTTTTTTTATATAAAAAAAATTGAATATATGTGTTCAGAAAAAACATATGGGTGTCCGTAGAAATACAATCACTCACTCGAAAGTTTAAAACTATTGATACAAGGAATTTTTAAAAAAAAAACGGGGAAGAAAACGTAAAACTTCTAGCCGAAGCCCAAAGAAGGAATCGGGTCGGGTATATCCCTTCACAACCCGGTTCAGACCCGAAGCGGGATGGATAAAGCGGGCAGGCTGGAAACGGACAAATGAAACGGTTTTTGGCTTTGTTCGCGGAACCGCGGGGAAGCACAAGACAAGACGGTGGGCCGTTTGAATTGAATTGATTATCTCTCTTCCCCCTCCTCTGTCTCTCATTGGGAAACTCGGAAATCAAAAGCCCTAGAGGACTACGAACCAAATTGATCTTCAAATTGTTGAATTCAAAGTCACTAGGTGAGTCCTCAATATCAATGCTCTATGAATCGCAATGTCGCAGTTAATTGCTTGCGTATCTGATTTTTCGAATCTCTTAGCTGAAATTTTGTTATCATTACTGGCTAGTGGAGATTGTGAATTGGTAATCAGGTTGAGGACCTACCTACCCATTGAAAAACATGCATTGCCTATTTGATTTGATTTTTCTCGGTTTAAATGTGGAAAATGGATAAAAACAATTTGTTTGTGTTTTCTATCTGGTGTTGTTGGATTTTGAATTGGTCATATGTGTTGGCAGAAAACTCATGCATTGCTGTCTCTCATCTTTAGCTGTTGTTCAGTTTATTCCCTGCAGGAGCTTGTACCCAAGTGTGTGAGGCTGGCTCACTTGTTTCATGTTTGATGTAGCAGTAGTCATTTTGATTTGGCTATAAGATTTAGCTATAAGGAATTGCTTTCTGCTTTTTGAAACCAAACCAAATTCTCATTTGAAGCAGTAAGTTTCTAGAATCTGTTATACACATGAACTTATTTGATGACTGCAAAGACCTATATTAATTTCTTGGATGATCAAATTGACTATTTTCAGTATCAAATGCTTGCTAAATATGCATCTTTAACCCGAGCGTAGCGCAATGCGCTGTGACTTAACCCACAGAGCTTACTATTGAATGAAAAGCAAGATATCCTCTTTTTATTTTTCCTCTATTGGTCTACTATATGGAGTTTCTCCTATTATGTATACTGTTGTAGCAGATTGTGTGCTCATATTAAATTTTGAGACTTAGAGATAGTTGAGCTTATTTCAGAATCATTCACAAGTTGCGGTTGGTGTCCATATTCCTGCCTCATACCTACCAAATTGGTTGCATGTTCATACTTGTGAATGAATCCTATTTTCAATGTGAGTATATATATATATGGCTGCTCCACTTACGTAGAAATTCATTATTGTAGGTAGCATTTGGCTTGAAAACATTGGATTTTCCTTTCTTACCACTTTTTGGTTCTGGAAAATCTGCAGTTGTGCTGCCTGGAGGAAAGTCTATGTCAGCTAGTGCTTGTACAATGACCCAAACAAGAGCTTCAGCTTATGTAAGATTCCTGATGGTGCTTGTCTTACTAACATTTGCAGTATTGAATAGTTGGACCATGGACCATGATAGTTGAAATGATTTGTGATTAGTTATAGCCTTTCTGATATCACACAAAAAGATCCTGAATCCTGATTGGTGAATAAATATTTTGCAGATCTTGTTTTTACTCTTCAATCATGGCTCTATAGAACTCTTCCTTTACCTTTTTCACTCTATTGAATTTTAATTCTGTAGATAATGTAATTAACATAGACTGGCTCCAACCTCTATACGTTGTAACACCCCCCGGCAGCCATCCATTTGGGTGTACTTCCAGGAGCCACCGTTAGAAGGATGTAAATGGAACTTAGACTGCTGCATTCTGATTTTGGAGCATTCATAATGGAAACTCCCTTTCATAATCTGTTATTAACTTATGGAATCAGGTGAACATAATTAAAATAGAAGCAGTTTTGGGTGGGGTGTTTGAAATTTTCTCCCATGATGGCTATAACAACCCTGTTTGTTTAGCATAATAATCAAATTTAGAAATGCTAAAACCAGCATACTAGTTTGAATTTGCTTTGAGAAGATAATTGCTTATTCAAATATCAAAACTTATGATACAAAACTTTCTGGTCTTGACACTGACCAAATGTTTTAACAACAATAACAAATTGGGCTCTTGGGTGGGAAAACAAACAAATTCAACGAAGAAGATATTCATTTGACTGAGAAAGTTGTAAATTACATAGTATGTACACTCCATGACAACGATAAAACATAAACAAAAGAATGACATCTTTTCTCTTTTCAAGGAACAGGAAACCGCTCTGCCTTCTGATAAAATCAATGGCATTGGTATTTTGAGCCCTTGGACTGATAAAGATCCAACCTACTCTTAGCATCTTGTAACAATGTTTCCAGTGCTTCGTCTTGGGTCATATAGGATTGCTTGGATGCCCATTCAAGCACGGTGAGCACCTCAGCCTGGGCAAGTTCTTCACTGTCTGGTACATGAAGTGCAATGTAGCACATGAGAACTAAGGCAGGAATCTGAACAATTTGCTCCCCAAAATACACAAGCTGGATCAAGTGCTTAGCACCTCCTGCACTTATTATTGCCTTGGAATGGTCAAGATGGAGATAGTTCTCTATACATGCAAATTTTGTGAGGGCAATGGTAGCCTCCCTGGTAACCTCAGCTTCTCTTTCGTCAAGAAGCCGCACCAATGGGCCAATCATCCTTGTCTCAGTTGCCCGAAATGTCCTTGCCAAATTCCCAACAGCTTTGATGCATGGAATCAGGAGGTCTAAATCTGCATCAGCCTTTTCAATAATCTTTTGTAATTGATCAACCACAGACTTGCAAGCCGGAGAATTAGGCTTGAAGGCAGATCTTCTCAACTCAGCATCCTTCTCTGCCACTGCCGTGATCTCCATTAATGCCATGGCAGAATTGAGTTGAACATCTTCAGAGCCCTTTTCCAGGAGCACTGCAAAACACAACAGTGCCCTTGATTCCGTGATGCTACGGCAAATGGGCGAGTTCCCTTTGGCAAGCTGCCAAAGAGCTCTTGCTGCCATTGCTTTCATGTTGGCCTTGGTGGCAGGGTCTTCCAATTCCCTCCCCTTAATGCTAGTCCCTGAATGATTATGCTGATGATGGTGAGTGGATTGTTGGTACTGATGATTCTGCTTTGCATTGCTGTTGCTGTTGCCATTGCTTTTGGCTTGATTGGATTGATTGGCTTGATTGGCTTGATTCACTCCGTTAACTACTTGTTGGAGAGGAGGCTTCAACCCGCCCTGCATTGCCATGGTGCTAGTAACCACATTGTGCATCTGACTCGAGATTCGATTGCCCAACGGATGAGGAATGTGACGGTAACCCTGCTTCTCATCCTCGTCACTCGCCCTGTTCGGAATATAATTTGCATTGGAGTTGTTTGTAGCCACCACAACCGCATGGATAGATGTGGCTTTGTTGAAAGTAATAGCATACTTACTATGCTCCTGAACAGTTTCGAACGCAAGATGGCTAACCAGCAACCGGATGATATTGTGCTGCGCAAAAAGATCCTGGCATTTGGGGTAATGAGATGCAAGCTCCGAGATGGCACGGGCCACCATGGCCTGAACTCTCATCGGACCTTCTTTCAGGATCTTCGCAAACACCGAACACACCCCGGCATGGATCATGTGTTCTACGCTTTCCGGGTCACGTCCCAGCAATCCAAGGGCCTCAGCAGCATACTCTTGGCCTTCCATTTTACCCTCTTTGATTAATTTCAACAAGGGTCCAACTCCACCTTCCTCAATTATCAACTTTCCGTATCGATCATTGTCCTTGGCAAGCGAAACAAGCGAAGCTGCTGCATCAGATCGATCGTCAACTGACCCAGTGTGCAGAATTGCAATCTGCTCCCAAATGAGGCACAGAATTGGCTCGTTTGCGGCGATCGGAGGCAGCCCAAGGTACCCATCTTCCCGGGTATCGGCCGGGGCCGATACCCGGAGCAGCCACGACAGGTCTCCGATGGAATTTTCGAGCTGCGACGACATTTTCCGGAACTGGGCGGCTGGGATGATGGTGAAGACTCTCTTCATGATGCCGTTGGCGCGGCATTTGAGCACCAGAGACAGCGCTTTGTCGAGCACTTGCTCAGTCTCGTCGATGATCCGGCGAGTTGGGCGCTCGTAGAGGTCGGAGCTGGCCCGAGCGGCTTGCCGGAGAAGCAGTGCGAGCTTCTCGGTCTTGGATTTGAGCTCGAAGCACTCCTGCTTCGACGAACTGGCCTCCTCTGCAGCCTTCGTGACTTGGTCAGCTAGTTGGATCGGCTTTGCCAAGATTTTCTTCACTATGTCCGCCATGGCTGGCACGGCGGACCAAGACACCAAGGTGTTTGATGAAGTCGGGGTTGTCAAAGAACAGATATTAGATCAAAAGAAGTCAAATGGGTCTACCTGGTTTGGCCTCTGCACTCGTTTTTGGGGCTTGGCAAGTGGAGAAGAAGATGGAGATACTGTGCTGAGAGAAGCACAGAAAGCAGAAATGAATGTTAGGCCAGGCAAATGCAACGTGGGTTAGGGTAGGGAGAGAGAGAGAGAGAGAGATGCCTCGAACAAAGTTTGGTGCTTTGGGTTTGGGTTTGTGCCAGAGTTTTTGCAAAGTGATAGTCGACAAGGTCTACAAGGTCAGGTCAAACGCGTTTTTTTTCCCTTATATAAAAAAGTAAAGAGCATATGACCTCTTCTTTTGCTCTCTCTCTCTCTCTCTCTCTCTCCCCTCTACATGGTTGGGGGTGCTTCTCTCTTTTCATTTTCTACGTCTTCTCATATTAGAGTTTTCAATGAATTAAAGATAAGGACAGCATCGTGATATACCAATAGAAATTGCTGTCAGGCTGTCACCTTTTAACTACAATCCCCACTCGGGTCCACTCCTGAGGTTGCAGAAGTAAGGCATTCTCCAAATGGTCCTAAACTCAAATTTACCTCATCTAAAAAGTAATTATTTAAGTTTTACTCAGACTCAAACCTTTTTTTTTTTTATTCTTTATATTCAAATTTTAAGTCTGTAATTTTATTAAATTTTTTTAAAATAGTTTAAATCTATTCTTTTTTCATGAATAATTTTTCTTCATTTAATCTTTTTAAATAACTTCATAATTTATTTTTTTGAATAATTTGACCTAAAAAAATTGAAATTCTACAAATATAATTTTATTTGAGAAATGAGTGGGCATTTAAATTTGGAGTGAGTTTTGGAGTTGAATTTAATTTAGATTGATTTAAATTATTATTTAAATGGTTGAATTTAAATTTTAGTCGTCGGATTTTTTTTACCGTTAAAATAACTTAGACTTAACATGAATCATTGGATTTGGGTTATTGTTGGAATAATAATAAAAAATAAAAAATAAAATAGGCACAACACATGATGCCCATTAATTTCTCCTTACACATGGGTTGCATCAGCCTTGAGTAGTCTCCACCAAAATGTTTTTCGTGCCTGAACTGGTATTTGGTCCCAAGTTTGGATCTTTCCAAATTTTGATTCCTTGCTTATTATTTAAGTTTTATCGCATGAGTTAGGGATGGCCTAAGGCAGGCAAAACTTTGGCTTGGCAGGTGTCAATTTAGATTTACTGATAAAAGTGAAACCAACAAACTTCATTATTGCAATCCCAACTGCTATTGCCATTGAGTGGCTTTTGTTACTGGAAGATGCTTTCCAGTCCAACTTTTTTTTAATCCTTCGCTATAAAAAGGAAATATGACATCTCATATGTGGCATCAGTGTTTGACTTTGGTTTAATTATATTTACTTCAATCTAATGACAGCATTGCTACTTTGCAATGGGAAGATCACCTACAAAGTCAGGCCTCCTTATTTTATTTTAACCCAATTTTATATACAAATAATAAGCAGATCCACAAAACTATAAAATCAATTAAATTAAGCTCAAAATCGATGGTGGGAATGCTTAAAAATGGGTTTATTTTTTTATTTTTTTATTTTCAAAAGCTTTAGAGCTAGATGGGTTTTTCTTGTTTCCAGTGTTGTTTTTGGACTTGTAACATGCCCATTTTTTTTTTAGAGAAACTCTATCATGTAATGAGATAATACTTTTTGTTATCCCCACTAATAACATAATGACACGTAGATAACTTCTCCCCGTATCATTTATGTTATTAGTCGAAGATAACAAAACAGTGTTATTCGTTAGTAAGTTTTTTTTACCTTTTTTTAAGTGCTTTATTTATATTATCTCATATTTTAATCGGTGACCAAATGATGTGATGGAGCTTGATTTTGTGCATCCAATTTTATTGGCATTGCTGGACTTGGGGCCTAAATGTATCCGTGGCAGTTTTTGAATCTCTTGCTATAAGTTTTGGGATGAGACCTCTGGCTGGCTTGGCCCTTGGCCTTGGAAAAGCCATGCCCTCGATTGGGACACTCGTGTTTCTTTAATTTTTCTTACTTAAGCCAATTAAAACAAAACTACTCAAGATTTTAAGCCCTTTTTCGTAAATGGTACAGGATAGTGAGTTGGACAAGTGGAGGGGATCTGTTTGCCTCTGAATTAGTCAGTTGCAATACATGTTATTATCATCATCATGATTCATGTCTGGCCAACTGCCACATTCTTTATCATTTTATCTTTGTCATGATTTATTGGTTCTTTTTTTAGTTGAAGTGAGAAGCTTAGAATTTGCTAGTTGGCAATTCAAATCAATTATGTTTGGTGCTGCAGTCGGGGGTTTTATAGGAATCTTTGTGTGAGAATTGCTTCTAATTTGATTGTGTCGGATATTTTCTCCCTCTCTCTCTCTCTCTCTCTCTCTCTCTCTCTCTCTCTCTGTTGTATTTCGAGGCTTTGGCTGTTAATCTCAGTAGAGAATTAAAAAATGAATACCATAGCTGGAAAAATTAGTGCCTACCCACGAACCATTTCGAGGGGGTCAATTTTAATTTGTGTATTTTTTTCTTTTTCATATTTTCCTTTAAAGACGAAGCACAAGATTAAAATTCTCTTTAGCATATTAAACTTATATGTATACTGAGCCCCCAACTCATGACCTTTTTTAAGAGGAGCATTTGCTCAAAATCATTATACTAGTGAGTCATTTGCAACTTCCTTCTGTTTTTAAGGTAAGAAAAAGAACATACAAATTCACGGGAAGAAATATGCACAAAAAGAAAGAGGAAATTCAATTTAGTGTTTTTGACAACAATCCGGGCTCTAAAGTCACTTTCTATTTTCGTTCTTTGACAAATGAAAAAGTGTTTGTACATGATGAGCAACTTTTAATTACATTCTTTTTGATAAATCAATCTTAGTTTAATCGAAAAAATTGGCTTGCACATCAGTGGTGGAGCCAGGATTTCATATTAGAGGTGGCCTTTCACAAAAATTTTAAAAATAATTTGAATAGGAGTCCTCAAGCGCTAAACGGGTTAATAATTTAATAATATCATTTCATACTGATTAATAATTTATCCATTTATTACAATCATAATTGTCCTGAATTTCATATTTTAACATGGTTGAATATTAATCTCATCATCTACACTATTAAAGACTCAAAATTTAATAATTTATACTTCAATAGAAAGAAGAAATACAAAAAATGTTCATAAATCTCAATATTAAGATACCCTACTTAGAGCATCCACAATGATGTTCTCTATTTCTTAGCTAAAATTTGGCTAATAATATAAGAAAGCTATTTTAGGAGCTCTCTAAAAAAATTTAACTCCAACCATACTCCATAATTTGGAGAGTCATAATGCTATAACTCTTTTTTGATTGGTCCATCTCTATTAAAAAATAAAATAAAAAATAGTTAACATTAAATAAAGATTTGAAATACTCATTAAATAAAGCAGCATTAAATTATAAGGAGCAACTAAGAGTCCTTTCTCTCTCCTCAGACTTAGGAGCTCCTAGAGAACTCCCTAGTTTATGAGGTGGATAGGGAGCGTGGTTGGAGTTGCATTTTTATCATTCATCCCTAAAATTTGTCTAAGGAGGTGGTTTAGGGAGCCCATTGTGGATGCTCTTAGACATGTAAAATAGGGGAAAGGGGAATTCACAAAGTTTAAATTAATCAAAAGAGGAAGAGAAGGAGAAAAAGAAAAAAAAAATCTTTACTCCGAGGAGCAAACGTATAAGTAAAAATATGAGAAAATTTAAATATAAAAAAGAGAGAGGGCCTGGGCCTACCCTGGTCCTCGGGTGGCTCCGCCTCTGTCGCACATTGTGTTATAGCACTCTCACTTTGTATTGTATTTCAATGATTCCACCATCAATTCGTGATGGGGTATTTGAGATACCGTACAATACCACATGGTATCTTTTACATTTTCAGGTACCCCTTCACAATGAACCCAACACAAATACGTAAGACCCATCTGCTGGAAACTACAAATTATAATCAACTAATTAATTATTATTATGCATTCGTACTCACCACCACAGGTCCACAACACCAGAACTGAAGTATCTGCATACAAACAATATACGTGGGTTCCTCACTTCCTGGTCCTGCCTGCAAGCTCAAGATCCTGTCCTGTAGTTTTACCCCTTATATAGTAACTACTAGCTAGGATCCTATAATTTTATCGTTTTTAACTTTTTATTACTTGCAGTAAATATAAAAAAATAAACAAATGTATAGCTCAAAAGGAAAATTTGCATGTGAATCGATCATGTCCTTTCCTCCATGAAAAGCAGAACTAAATTAAACCTAGCTAATATATCTTTCAAGTCCCACGTGGAACTTGCCATGAAGATTCATAAACCTAATTATATAACATACCAAAAAAAGTTATACTTGGATTTTTGTCTTTTGTCGCCAATATCAGGGCATGCACGGAGAGAGAGAGAGAGAGAGAGAGAGAGAGAGTGGTATATTATATATGAAAATTCCGATGGAGTGTGGATATTTGTACGTCAGAGTTGGGTTTTGATTGAACATTTCTTTTCATGCTATTGCTTGCATACCCCTCACTCACTTGAGAGCAGATAAGATTTCTTCTTCTTCTTCTTCTTCTTCTTTTAAAAAAAAATCCAATTTATGAGATTCCTTCACTGAGAGTCACAAGGATATAGGAAATAAAGTCGTCTATATTATAGGAAGTGACCGAAAGGACTTCTCTCAAACTCGTACCACATACTGTGCTTGGCTTGCTTTGGACAACCCGACTGATTAAGATTGGATGCACTTTCGTTCATACATACGGACACTGATTTGATTCTTTTCATGTCCGAAGGCTACACACTTTTTTCACGGCACCCAAAAAGAAAAGCACAAATCCAAGTTGCATTATTGTTAATTTCGCTATGCACGCGCTCTGAGTAACTGTAATTATATAGATCCTATATATACATACTTTCAAGGTGCTAGAATGGGGATGAATTTGAGTTTTTGTGGATGAATCGCAGCTTGCATAAACGCTGATTTGGAAGCTTGTATATTATGCACGTACATAAAAAAAGCAGGCACAAAGCTTTCTGCAAAACCCACAGCATGCAATCCGGGCAAAAAACAATGACAATTAATATACCATCATGCCAGGGGACCCAAATTTACACAAAATTTTCTCAATCACCTTTCCTTGTTTTCTTCTTTCAAACCCATCAAAACCCCCAACCCCTAACCACCAAATTACATCATTTAATCCCATCAAGATTTAAAACTTGTTGTGGTGGGCGTGGGACCTCTTTGGCCATCTCTTTGGGAGGTACGAGTTTCCTGGAAGCAACCTCTCCTTACGAGAGAGTTGGGGGAGGAAGGTCACAATCTAAAAGAATTGTTTGCAAGCATCTCTATCAAAGGATTCTTATATGCATGAACACAAAAACAGTGATGGAGATGGAGGTCGATTGTGAACTTGGATACCTGCATTTTAATTTAAAGGCGAAAGGGCAACTCAACAGAGCTTAGACAGAGTACAAAATAATGTAAACCATGCATATATATAGTCTATTTTTTTTCATAGCTTTTCAAAAGTACTTTTGTCGTCATCTTTCTGCATAAACTGCTTATTTTCCATGCATGAATCATGAGCTCCTTCCTTAGAATTATATATATACATATATGACTCATGAGTATATACTTTATTCTGAGACAAACATATACGATGACGGAACAATCATGAAAGTGCAGGGAGAGGGAGGGCTGGTTCTATGAAACTGCATCTGTTGCATAAACTGCCACTGCCACAGCAGTATATTCATGCTACAAGTACGATGTAATATATATATATATATATATATATATATGTGTGTGTGCGTGTGTGTGTGGAAACAAATTTGTAATTGGCATGTGATTTATACTGCCGTAATCATTGCAGATCATATTGAAATATTTTGACCACTTTTCTTTTCCTTCACGCCTAATAGAACATGTGAAAAATTAAACTCAGTGGGTAAATTATTATCTCCTTGGTGATTGGAATGCCTGGTGGTTTGAGTAAAAATTTGGTTTACTCCTTCAAATTGAATTTTTCTTGAACCGTAACTCGTCACTTTTTGTTCCTAATTAAATAAAATTCATGACTAGGATCCAACTCATGAACTTACCTTATCAAGCTCAAGATCTGATTTATTATCATTTTTAGATGACCAAAATACCCTCACATCTTTGAAATTGTTGTTTTCTCCATTGATTGTTCTTTGAACATATTTGATGCAATTCAATTGTCATTAATATTTAAATAGTCACGTTTTTTAGCATAAACTAATGTACCCATTTCTTATGAATAATAAACTTATTTTTTTATGAACATATCTTTTGTAACTGTACCTATTTTGTGTACCTATAAATACTGTACCCATTTTTTTTTTAAACCTATATACCCATTTTTTTTGTTACCTAAATACTGTAACAATTTTGTGTACGTATAAATAACATACCTATTTTTTTGTTACCTAAATACTGTACCTACTTTTTTTGTGAATAATCTACCTATGTATTTATATAAATAAATACCTATTTTTTGTGTGAATAATCTACCCTTTTTTTTTTATGAATTATCTACCTATAATCTACATACCAATTTTGTGTGAATAATCTACCTATTTTTTAAATATAAATCACATTCCTTTAAGCTAACTTTATTGACTTAGTGGAAAATTTGTAGGATTAATCTATTATAAAATAATTTATGAATTTGTTTTTGTTGAAATTTTAAGGACTTGATGAATAATGCTACTCTTACCAAATTTGTATACCACATTCTCATACCATCTTATATGGCAGCTGAGGTGAACAACTACATCAATTAAAATTATTTAACATTTTATTTTCTTTTATGATTTATTCATTATTTATTTTTCTAATTTTCTTATTTAAAATATATTTCATTGATGGTAATTGATGTGCATATAATATGACATCACATCATGCGGTATATAAATTTGGGATATAAAAATATGTAAGTGTAGCATTACTCCAATTAGAAATCAAGGAGTTAATGACATGCTTCAAAATAAATTATAATTACAAAATATAAACGTAAATAGCATATAATGTAATTTAGTTAATAATACTTGGGTTTTAGTTAGAGGTTTAATTGTAAGTGGATTTATGTCTAGGATATGAGAGTTGCAAGGGCCTATCTCGGCTTCACTCTACAAGTTAATATAATAGTCCCAAACCAAACTTGAAAAAACTGGACCATCACCAGCAGTTTGGGGTCTATGTACATATATATATATCATCAATTGAAACAACGAATTTAAGGGTAGACATATGTAATATGTCTCTGCCATAAGTACTGATTTCAACATTAACTCGACAAGCTGCCGTCTCATAATTCAAAACATTATTGGCATATACCAGACTTATTACCCTTTTTTTTTTGCCACACTTATTACCCCTTTTTTATTTATAAATATAATTTAATTGCTCAGTTTTGTAGATATAGAAGTTCAGTACAGTACTCTCTCTATCTATATGACAATTAATAATCGCATGCTACTGTTGATCTTTTTTACTCTTTTGTCAAAATTTGGAAAGGGACGAGGGAGGTGTCGTTAGTGATCGAACCTTGAACCACTAATCTGCATGTAAATGTTCTTACTACTGAGTTATGAAACTGTTGGCGCTACTGCTGATCACATTCACATACATTGATTCAAAATGAAAAACTCCAAATATGTATGTACCAGATTGGCTGTTTGATGTTTGTATGTGCAACAACATTGTCAATCAAATCAGATATGCTCTCGTGTATCACATGAAACCCACAAATATGAATGGAATTTTATGCTAAAAAGAGAAAATTTACTTTCCACCCCTAACATGCACAATTGCATGCAAGATTCAAGGGTGGGTGGGGTGATCGCTTTCATTTCACGTTTTCAATAACAAAAAAATTGAAACAATGAAATCAAACGTGATGATTTTGAGTATGAATCGATGAGTCTGATCACAAACACATAAAAAGGTGAAACTGCTTTTGATTGTGGTTTTTCAAGCTCTATATTGTCTTTTCCTCTTTAATTTGCTTTTTTCCCTTGTCTTTTTTTCTTTTTCTTTTGGGTTCAACTTCTTCATTCGCTCTAAAGTTCTAAACCCAACAACAATATCACATCAAATCTTAAGTACCCTTGAGATTCTAGTGATTAATTCAAAGTTGTTATTGCTTGCTTGACCTGTCTTTAGCAAGTTTTCGTGGAGCTTTGGTGATTCTGATCCCCCTCTTTTCAACCCATTAAAGAAAAAGGGAGAAAAAGACATTCGTCTTTTACATTGTCCACACGATACTCGAAGACTCACCCCAAAATTGCTTTTAGCATTCTGCAATTCCTGTGCAGATGTCGATTTCTCTGTATTATTAACTCAAGTTAAAATTGAAAGATAACTATTAACTCATTCACAAAAGAAGGACAATATCATAAGTCACAATATACTAACTTGAGAAGAATATATAATAGGGTGGGTGGCACAATGCATGATTTTCTACTTGCTTATTAATTGATTTCATAGTTTTCATTAATCATCTTACCCAAATTATTTCGATCTCAGTCTCAAATCTTATGAACTTCTAGCTCCAGTAGTAGAACACTTACACGTTCAAATTAATTTTTGTTTTCTTTTTCTAAAAAGAAAAAGAAAAGGGTATATAGGCTTGTGTAACCCATATAAGCCAAAAACTTTTATACTAGTTGTCCAAAAAAAAAAAAAAAAATCAAAACAACAAGTATTCTATAGTGAGGGTTTTATATATGACTCTTAGGTGAAACCTATCTCTTAACAGTTAGATCATGCTAACAAATTTAATCGAACAGTTAGGGCCTTACTTAAGGGCCATATATAAGACCATCACTATAGAATGACTCATCAAAACAATCACCTAGGGGTGGGCGCAGGTGAGTATGGAACGGTAGAGAGCTCTTCCGTTAACTGTACCAAACCATTAAATTCTTTAATTGTTCGGTTGGTTAACCGTAAGTTCGGATCGAGTTGGTTCGGTAAGCTAGTAATACTATTTAACAAAAACGTCTTGAGAATAAAAATATTTATTACTAATACCATTTGAAAAACTCAAATTCAAGCCCTAGAAAAAAATACTCATTCAAGCTTGTAGAGCAATATGGTAGGATAAAGCTTTTATCGGGGATGAAAAAGTAAAGGCTCCCTTAAGAAACCGATGTGGGAGTTTTGTTTCTACACAAACAGCAAGCCCCACATTTTTTAGCTTTATTATCTTGTTTTCCTCTTGATGGCTAAGGAAGAATAAGTTGACACATTAATTAGTAGGGTATGTTTGTGTTTCCAGTATCCTACATTGCTATTTCCTATTTTTGGTGTGGTACTTCATCTTTATAACTATATGTAGTTTTTTAAGGTTGTCATGTCACATGTATTTATATTTAAATAATAATTTATTTTTATTTTTCGGTTTGGTATGGATTTTCTCGGTAATCGGATCGGATCGGTACGGAATAATTAAAAATTAAAAATAAAAATTTAACCAAATCAAACCAAACCATCAATACGGTACAGTCGGTACGTGGATTTTTCAGTTGAGATGCCCACCTCTACATCACCATATAACGCCTAGATCCAAACTCTGAAATGCAACCGGGTTTTGCATAAATCTAAAAATGGACTAAACTTTGGGCCTCATTCCACAGTTAACCATTATTAGCATTGAAGTGTGGATCAGAGTGCAAATGGAGAAGGCCCAGACATTACTTGTTGATTTTTCGATAGACAATATTATAAAAAACAAAACAAAACCTACCAAAACAAAGGAAGGAAAGTCAACAAATAATGTATGTGTCCCAAAACAAAGCTGTTAGATATTTACGCTTGCATTAATAACTTTCCCCAAAACAAAGAAAGAAGAGTGGTGATTTCTTTACCTGATCATTTTCGTTGCCATGCATGTTTGCCAAATGTCAATGCATGACTTCATGCCATACCTAGCCTGATCAAATCTTAATAGAGAGACTAATTTAATAGTGCTGCTAAACAAACCCTAAAATTAACTGAATACACCTTATGATCTAAGTACACCCTATTATTTAAATCAAAATATAAAATTATCTATGTACACCCTATTTAACTATCAAAATACACATAGTACACCCTAATACACTATCATAGAAAACCCTAATACCAATCCTAAACCTAGTTTCTCTTTTTACATGAATTTGTGCCCTCTTTTCAGATTTTGAGTTTGCATCAAAATCTTTAATTTCGTAAGCTACTATGGAAATATTGCTGGAAACATTGCGTGATTTATCGAACTTGCAAACCTTGTTGATCTCGCGTGCAAATTAGAAAACTAGTGAACTTAAGACATCTTCACCTTGATTATTGTTAAATCTAGAAAGTTTGCCAACGGGAATTGCGAAGCTGACTTCTCTTAACACTCGATATGCTCGTTGTATCATGTGATGATGAGGACGAAACATTTAAGCTGGGAGATTTGAAAATTTTGAACCTCGAAGGGTATCTTCATATTTGTGGGTGTGGAAACCTACAAAATGTGTGAGCGGCTGAGAAAGTAGAATTCATTACTAGAGGGAACCTTGTTGATTTGAATCTAGATTTTGATTGGAGTGAAGGACACTTGAAGATAAAATTATACTTGAAGCTTTACAACCACATCCAAATTTGGAATATTTAGAGATTCAAAAATATCGAGGCACCACCATATCTCCATATTGAATGTTGCTTTGCTTCACCAGCGAGTGAATGTTGAATGAACATTCAACAACACCTCTTTGTGCCTCTGCCATTCCTCATTGCATTATCGAGCAATAATCAATACAAAAACTTTTTAATAGGGTTGAATAGGTGAGTAATGTGTACTTATTAAAATTATATTTGTTTCGCAATTCAATATATCCTTTTTGGTCATTTTATATTATGGTAAATTAGTAATTCAATAAATAGTTTGATAGTAGGGTATACTTAGTTAATTTTAGGGTTCATTTAGCAGTACTCCTAATTTAATGTATGACATGTTTATTAATTCGTAATCGGAATTAAAATAAGAAGTTGAATTTATATTACGGATACTTATGTTTTTAATTCACATGGAGGAACGAAAATGCGAGTGAGCCCACATAAAATCAGGAATTCAACTCATTATTTTGTAGGAATTAGACTTTTGAGTATGAGGTAGTATTCTAAGTCTTGGAGAACAAACTCATTAGGAATCCATTTTTTTTACCTATTATATCCTTACGCAATTTTTTTGATTTTACCTATTATATCCTACACTTTTAGTTATAAAAAGGAGTGTAAGTGGATAAAATAGGAGTGGGGAAAATGGCCCTTTTTAAAATTCTACATTTGACATCTACTTTAATCCAACAATGAGGACATTTTAGTAATCAAATTGGTTTCAATTCTGATTCATGGAAATTCAGTAAACAACTTATAAGGAATTAGTATCACTCATACCCCGATTCCATATGGTTTTAGTAAACAACTTCAATAGAAATTCAGATTTTAACTCTCCTCATTCAATTACGGATTAGTAAACATGCCGTAATATTATAGCATCTCCCTTCTTCACCTTTCGTTTTTCTCACAATGGGTTAAGAATTTGTAATTAAGCTAATTATCTTCCAGAAACTTAGTTAGAAGGAAAGAATAAAAAATGAAAAAGGACTTTATTCTAGTCTTATGTATATAATTTGTCAAGCGCAGTCTACATCAGCAAGGCTGGAACATATTATTATTAGCGATGGCGATTGTTCTGTAAGTATATGCAGAAAATTCTGGTTTTGTAATGGAAATGGTAGGGAACTCTTTGAACAATTGTCCCCGTAATCAAAAGCTAGACTAGTTTACATCCATGCCATCTCCATCATAGCTTCCGGTCCACCACCATTATCTCCTAGTGATCTAAGTCCTTCTTAAAATACGATGGAATTTTATTTTTAGAAGTCAAATTAGGGCACCCTCTTAGATTCTTCCCTCTTCTGATTGGAATTTCTTATCTTCTTCTATTCTTCTACGACTACAAGATAGATATCCACGGGTCCCTTTTTTTTCCATCCATTTTATCTATTTAGTGGAAGGAGATATAAGGAAAAATTGATATAATTCAGCTTACAGTTCTTCTCTAATGAAGATGTTGGGACGTTATTACATTGCTAATGTCATTAGTAAACAATAATAACGTCCGGACGTCTGCATAGAAGAAAATCTTTTTCAGCTTACGGCTCTCCACCATTAATAAAGGCTTGCCAAATTTTCATTCTAATAGACCAAAACGATTATTTAATTTAACTCAATGTTTCATATCTTAGTTCCTCAAACATTGAATCATGGCTCCGCCCCGCAGGTATCCCAATTAGAATATATGTGAAATTTATTCTAAGAGTCTTACTAGAGAGATAATCTTTAATTACCAGGATGATAAGATCATTCATATATTTAAAGAATGTTACACATGAAAATAGCAATGAACTAATAAATCTGCCTTTATGAGTATTTTTGTCTTGGACTGGATTTGAAAGGAATCTATAGAAATTGGATCATTGATAAGAGCCGTACTGATTTTTTATATGTAAATCTGTCTACTTTGGTGTACTTAGACTTTAATAAGTTACGATTATCGTAAATAAATCAGCGAAACGATGTTGTAAGTTCCTCTAACTATATAATACAAGAATAAGTATTTTATGAAAATCAAATCAAAGTCATACCTTAATTGTAAGAGAACCTGAAGAGGCCGGAGACATCCATCTTGGACCCAGCATCACTCACAGATTTATATATATGGTGAAACTGAAACCTTCTTGCACTTCAAAGAGAAATTGAATTCAAATTCCAATTTGTAGGGTATTAGTTTAAGATTAGTCAGGATTAATAAAAGTAATGCACGCCATGCAGACCAACGTTTTTGACGAGCCTAAATATTTTGATCGATTTAAATGCTTGTTTACTTAGTCTTAGTCTATAAGAATATTGGGCACAATCGTTAACAAGTCACTCGTCAGAATGTGATTTGAGTCGGCGGTATTTAAGAGAAAATATATAAATAAATAATTGGAACAAGTCTACAGTTCTGGCTTTGTTGTATTCAGAATTTATAATAATTATACAAGGTGAGTTGAAGAATTAGTGAGGAGGAAGCATATTCCTAATTATAATAAACTTATATTTTTAAGGGGACGGATTCAAGATTTTAAAATGGACTGAGATGGATTTACCTTACAAAAAATGATATGTCTAGTAGAGGAGACATAACGATGTGTATATCCCTCAAAATGCATCTAGTATATAAAATATAAACTAGTTAAAAAGACAAAAATAGGTATTGGGTGAGCTTGTTTAAAATTTGGGATGGGCTGTGGCTATTTGACTACATGAATTACTTTTTTTTTTTTTTTTTTAAAACACATGATATTTAATAATGAAAAAATATATATATATATTACTGATTGTATATACGTATGGCCTCGTACAGCCCTCTACATACATACGTAGGGCCTCCATTTGCTTACTTTGTTAAGCTGAATTGTTTATAAAATTAGCTGCGGCTACTCCTGCCGCCTAGTCATTAATCACTTGAATAATTATAAGTAAGGCGGTAATCATGTGTCATCCCAGGTTTCATGGCATGAAGTTCTGCCTTCCTTCCAAAGTCTCACTGTTGGTCTAAGTGTTTCTAATCTCTTTTTTCTACAGGCTCCACCATACTAAGTTATCATGGAAAACAGAAACAAAAAAGTAATAATTTGACTTGGTAAAACTTGAAAATATATCAAATTTCTTGAAGGAATTATGATTAATAATGTTGTCCCACCATGTTATATTTATCGGGAAATCCATCATAAACAGTAAATTCCGTACTCACATTTATGAAAGTCCAAACTATACTAATACACAATAATTTCGACAGTTTCACTTATGACCTAAGTAAATCAAAACATCATTACTAATAAACACACAAAAAGTTGACTTTGGGGTTGATTTTGGGTGTAATGTTTAAATAGTCGATGTCTAGAATTGAGTTTATTTATAAATTTGTATTTAAAGTATAGACATTTCTTATATCTAAGAATATAAGTTAAGTTAGAATTAAATATTTCTCTTGAAAGAGAAAAAAGAATTAGAATGTGATCGAGATTGAAAACCCTAAAGCTCTTCCCCACTAGAGAGTTTGATGGAGACGACATAAAAAAAAGTAGTTCCTAAAGTTTGGGCACTTAGGCAGCTTTGCAATTACGAGCGGTGCGCCATAATTGGATGCGAGATCCCGCTTTCTTATCTTTCTATGGCTTCTAACTTGTAATGGCCGACTTCTACAAAATACAAGGAGAACAGACAAAAACAGCCACCACTATTCTACATTTTTCTACGATAAGTCGAGTTGTCGCCACTCTGAATCGTCGTCATATCTCACAATATGCAATGCAATCAATTAGGAGTGGGCATCTTATCGAAATTATCTGCGTACTGACTGTACTGTACAGATAGTTTGGTTTGGTTTGGTTAAATAATATTTTTTAATTTTAATTATTCCGATCCGTACCGAGATATTTAGTTTGGTTAACGGAACAATATTTCTAACCCGACGGAAACCCGTACCGATCCGATATTTATATTTATTATATTATTTAAATAGAAAACAAGAAATTAAAGATAAATACAATCAGCACTTTGTATCACTCCTTTATCATGTTGTATCACTTCTTTATCACCATTCTATCATTGCTTTATCACCATTCTATCACTTCTTTATCACTCGGGTACTATAGCACTTTTTGGTCAGACATGAATTTATGAATTTCCTATGTTTTTCAATTTCGACATTTGTTCCATTTTTTACCTATAACTTTCCAACCGTTGATTCAAATTTTATTTTCTTTATATGGTTGGACTTAGCATGAAAAACTAAAGAACCCAGTGCGGAACAAATGTCAAAATCATTTACATAAACGTAGAAAATTCAGTAAAAATAACACTTAAATGTTCAAACAATAAACACAAGTGGCTCCCATTACATCTTGAGTATATATTGAATTATATAGTGACTAAGTTATTTGATTTCATACTTGGATGAATTAGACTATTGACTTTTTATATTTTACAAGGATAATTTGGTGTATTTGTTCAAGAACTTATGTTATGTGAAAGTATTATAAATTGTATTTTTATTAGTATGTTTTTATTACGGTATTACTGAAGTACTGAACCAATTCGAACCGAATATTAGATTAACCGATCCGAAGTCTACCGAAGTCTTTTGTTTAGTTAACGGAAGAACCTTTTATCGTTCCAAACTGATCCGTGCCCAGGCTTACAATCAACCCCAACCAGCCTTCGTTGAAAAATAAAGACATGGCAACAAGTAATTGGTGGCAACTTGTATGGCCTACAAATAAATGTGACAACTGCCAGCGGCCTCTCTTTCTTTTCTTCTTCCATCACCAACGCCCTTCCTCTTCCACCCTTCTACCATTCATAAAATTTTAGATTTGTAGCATTACTCAATTTACAAGTAAACAAAAATGAAATAGCAAGCATATATGCATAAATGTTGTCCAAATTTCTGACGAGAATAATAATATTCATTCAAATTGATACCCATAAAAATACTGAGCTCCAATCTCTATGTGTAAATCACTGTATGTACTGTACTTATGTCCTAATAATCCCAAAAAAGAAAACAGGACTTTACAAAATTTAAAATTAAAATGTTGCCCCAAGTAATTATAGTAAATACTAACATAAAATGAGATTTTCAACGCTTCGACTTTGGAGGTTTGGAACTTTGGCGCTACTTCTTGTTGTAGTGTCCCGACAGACAGACAGACAGAGGGATCATCGCAAACATCTCCAGCCACAGCGAGACCATCATGATCAAAATATTCAACGGCTCCGATTGAACTCTATGCTATGCTTCTTCGTATATTTACAAAATTACCAATAATCTCGCGGATTGAATTCCTTCAATTTCGGAATCGGTGAGTCAACTCGCTACCAGCACTGGTCGGTCTCCCAGTTCCGGCGAGTGTAGTACCCGGAATATCCCGACGCCGTTGACAACGGTCGGCTCCGGCGCATAAACTTCCGGTCGTAATCGGCGCGCTTTTCGGGGTCCGATAGCGTGGAGTAGGCAGCATGAATCTTCATGAACTCGTCAGCCGACGTGTCCTTGCGCTCGATCGCCGCCACGTCGGGGTGGCAAACCCTAGCCAATCGCCGGTACGCCGATTTGATCTCCTGACACGTGGCGACCGCCGGGATGCCGAGGATCTCGTACAGCGAGGTCATCTTCTGAGGGCCGAGGTACGACGCCGTAGCTGTCTCGTCCGAGGTGCAGGTGGAACCGGCGGCGAAGGCGCTTATTGGCCTGAAATGTACGCGTGTCGATGTTTTGGGAGGGGGAGGGGTGGCGGAGAGAATTGGAGCGGCGAAGAATGTCGAGGTCGAAGCAGAGAGCATGGTACGGTGCGTTTTGGTTTGCGGTTGTGAGTTTTTGATTGAGGGAGAGAGAGGGTGGGAGGGGGTGTTTGTCCTTTTATGTTGGGGAGTTTTGGGGGTGTTTGGGTTCGGGTTTGGATTTGGGTTGTGCCAGAGTAACTATGGTTAAATATGGTGTTTGGTTAGTCTAAGAAAATGCTTATCCAGTTTGGCTGAGTTCGATGCTGACTCGACTCCTCAGAACATTTTATCCAGTAATAAATTTTTATTTTTATTTTTAAAATTTCGGTGGTCATAACTTGATAACAAATGGCGGTGGATGAGTTGTATATCAGGTTTGCGGACTAGTCTTTTTCCATAACTTTGATAAGGTTGCATTTCCCTCCCTCATAATTTAATTACTTCATTCAAGCCAAACTCAATACTGATACAATGTATCAAGTCGATTTACACCCATATTTAAAATGTTAGATCCAATTAATGTTGTTGCATTTTGTCATATATATAGAAGTGCATTTAAAACTTGATTTAAAGTTCGAACGTGAAATTATTGATCTGCAATCAATGCCATTTTTCATTGGATTAGACCTCGTTAGCAACACATACTACTATATTATCTCCTATGTTATTCCTTCATTTTTTATATTTTGAAAATCAATATTAACCATAGAGATAAAGAGTATTTCTTTTCTCCAAAGATAAGCAATTCATTTTATCAAAATAGAAGTTAACATCTGTCTTTGTCACCTAAACCAACCTAGAAAACACCATTCATGACACTTCAAAAACCTAATAACTGGTCAGATAACTAATAGTGCTTTGGTGGAGGTTAGTTATTAATAAATAAATAAATAAAGCAAAAGGATATAGAAAAAGTTACTCAACCATATCCATAAAGCGAAGTATATTCTTTAGGAAACAAAAAAACCTAATGGTCATGATCTTGTCTTTGAATTTAAGCAGTTGTAAATTTCCTATTTGTACTCCTTACTTTCCTCTATATTCTATCCATATGTTCCACTAAACCTATAGAATGTTTCCAATTGCAGATAACTATTTCCCTCTAAGCTTTACACTTTGATTATATTCTATCTGCACTAGTACAATAAAGGGAATTTGAATTCTCTGGTAGTTGTTTTCTTCTTCAAAAATAACCTACTACACTATTTAAAATTACCACATTATCCTTTTAAATTCTAGGGGGATGAATTGATGCTTAAGTTTGACATTGCTGTGCTGTGAAAATAATCGCTATCAGATTTTATGAGAGAAATTAGCTATGAGATAAAGCAGTTTGGCGTTTGGTAAATTTTTTGTTAAAAGGGTTGTTGATGTTGATTTTTCGCATAATCAGAAAATGATTGCTGCATAATCATTAAACCCAACACCTCTTCAAAACTGATTCTGCATAATCAGAAAATGAAAGCACCTAATTAGATGCTTTCCCTTATAGCTTTCTCTCACAGCAATTTTTAACAATAAGTTATTTTTTCGCAGTTTATCAAACGGGTTGAGCTTCTCAAAATTTTTAAAAAATCACTTATCACCCCAAATAAGCAATGTCAAACTGGCACTTAGAGTCCATCCAAAGAGAGAATCCCATGTTCACTTTAATAATCCCAATAATAATGAGGATATTGCTTGCCTTCTTCTCTAGAAGGAAATATTCCTCTTTTCAGTGAATCACGATTTGACACATGTGTAAAGATATTTCATCAAAAACACAAAAGAAAAACGTCGACGCATATGTCATATTATAAACTATAAGGAAGAAAGGCTGAGCTCTTTCCTATCTACTATAACAAAACCCTCCCACTTAACTGTAGAGCTAGAATGGAGCCCAACAATATCCCAACACATTTGTGAAGATATTTTATTGTGGACAATAAAACAATTCAAGTAAAATTTAATTAATCTTTAATATCTCAGTTTAGTTTGTGTATTAGAAGATTATATATACTTCTGTTATAAGAAAAAAAAAAATAACCCTAAGAATTATTGAATACAACCCATTTGCAAAAGGCTTGAGTGTTTTTTGGCCTGCAAAAGTCCTGAAAGAATCTAAAAACCTTTCACGCAAGATCTACTAGTGTTGGAAAGGGACCCAAGAAGTGCTGGCTGTCATTTGGAACCACTAGTTTCCATTAGATATTTTCTTCATCATCTTCTTCTTCTTCTTCTTCTTTTTTTCTGGATGAAATTATTTTCCCTAGATCTTTTAGCTAATTGCCTCAGAATTCAAAGGTTTAAAAAGTCACACAAGAAGCGTGCCTTCACTGAGAGTACTTTGATTGAGACAATCCCTTCCCTTCAGAGAATCACAACTTTACTCTGGATTTATTTATGAAGATATAAACAAGGAGCTAGATTATTGTGATCACAGAATAAAATAATATATAATGCATGTGAATTTTGGTAGCCTTTTCGGCAAGCAAGAGTCACTTGACCAAGTCCGCTGCAACTTAGGGTCCATAAAAGAGTACATTATTCCAAATGTCTCTCGTATAATTACAAAGGGCCAAGTGTTGTCCAATGTCAAACAAAATCACAAAACCCTCCTTCAAATCTTGGCTGTTCTTGCTGTATAATTCTTTTTTTTCTTCTTCTTTGTTTACTATCATTTGTTAACACAAACAAGACCCTCCTCCAAGTTGTTCCAAGTTCCAACTATTTGGAAATTGGAATTGAATTCACAGAAACATAAACACATATAACTTAGAACAACATATTCACGACAAAATAGACAAAATCTATTGATGCTTGAGTTGAGCCTCTGGTTTTAAACCAACGACTTTTCCACATCAAGCCATTCTAGACAAAGAACAAGTGTGGACCTGATTAAGAAATGTTGGATTACAGAGGGGATTGTGAGGCCGACACTGAACGCCGATAATCAATCTACGAAAATGATTTTGACTCTACGATTCTGCTATGTTATTAACAAATACATGGTATAACAACACATCAATAATGAAATGACATCGATCATCAATCCACTAAAACGACTTAGTTTCGACGGTTCTAATATATTATCAACAATCACATGATATAACAACACCTCAATAACAAAACGACACGTAACTAAGTAAATGAAAATTGAAATTTGCATAGTTGATATTATCAAAGAAAATTAAAATCCACATGATTTTACATCATTCTTCTTCTCCCGAGAAGCAAAGCTTTGGGTAAGGCCTAATCCTTATTGGCATCATTTGAGAAGGACAGGTTTGCTTCTTGTGGCCGTAAAACCTTGTCATTCAACTTTTGCATGTCCTTGACTTTTTAGTGTTGTGTTAGACAATCTAACTTAACAGTCTTTGATCCTGATAATGATGTAAAACCTATCTTTAATCAAGTTGAGGGTTTATCATGCACTGCTGATGTGTTTCACATTATCATTCTAATATTATATGCTTTTCTTTTACCATAATTTGTCCTCGATAACGATCACTGCACTTAACTATCAGCCTTGTTGATTGGTATTCGAATGGAAGAAGTTATTTTTTAACCTTTCGATTTTTTTTATTTATATATGTATATAATATAATTAAGTTATCTTCTGTGACCATTCGTTCTTGATGCTGAAACGAGATTTAATATTCCTTCCTTCCTTACTGATTATGTTGCAGCCACCATGATTTGCCAATCAAAGTTTGGATGTTTATGTTGAAGTTCTGAAAAGAAAGATCAACACAATAATAAATTTGACATTCCATGTCCAATCAAAGTGCTAACTCTTTTTGGTTCAGATATAGATGATCTATATTGCATCATTGTTGATATCTAGTTACCGACTAGCTCTTGGTTTAGTGGTAGATAATATCTTCTCAACGTGGGGAGATATTTCAAGTCTGAATTTCTCCTCCACAACTAATTTATAAATTTTTTTTTTAAAAAAAAAAAAAGTTTTCATATTTTTGAAAACATATTTGTTTCGTGGAGCACTGCGATCAATTCACTAAACAAAGAAATGAATAACGTTAAACAGCTAATAATACAACACAGGAGCTTATGCCTGAGAGATTTGATTCCCAGAAGAATAATTTTGATCACAAAATTTCCTAAACTGAGATGGCCGGCACTGCGCCATCTCTAAGTTTAGGGTAGGCAGGAAATTAACTGAATCAGTGATCATCATTTTTGTCGAGGTTTTGAAGCAGCCCATTTGAAATAATTACAATTTGCTTCAGGGTTAGATGCAGGCCCCTGTATGGAGGAAAAAAAATGCCACTAGTTATTTCATATATCATATGAAACACAGATACATAATCTGAAGACCATCTCTCTTTTTCAATCAATCGTCAAACGCCCAAAGGTTTAAAGGGAAAATGGGGGTAGAACAACAGATTGCACAGCTTGTGGCTTTTTCTGTCCTGAGTTCTAACTACCAAAGGGAAAATAGTTGCATGGTTGATGGAACTGCAGCAAATTTATCTGATGTTTTCTACTATTACAGCATCAACTGAACCTGAATATGTTTGGGTTGAATTTTATTTTTCATTTTTGGTGAAGCCACCAATGGGTCGAATTGAACACATACAAAATAGTGGAAAACTAAAACATGGTAGGAAAGGAACGATGTGTTTGCTGATAGCAGTATTTGAGTTCTTAAATAAAAAAGTACCTCAGCACGAGCACAGACATAAAACCTGCGTCCAAAATTAGCACCTCGCTTCCTCACAACCCGAGCAACACAGGGTTCCCTATGGCCCTTGCAAAGTGGTATGCTACTCTGCATGACTTGCTGCAACCTTTGCCACTCCATTAGAGCAAAATTATTCTTCTCTTTTTCCAAAGAACAGACATCTACTTCATCCTGATCCTCAATTGATGCACTTGAGTTCAATTCACACTGCTTGGGACTGCCACTTTGATTCTCTGGTATTGGAGTTTCATTTGACAGATGATTAGAATCTGGAACATCTATCTGATTAGTTGAAGTATCAGTACCATTGCCGACACCATTGCTAGGGATTGAACTTTTCTGGAAAAATGACCTCAATGAGAGTTGAGAGCTCCTTTTTGCCTTTTTCTTTGGTTCACTGCCGCACATTGTTTTGGTACGTTGACCACCTAAAGTCACCAAGGTGTTACAAGTATCCTCCATAGGAAAACCGTTGGAATGCTCATTTGTTTTTGAACTGAGAACTTCAAAGTTTTGGCTCGAAGAAGAACATGAGTTTCCACTGGGTACACCAGGTGTGCTACAGTGGTCAGACGAGCTTCTTTCTCTCTCACTGCAACTCTCTTTAATGATATCTCCATCTGAATTAACTTGTTCAGCAGTTTGTCTTTTCATTAACACTGATACTGCACAGGACAAAGGGTTCAGTCAAGTTTGAGTAGGCATAAAGAACAAGGGCTTCAGGGGAAAAGAATAGATTGAAACTGGCAGATGATCAAGTAAAAGAGTAAGAGAGCATATAGCATTCACATGCTTTGATATAAATAAATTCAACAGATCACTAAATAGAAGCTAAACCAAGAAAGCAGTCGCTTCCTTGAATTTTCAGTGTGCATCATAAAGGGCTTACCACTTGATGTAATTCGCAAGACAGCATACATAGAAATATCTAAATTAAAAAGAGACCATTAGCAAAAGGGGAAAAATAATTTCATACCCAAGGTTTGCTGGAGTCCACGAACCATTGGAATGTATCTAGCAGATAAAGATGGGGTGCTATGCTGGAAGACACTAGGAATTTCCAGCAAACTTGTGTAAACAGGAGCATGATCAGAGCCTTCAAGTTTAATACTCTGCCCTCCCTTCCACCTGTGGGTAGGGAAAGAGGTCAAAGTAACATCCTAACCCTCACACATGCTTACATATATATGTACCACATGCATGCGTTGCACATTACCCACTGTTGCATAATCATGAAAGCAAAACTACAAAGGAATGACACGCACCAATGGGGTGCACACGCACACAAAACAAGCATCCATGTATCCTATACCTCAGTGAATTTCCTGGTTTCCACCGTTTATACTGTGTCAATATGTCACACTCCTTGACATGGCAAGTTACAAAATTATGGCTTTGCAGGTCCTGCTCTTGGTGTAAGCATGATCCTGCACAAAGAATGTGGTCGATTCTAGAGCCATAATTAAATTCTTCAGCACCTGTATTTTGTGGCCAGCATGTGTACGCTTCTCTTCTGCAGGAAAAAAAAAACACACACACACACACACACACACAAAACGGACAAACAAGGTAAGACCAAAAAATGGACAGACGCTTTCAGGTAACAATGAATGTCAGAGTTTGACATAAAATATTAAAATGATGGTAAAAAGGAATACATAGAGGAGAACATGGAGGATTGACAAATGGTAAGAATTTATTATGGCCTTTTCAATATACTGACCGAAGAAGACTTGATGGTAAAAAATCCAAACTCGAAATCATACACCGTCGCACTTAATGATCATATAATGATAATGTGATTAAATCATAAAAGTAAACATGAAGTTGAATGGGGCACTCAAGATATGTTGAAGGAAAGATATCATACAATAATAACTTCAAATGACTAAACATGTTCCCAGGACTACTGAGCAAATATAACGCATTACTCAAATCCAAACTCAAGTATGCATAAGAACAAAACAAATGACTGCTAGAAGTCCTTTTGAGAATTAGTTTTACCTATTAGGATGCTTTGCTCTGAAAACATCAAAGAATGAGCCTTTATTTTCCACCAACATAGATCTAAACCATCTTCTAAATCTACAAGGTATTTCCTCAAAATATTAGGTATTGAGCTTTACTTATAAAACTGTACAAACATTGCATGCACATGTAACTATTACATAGAGATAGAGATCAGAAAAAAAAATCATACTGGTTGTTCTCAAATTCTGGTTCTGCATCACAACGATCTAAAGAGGTGGGTGCAATGTTAAGATCACCAACAACAAATATCCTCCTCCCCTGAAACAGGAGAGACTCCCACCTTTTCTACAACAAAAATTACCTAATATTAATAAATAAATAAAACACAACAGAAAAACAATTATAACTTTTGCACGCTAATTAAACACTTCTTGTAATAAACCAAAGGCATAAATGCACAAAAGTAAGGAACTACATAAAATAGTAACTCAAAAGAGCAAAAGGTCCCTTTAGTTACCTGTAAAATCTTGAAAAACTTGAGCTTAAACTCAATCCTTTCTGTGTCATCACACACAGCTCGAGGCCCATACAAATTGAAGAGAACTAGACAAGCATTGTCAATAAAAGCTTTAACTTTTCTCCAACAAGTGAAAGCACAAAGACTCAAGCTTGAACAAACATACCAAAATGACCATGATCTGTGATAATACACCGTCCCTCGCCATCAACCTTAAGAAGCTCATCCTTCGAAAACTCCTCCAGCCCTTCTGCAGCCGCAGCCATTTCTCCTTTTCCAATCTCAAGGAGCCCGGTGAAGCCTTCCTCTGCCGCCACCGGCAACGCTACTTCGTCACTCGAGAATGCCGATTTTACGCGGCAAAACGTAGCCACACCTTCACATGTGACATGAAATCAATCCAAATTCGAGACTGAAGTTGCAAAATTTGAAGAGAGTCTGCTGTGGTTTGGTTGAGGCAATTGAACAAATACTTACCGGAGTATCCAGTTCGGCCTTTCTCGGAGGTACGAGTGCAGGAGAAGAAGGACTCGTAGCCCTCGGCCATGACCAAGTCGGCGGTCAATTCTTGTCTTCTCAGTTTGGTTTCCTGAACACAAATGATATCTGCGTCCAGCGAATTTAGCAATTTGAGAAGAGAGCCAAATTGCGCAATGCGTGGCCTCAGCCCATTCACGTTGTACGTCACTATCTTCATCTTCGTCCTTTCTTCCAATTTACAGAGACAACAGAAACCCTCGAGCCATTTCCATTTTCAGAATTTGGAGGTAAACGAAAGCCCTTCCCGCTTAAACGACGTCGGTTTGTTACAACGTGTCGGTCGAGTATTGAGTGGAAACAGAGTTTTAACATTACTATCGTGGTCAGGAACGTAGCCAATCCTGGTCTCTACCTTCAATGCTTTAATAAAATATTAAATTTAATAAAAAATAAAAAAAATGAAATATCCAATATCCAAATCGCATTGGCATCCATTCTCGCAGTGGTGAGTTTTGTTGTGGAAAGCTGAGATAGGTGTTCAATTTTGTATCTTTCGATTGCCTCTTTCCCTGAAGTTCTTCAATTTGCAGTGAAGAGCAAAACCCTAGACTGAAAATTTGAAGCCAAAGGCCTGGGTTTGATTGATGTGCCTGAGCTTGCGAGCATGGATCAATGGAACGGTGACGATTTCTCAGCTGCTTCAGCACCTTCTTCTGCTCAGCCTCTTCTTTTGCCCTCCTCCAATCGCTCCCACAACTCCAACTCTGAGTCCAGGTTTTTATATTTCCCATTTCTTTCCTTACACATTTTCTGTTTTCTTTTATTGGGTTAGCTTGAATTCAGCAATTAAATGTCTCTTTCATTAAATAATTTCGAGAAAAAAATTCCTGACTGTTTTGAAGCAGATGGGTTGAGAAAGTTTGGATTTTTATAGTTTGATTTTGTGGCAGACAAAGGCCTGATGTGGAGACGAAGGACCCAATTGCTGCAAGAAAAGTTCAGAAAGCAGACCGTGAAAAGTTGAGGAGGGATCGACTCAATGAGCACTTTCATGAGTTGGGCAACACACTAGGTAAAGCTTAGTCAATATTCTACTACTCTTTTGGCACAACATGTTTCACCATCACAACAATAGCTTGACATGAATGAAGGCTACATAATTTGATTAACAGTATCAGCAATATAGCATGTGAATGGCAGATTGTGTGCCTCACAAGTGAAAAGTAGTTTACCAAACGCGTGCCTTAGTTCTCAAGAAACATGCATGCCTTATTGTTATGTTGGAAATGTAGATCCAGATAGGCCCAAGAACGATAAGGCAACCATCCTTACAGACACAATTCAAATGTTGAAGGATTTAACTGCTGATGTCGGCAAACTAAAGGCCGAGTGTGCCGCGCTTACTGATGAATCCCGTGAGGTGAGGTGATGTTCGTTTTAATATGTAATGTGTATTATCCTTGTGGTTGTAACTTGTAAGGCCGATCATATGCTAATGTCATCGGAATTCTTGTTTATTGCAAGCAGCTAACACAGGAGAAGAATGAGCTAAGAGAAGAGAAGGCATCTTTGAAATCCGATATTGAGAATCTAAATGTTCAGTATCAGCAAAGACTGAGAGTTATGTTTCCATGGGCTGCCATGGATCCTTCTGTTGTTATGGCTCCACAATACTCATATCCAATGCCTGTAGCTGTTCCTCCCTGCTCAATTCCCATGCACCCGTCACTTCAGCCATTTCCTTACTTTCAAACTCAAACTCCTGCTGCTATTCCCAATCCCTGTTCAACTTTTGCCCCATATCAAGCTCCTGCCAATCCTCATGTAGAACAGCCGGCACCCCAGTATGCATCTGTTTCCCACCTTTCAAGCAAACAAGATTCCAGAAGCAAGTCATCAGATATGCAAAGGGGGAGCAATGCTGAAAGATGTGATGACTCCAATGATGTGGCAACCGACCTTGAACTTAAGATGCCAGGATCTTCGACACAACAGGTTAGTTTTAACGTTTAAACTTATAGAAGCTACACTTTTCAGAAATAATTTTATATATGTACTGTACCTATATGTTACACATGAATCTATTTTGTACATTAGAAATGGAAGATTGAATGAATGGGGTTTTACAGGATTCATCTTCTGGAGGTAGGAAGGCCAAGCAATCACAGAGGAAGGATAGGGTTGTTACAGATGGAAGCTCATCAAGTAGGTATTCTTCATCTCAAGGTCTTCAGGATAACTCCTCCAACAGCGTAGGTGACGTCCCCAAGTCTAACAAATGAAACATAGGTTGCCTGTACTTCTGACTTCATCGAACTGCTAACATCACAAGAGCTTGTGTTTTCTATGACACCCTGATCATAAGCCGTGGGTCTGAACACCTTCCGGTTTATTTTGAACACACAAGTTTCCAATCGAGTTCGAAGTTGCGGACTCCAGTATCCAAGCAAGAAAGCAAAGGTTTTCTGTTTTCTAGTAACAAATTTCCTCAGCACCCGGAAGGCAATAGAGAGGTTTATATATTTGTAAATTGTCTTTAAGATCTGCCTAACCCCTTAGATTAGATATGTTAAAGTGGTGTAATTGTAATTGCACATTCAGTCTAGCAATTTTGTTATTTATTTTGATATGTTACTGTGTTTTCTTATTTTGCGTCACCATGCAACCATTTGGCTAAGAGCTTATTTCAATAATTTGAGCACGCGTTTTTCTATTTTTTGGTCAATCCAAATCCAACTGAGCAAAATTACAATCAATAAGTTCGTATTCGTCAATTACGGTTGCTCAAATGTTTTCTACTTTTGGTTGTAGTTATTGGTATATAATAATACAAGATACCGCATAATAAAAAGAGTAATGCTACACTTACCACATTATTATCCCACATTTCTATACCATATGATGTGGCATATGCCACATCAATTAAATGAATGAAGTGTATTTTAATAAATAAAATTAGAAAAACAAAAACTAATATTTTACATGATGTGGTATATACACATCAGCTGCCACATCATGTGGTATAAAATTGTGGTATAAAAAATGTGGTAAGACTAGTATTATTCTAATAAAAAATATAAAATAAAAATAAAAAAACACACACACAGAGGATGGTTCTAATCTGCCACATTTTCATTAAATATTTATTTATGTCACATAATAATTTTGTACGGCACAACCAAGAAATCCCCAACACCTGCAAAAGGATGTACACTTTTAACAACCACAGTAACCGGAGCCGCCTTCTTTTCAGATTCACACCAACTCTAACATCACATGTCTCAGTGTAATGTTTTATCCAATCCTATGCAGAATACAATTGCTGAATACTTGAGTTCAAAAGTGGTCCGGTATGGTTATAAGTTATAACTAGAAAACCGGAATATCTTTCTTACACTTTTTACTTCCAATCTTCAAAACATTAATTCCAATCTACACCTTCCTAGCATTCCGTTGACCAGGCGGGCTAGTCACGGTTTTCGAACTAATGCTCGCAGTTCTTAGAAGCCTACGGAATTCTGATAGGCTGATCTTCCCATCTTTGTCAATATCGGCCTCTTCGAGAAGTGGATCAATAGAACCTCTTAATCCCGTGTGCTACAAAAGAGAGGCAACAACATAGTGTATCAGGAAAATTAACAACACTGGTAAATCCAAGTTTGTGTTCCATGTGATTGTGTCTTCTGGGAGAGGAAAGGTATAGCCAACAAAACAAATTAACACTAACCATTTTAAGTTCCTCTGGAGTTATAAACCCATCTTTATCTATGTCGAATTTCTCAAAGGCTGCCCGTGAGCGCTGCTGCCACTTCTCAGAGTCATGTTCCTCCAATTGATGCACATGCAGAGTGGCTGCCACAAACTCGGTGAAATCCACAAGCCCATCTGTGTTGCTGTCAATCTGCATCAAGCAAATCAACAACCACATTCCAAACCGTACATCCAAAACATGAATATAAGATTGATGTGAGATTCACATCGCCTTGGGTGGAGTAAGGGTAAGAGGGCTCGCAAAGAAAAAGAATGATAAGGGAAAGAACCTGAACACCCTACGAGACTGGCATAAAGAAAACAAAAAATAGGTGGTTTTTTTCCCTTCATTAAGAGGAGGGAAAAAGAAAAAGGGAAAGGGTGGTGGGGGTGGCGTACCGCTTCCAGTATCTCAAGGACCCGTGAATCTTTCAATTTCCAAGGGACATCTTTAGCAAGTGCCTGCAAGAAAGACATCAATCTTAGAAGTTCAGAACTAAAGAAACCACATATGTTAGAACATACACTCACGAAGAAAGGGGAATATCATATTCTAGAGTTCAAATTTAAATGTGAAAAAGGACTACCTGTCTCATTTCTTCAAGACTAATGGAACCATTCTTATCCACATCAATTGCATCAAATTGATCCTTAAGATCAGACAGCTCCTCGGCATTAAGTGTGCTAGCTAATGCCTATAATGCCATCAATTTTGAATAATTAAATTAAAATACAAAAGACTTTTTCTTTTTTGTACTGGAAACTCCAAGAGAAGGAAATTTTTCTTACCCTTAGAGCAAACTGTTTCAAACGACTGTACCTCACGAACTGGCGCATGTTATTTAGAACAGATATATCGATAGGAATCTCCGATGCATTGCCTCCTTCTCTAACCCATGGGTGTGCTGGAAAAAAGAAATAACAGTTAATCCCTCTGGAAATAAATTATATATATATATATATATATTAACACTTCAAAGAATTGTCTCGAGATGAAAAATAATAATAAACGTTCCTTGGGTATGACACCAATAACTCAATTGTAAAAAAGAAAAAGCAAATCATTGGAAAATCATTTATAAAGCAGCTAATTCAAAATCTTTACAAATATGTTAGCCTTTCCAGTACCATAGAAATCAGCATTATTTCTATCAAGATAAGAGCTAGGGGCATACATAGAGCCTGAGCAGCAGTTAGCCTTGCTCGAGGATCCTTTACCAGTATCTTCTTAACAAAATCTTTAGCACTGGAACTTATGGTTGGCCATGGTTTGCGGCGAAAATCAGGCTTGTTCCTTAAGACCTACAATAACAGAGAGGTGAACAGATAATGAGGGGCCAGGGGAGACATAACAAATAATAAACCGGCATCACTTCCCTCAACATCCCCAACCACACCCCCAAAAAAAAAAATCCAACAGAATTCAAAATTAAGAATGTACTGCACCTCCTTAAATATACCATCTTCGGTCTTATCCCAGAATGGGCGCCTCCCGCAAAGCAAAATGTAGGTAATCACACCAATACTCCAAACATCTGATTCAGGCCCAGACTTCCGTCTCAATACTTCAGGAGCAACATAATAAGCACTGCCAACAATATCTTGGAACTTCTTGCCTGCATTTTTTAAGCTTAAACAGCTTTATAGGTTTCAAATAAAAATGGCCAGAAACACGGCCACGAGTACTGGATAAGCAAAATTGAAATGTAGAACTTCAATCACAGAAACTTGTACATCTCTTGATAAAATCTTTCCTGGATTGAAAATACGCTCACCTGGTTTTATAAAGTCTGACAAACCAAAATCTGTGGCCTTCAAAGGAGAGTCTAAGGCTTTTGACTTGAAAAGAAAATTCTACAAGCAAGGAAAAAATGGAAAGTTACAACAATCAGAGAAAAATGACTCCATATATCAAAGGATGAATTCATGTTAATGAACTTGTTTATACCTCAGGTTTCATGTCACGGTGCACCAGACCATGTAAATGACACTCAGCTGCAACCTTAAGCATCTGCCTTACAACTACTGCTGCATCCTTTTCAGTGTAACGGCTGTCCTTCCTGATTAACCAAGAAGAAGAATATAATTTCAAGGTTACAACAGATATGACAGAAAGAAAATTTCATTGTCAACCGGAAATACAGATAAATATTTATCCAGGACTCAAGGAATCTTACTTCTCCAAAATCCGGTCCAGCAACTCGCCACCTTCACATAACCTGAAAAGAAAGAAGATAGAAAACAATATATGCAAGATATTAATGGGGTGATGAAACAAACACTTACATTGAATTATACAGTAAAATATCTCAGAAAACATGAAGATCAATAAGCCAAAAAGGAGCATGTAAGGAACTAAAACAAAAGAACATAGGAATACTCTGAAAACAGAGCTCGACAATGAAACTTACTCCATAACTATAAACACATAAGAATCATCTTCAAAGGCATTATAAAACTGGACAACATTCTCGTGGCCTGCAAGCTCCTTTAATATCTTTACTTCTCGCTTAACATCTTCAACGGCGATAGGTAGAATCATCTGCAGCCAAACCAAAGATCATTCACGAATTAATGGAACATTTTCCAAAAAGGAAAAGGGAAAATGATTTATGTTTCTAATGAACACATTAACACTTGAAAAGTAATTCACAGTATTTGTAATTATAGAACTACATGTTTCACCAGATAGGAAACTGGCTGAGAAAAAAACAAACCAACTGAATGACAAATTTCAAAAACTTGCAGGTAGGTATGAAACGAGTACAATAAAACAAAAACTTGAGTAATTGTCAGCTGCTATCTGCTACTATTTACACACGAGGTGCTCAACATGACCAATTTTCAGAAACCTCAATTGAACCCAAAAATGGGAAGCGTAATTCTCCATTCCTCAAAAAGACCCACAAGACTGCTTTAAGCAAATGGAGGCTAATTTGGAAAAGTAGAAATCCAATAGTGGAAAGTGGGAATCAACAAGAAAATTATTGGAACAAAAAACCACAAATGCCAATCCGCAACAAGAATCATCAACACCGTATCATACAATTATAAATCCAATCCCAACCGACAACTCTTTCCATATCACATTAAGAATTGAAAACACCACCTTAAAAACCAAATGAGCCCAGATTCACATACAACCAAATGAGATCACAAAACGGAAGCTTTTCAACGAATTGATCCAAAAACACACAAACCCCAATTCAGAAATTGAGACACCAATACCTTGTTCTTATCAATTCTCTTAACCGCAACTCGATCCCCATTAGCCTTATCGGTAGCAACATAGGTGTACCCAAATTGACCATGACCCAACAACTTCCCGATCGTGTATCGCTTATCGAAATTCTTATCGTACCCAAAATCGGTGCGCTTTCCGCACGGTATGACCCCGGTCTGCCTCCTGGAGTTGGGCTTGCCTTTTGGTTTATTGGCAAGCTGCTTCTTGGGCATCTCATTGGGTCTATTGGTCCTTCTCTGTTCTTGCTTGACCGGTGTGGTTGTTGATTGTGACGATGCTGTGCTCTGTTTCTGGTTGTGATTGGCCGTGGGCGCGGTTGTGTTGTTGCTATTTGAGCCACTGACCTTGACGGTAGAAAAGCAACCACCCATGATTTACCCAATAAAATAAGCAGAAAAAGAAGAAGAAGAAGAAGAAGAAAACAAAGGCAAAAGAGAAACAAAGAGGGTTTTCACTTTTCAGAGGTTTTGATCCAAAACCATTTGGGAGATTGAATTTTAACAATTATTGGCGATGGCAGTCAAATCTTATATGGCAAGAATCAGAGGGAGACATAGATATAGAGATAATGGGGAGACAAATTAGAGGAAAGATTGGAGCAGATAGCAGGAAGAAGGGAAGAAATAGAGGGAGGAAGGTGGTGGTGGTCAAAAGAGACTTCTTTTGACAAAAAGAAAAGAAAAAAAAATGAAAACCCAAAAACACAAAAGAGAGAACGACCTACGGGGAGAAGAGTTGGCGCGGAAGGCCCCCGTTTCTCAGTTTTTTGTTGGGAGAGGAGATGGTGTTTTTATTATTCACTCTCAAGACAAATTTTGGATTTTATTATTATTTTTTCCAATTTTATTGAGTGAAAAGTATTTAATTCTATAATATATTTTTTTCCACACGACAAGTTAAATTCTAGATGTTGTGTGCCCACGTCGTCAACGCGGTGAAAGTTAAAACAATAGGAAATAATTACTACGGATAAAGGTGAAAAGTAAATTTGTTTCAGAGGGTTTATGAGAATCAAAAATAGTAAATGACGAGTTGGATATTTGCAGTTGCAGATAACGATTTGTGCTGTCATCCGTAGTAAATGTAATGGGAAGTTTTTTTCAATAAATCTACACGGATTGCGTCTTCATTTACTTATCAAATCTCTGTCTTTATTTTTCTTCGACTTTTGGGGAATATTGTTGATGGTACCACGTCAACTTTGTGCAACCCACCCACCCACAGGATGATGGTGCATGAATCTATTAGTAGATCCCATTTCTTGGTTGAAATTTATACATTCATGTATTTTCGATATCAATAATGTTTATTTGTACCATATTTATCGATTGCATTACTAACCATCTAATAAAGATGGATTTTACCAACATATATAGGACTCGCATGTATTAGAAAGGTGATCAACAATATACTCAGTAAATAAGATCTAAATAACAATACCTTTTCGATGCATATTGTGAATGATATGATATGGATATAATCGTGTTCTTCTCAAATAGTTGCCTAACGGCACACATGAGAGCTAATTCTCCTACCAAACCTCAAAACAGAGGGAGAAGAGAAAAACCAAATACCAACTAGTCCAAGGCTGACAAAACAAAAAACAACTTGAAGCTAGCTAGGGTCCTATGATGTCTACGGCCAAGGGTGGGGCTACAATTTTTTTCTAAAATGATGGCCAAATAATAGCTTGGGGTAATTAAGTTGAGTATTCTCAATATAAAAGACAACATATGCATTGATTTTTTTTTCTTTTCTATATGAGAGGAAAATCGAACCCTTACTTATTAATCGAACCATTGACTTACCCTAGTCGAACCCTCCTCGACTCATGCATTTTTTTCTTTTGCTCCAAATGTAGTAGGTTGCAGTAGCTGTACACAAGTATTTTTTTCGTGACAGAAATCAATGCATATAGGGCAATATACCAAGAAACGCCATGCTTACTTATTAAATGAGCCTAGTTAGCTACGTTCCCTCACTAAAAGGGCAGACGAATCCAGAAAAAAGATGAGACGACTGTCTCTGGCTGAGATTCAAAGGCCACAAAAAGTATTAACTTGATGGGAGTCTGCCCTTGATGGAATGGCAAGTCGGATGATGGAGCTCATGGAAATGTTTCATGTAAACTAGATAAAATTGTTTGACCGAGACAATTTATATAAACTTAGCCAAACTAATTGTGTCTTGAATCCTAAAAATTCCAGTTTTCGAATATAAGTTTATAAACAATATTGTCAAAACAAATTTAAAGATATGTTTGTAATTAAGCAGCCACCTTGGCCACATTATTTATACTTCACGTCACCATCGGTTGATTTGTAATTAACAAATAGTAATCTCGAAATTTAAAAGGTCTGAGTTCAAATGGTCATGTTCTTAGCCAAGTTGATTAGAGGGGATGTACTCCGCACTCTACATCCAAGTTCGAATCTCCTTCCTTATAGTTTAGATTAATTCAAAGTATCGCTTATATATTTTTTTAAAAAAATCATGTTCTAACTATAGATCCATTGGTAGTTGGTCTTCCCTCAATTATTTATTGCGACAATGACTTTTTAGGGACCATGATAGGGTACATGTCTGTCTACTACAAACTTGGGGTGGTTTTATGGTATAACATACTATTTGTCCAATGAATATGACTCGTCAAGAATTTTCTATGCAGGGCGTTCATCCTTTGTTTTTTTTATTTTTTTATTTTTTTAAAGTTGCATTGACAAAGTCGATAATGTATCGAAGACCCTATCAATATCATATTAACAGTCCGTTACTTTCCTGTGTTTTTAATTTGGCCAATTGAGCCTTTGTGTTTGATTCCTTCTGTTAATATTGTCCATTCTATCAAACTACTGTTAAAAAAAATTAATAAAAAATTTATTAAGTTTGGTTTACAGATAAAATAACAAAATAATAAAATTTAAATAAAAAATCTGAAAACCCAACAACCTCTATGTCATCTTCTCCCATGCAGCCGCCGCCGCCACCACCACTATCATAGCCACCATCAGCAGTCCCAGTCACCACCCTACTCTCTCTCTCTCTCTCTCTCTCTCTCTCTCTCCGCCCCGGTTTTCTTGGCCGCATAACCCATGTATCAAAAAAGAGTTGTAAAGCCATTAAGTAGTCAAGGTGTGCAACGTTCCATAATGAATGCTGATAGTGAAAGAATTTCTAAATATTATTTAAACCAATAAAAAATCTCTAATTATTTAAGAAACATAAAATTTTAATTTACTTGTGCATGCGTTGGAAGAAAATTGGTTTAAGCCCCAATTTCAAAAAGTGCTTTCATAATTTACTTGTGAGAAGTAGAAAATTGCATTCATGGCTTGACCCACTCAAATTTGAAACTGATTTTGATCGAAGTAAAAATACAAATTCATAATTAATTGAGAAAATTGTGGGGGCAAAACTATAATTAGCAATGGTGTGAAAGGATGTGAGTGAGCCTGTGACTGAGCATGGAGACTTTTTAAAGTCGGCGTCTGACTTGTTTTGTGTGTGGACTTGGTCTTTGGTTGGATATCTCCAAAAACTCAAATGTGAATGGGCTTCCTCAGTCCTGAACTCTTGGACTACAAGGATTTAAAAGATTTATAGTCCCTCACTGTTGAATGTAAATTCAACGGTTCACTCACTCTTACACTCCTTTTAATAAACTTTTTTGAATCATTGAATTAATATCCAATGGTGAGTAATCACAATCTCTTAAACTTATATGGTCCAAGAGATCGGGATAGTGTGCTTCCTTAAAACTTTACGTTCATACGCACTGGGTTGGGATCTGGTTTATCAGAAATAGGTACGAGCACTGGGTTGGGATGAGCACTGGGTTGGTATCTACTTTATCAGAAATAGTTGAAGGGATAATTATGAGACAAAAGCCATAGTGAAGATGGGTCAAAGTAAATCCTAACTTGAGATGACGAAAATAACCCTTAATTTGACGAAATAATTGATATAATTAACACCCCTAAGAAACGTTAGCCAAAAAAGTCATTACTTTGAAAACTAAATAAATGATTTGTTGTTTGGTTAGTTGGTTGTAGGATTATCCTGGGCTTTTAAATTATATCTGGTGTATGACGCAGTCAATTGAATGGATGGATGATCTAGTGCTTTTGCCACTAACCAAAACAAAAAACAAAACAAAAACAAAAAAACAGTTTATCAAAAAGAAAAGTCTTCACCTTGAATATTGAATCCAAAATACAGGTTATTCAAATCTTAGCACATGGAATTTAATTAGCATTATTTAAATATTTTTTTAAATATTTTTACAGACAACATGAATAAATATGGCACAGTTAAGTATATACTCCTGAAAACTGGTAAGAAAACATTGAGACATGACACAAATAAAAACAAAAATAAAACTTTGACTTGACTAAAAAAAACTTGGACTTCAATGTGTGAAACTAATAATTCCTTTAAGCGATTCGATTGATGGAATTTGATACGATACTTATGAAATTGACTAAAATAAGCTTCGATTTTATTTTTTCCTTTTATTAATGATCTAATTTGTTAGAATCAGCTAGAAATTAGTCGAGTATTATTTTTCTTCACATTATAATAAAAAATAAAAAAATTTATTTACAACGAAATAATACGGACTCAAGTCATATCTTCCGAGACGAGCTATTAAAATGAGTTTTGTCATCATATAAGATCTATTTATTTATTCATATTTATTTTATTTTGACTAGCAAGCATGTGTGCATTGGCCTGGGCCCTAGTCGAACCAATAATTCTCAAAAACACTTGTAATTTTGAACTGAAGAAGTAAGAAGTTTTGGCAGTATGAACACAACAATTTGGTTTGCTTTCGCACTCACAAATTCACAATATTATATAAAGGCAAAGCAAAGCAAACCAATCGCCTTTTATTGGAGGTTTGCTAGCGCCTCGTAAAATATTTGTACATGTGGATGTCAGTGATGTGCCGGTGGTGCACGTGGCATCTTCTTCTTATCTATCCACAACAATACAAGAAAAATTTGAGTCGGTTTGTCTGATCGCGTGGGCATGGGTTGGGTTGGATCGATATTAGTCTCAATTCGTAACCCACCTCAATATATAACGATTTGATATTTTGTAGACTTGAGATTCACTCATTATTAAGTCAATTTAACTTAACTCAACTCTTTTGTAGTCAGATTAGATAGTTAGGTCATGTTAACTTAAAAGCGATTCGATCAGGTTTACTCGAAGTTGTTTTGTTGTGCCTTTTTATTGGGTTGCTTGTTTTGTAATTCTGTGCTCTACCCGTTTTGAGTGATGTTCCAATTTTATTGAATATCCTCTTTCGACAAAAAAAAAAAATCAAATATTTTCTCCTGCAATCGAATGTGAATTCCGTATGTTAAAGTAAAAATAGGAAATGTCCACTTATGATTTAGACATTGCAGTTGGTTAATTAGAAACTTAATCAGCCTATAAATTAAGTCAAGTAACAAGACTTGTTGTAAGTCCTCACTCTCCAGTCTCCACTTCAAAATTTGAACCGATCGACATCTATACAATATAAACATGTGGGATATAATATAGGAGTTTCACTAAAAACAAAATGGAGGTTGAAATTATAAAAACGCACCCAAAACACTTTATAAACACACCCAAAACTCATCATTACACACACTCAAAACTCATTTATAAACACACAAAAAGTTGACTTTAGTTAATTTTGGGTGTGTTTCTATGTTTAAATATTTTTTATAAATACATGATTAGGTTTATTTATAAATTTGTATATAATATATGTACATGTATGTGTCGTTGGCTTTCACATAGCTTTTGAGTTTGGCTTTGGGAAGGAGATTGGAGAATCTCTCACCTTTTTTTTTTTTTTTTTGGTTAGACCCAAGGGTGTCCACCGTCGACAGCAGTGACAAATCCCTTTCGCTGCGGGAGCTCTCCCAAAAGAGGTAAACAGCTGGCCACAAAATATGCTCCATTCCAAATCTCTCACCTTTTTAATATGCGGCTTTCATCACCAAATCCTATAAAAACCTAATCTCTTTCACACACCACTGAATCTAATTAGGAGACAAAATTAATTAAGCCCCAAATGCATCTTTAATATTATTATAGCAAGTTTACAATTCTTTAATATTGAATTTAGAGATGTCATTATGAGTTCTGAAATTCAATTATGATTTATTATTTTATTTTTTTTTGGTGTTTTTGATAAAATATCTGAAAGAGATTCCTACGAACAATTATAAATAGAGAAATTTAAGTTACACTCTGACAAGGTCCAATCCAACACCGACCTCAAGAGATGAGTTTGTAATGTGTGATTGTGCGTGCTCTTCACAAATTTAACATGTGATTTAAACTTTTTAGATACAATACCTGGCTCTCAATGGACCAAAAAAGAAAAAAGTTTTAGCTCGTGACTTTTTAAAGACTTTGTTTTTTATGATAAAAAATTTAGGAGGTTTTAGCTCCTTTTTTGATTTTTACAAATTATCTACTAAGAGGGATTGTCGGTAGCAGAACTTGGATTTAGCCTTGATAGCGAAGAGAACAATCCTGATCAACTCAACCAACCCTTGTTGGCACTTTTTAAAGGCCTTTGGTAACTAGATTTTCCTGCTATGAAGAAGTTTACTGGGTTATGTCTGTCTTTTTGTTTTGTTTTGCTTTGGTTTTTTACGTTTTCGGGTGTGTAGATTATAAGGATTATATGGGTTGTGTGATTGGGTCACGACTCATGTCCAACCCATAATTCAGCTCCAAGCTAGTCCAACAATCATGACTATTTTGCTCGATTTGTTAGTAGCATATTAATCCGAGTCCAACCCAAGGTATGCAATGCAAAGGCTTTAAAAAAGGATTGATTATAAACAGATTAAAAAGGGTTGCAATTCGTGGGCTGCAAAGGCTTTATTCAATTTTAAAAAAAACAAATTTAAATATAAAAAACAAAAAAAAACCAACTTCTTATAAAAGATTGCCATCCAACCTGAAAATTTAAGTCTGATAGTGCCGCTCTATTTTTCTTCTTGATCAAATGGCAATTCAAAATAAGTATCATGCTTTTTTTCTTCTTCTTATTTAGCAAATGCCAATTTCGTTTTTTTAATAAGGCAACGTTTTCATGATATGAAACCTCGTCGACAATAATTATGGGTTAATTGTAATACTATTTTTTCTATGACTTATGAATGACATTGATATTGTTTAAATTATAATAATATTTGATTGTCAATTGGGTTATTAACCAAAGTGGTCCCCAACTTTTGCTCCAGTTTCATCTTTATTCACCAACTAAATTTTTTCAATAGTCCTCCATCTCTCCAGTTAGTATCAAATTAGTCCTACCATCAAAGCCTGCCAATTTTGCCATTAAATTTAGGGGTAAAATTGTCCATATGAAATAAAAATTAATAAAAATTTGAAAATAAAAACAAACACTTCCCTAAAAAAAACTATTTTTTTTCCAAATAACTTTTACAATAAAACTATTAACAGTGATGGAGTTTTTTTAAGAAATACTGATAAATCTTTGTCATAATTAATGGACATTCTAAATTCTAATTGATTGAAAAAGTTAAAAAGATAAAATAAAAAAAAGAAAAAGTGATGAAAACACAACCCATTACCACCATCCCGTGACAATGCCATCACCGACTCCCCCACCAACCTCTCTTTCGCCAACCCCTACCCAAATTATTATCATTAGAGCATTTCCAGCAATCCACTCGGGCTCGGGCGGAGGGGAGAGAGACCCAAAGCAACCGAGCAACAAGTCTGGCGGCTGGAGTCCACTTGCTGGCTGGCCCAAAGCGGAGGCAGAGCGAGAGCCCGAGTGCGAGCTGACCTCATCGCTGCACCTCTCGCCCTTCCGATTCGCATTGTCACCAATCCGACGGCTTGGAATTTTTCAGGCAAAAATGATGAAAAAAAATCGTAAAACTTTTTAAAAAATCCCAAAAAATACTGACTTTTTTTCTATACTACTCTTCAGTTTTAACAACAAATTATCATACATCTTCTCCTTCTCCAACTATTATTCACTTTCTATTCAATATTTTCTTCACTTTTTACTCTAAATTGTTTTCATTTTTAAGTATAATTTTTCTCTATCATTATGGCTTTTTCTCAAGAAACCGGAGGGGCATGGAGCATCATGGAAGATGTCTTGTTGTGTGAGTGTTGGGTCCAAATTAGTTATGATCCCATATCGGGTAATGAGATGAAATTCAGTCAAATGTGGAAAAAATTCTTCACGAATTTGTTGAAAGATCGGGTTCCACCCGTATGGAAAGTGCATTGTCAAGTCGGTGGAAACTTCTCAACAAAGAGTTGGGGAAATGGAGAGATGACCTCACAAAAGCGATGAATAACCATGCAAGCGGGGAAAATCTAAGCGATGAGGTAATTATTTGTAATTTTCACTTTATTAATTTTAATGTCCTATTAATTTTAATTTTAATGTTTCTTGCAATTGGTATATTTTGTTAATATTTCTTGTATTTCCATATGTATTTAAATGTTTCTTGCATTCTTTATATTTTGTTATTATTTCTTGTATTTCTAATATTTATATAAATGGTTGTTGCACTCTCTATATTTTTTTAATATTTCTTGTATTTCCATATTTATTTGAATGTTTCTTGCAATTTTTTTTTATATTTCTTGTATGTCTAATATTTATTTGAATGTTTCTTGCATTCTTTATATGTTGTTAATATTTCTTGGATTTTCATTCATATGTTTATCTTTTTTGCATTACCAATTTTTTTAAGTTCCTTGCTTATTCAATTTTTTTTTATATATAGATTGTGCAAGCTCAAATGTTCTATGGTGCTACTGGACTAGGGAAAAAGTTTCACCCATACCCAATGTTGGGAGGTGGTGAAGCATTGTAAGAGATTTAGCATTATTCCAACGGCTCCAACGGTGGTGCTAAACGAGGCGCCACTTCATGATTCACAAGCTTCAGATTCACCTATGGAATCCCCTATGAGTGAAGACTTACCCATTCAAAAGGAGCCGAGGCCTATGGGGAAGAAGGCGGCGAAGGCAAAGAGATGAGTTAATTCTACGAGTAATACCTCTAAATTTTTGGAGGAAATTGCAAGGCAAAACGCCTTGAGAATTGAAATAGACAAGAAAGTCCAAGAAGATGATAGGGCAATGACAATAGAATTTGCTAAAGAAAGGGAGTATGTACGCAAAGAAAGGGAGTATCGACGCAAAGAAAATGAAGAAAAGAAGGATCGGGAAACCATGGCCATGGATACAAGCCACATGTCTCCTGAAACAAAACAATATTGGAAGCTAGAACGAAATGTTATTATGAGACGAAAACTTTTTCGTGATGATGGACCTAGCAATAAGGATTGGTTAAATGATGAAACTTAAGTTAATTTGCTTGCCTTTTCATTTCATTGTATTTTAATGTTTTGTTTTAAAAATTAGTTGGAATTCATGTATTTTATTGTATTAGTAGTATTGGTTTTCTTTGAGTTACCAAAGAAACTATTAAATAAAATTCCTTTTTATTCAAAACATTCAATGTATAAAAAAACTAACCACAACCAAAGCATTAAATTTGAAAATCTGAAATTTGAAAAAAAAATTTATCCGAAATTTGAAACCGAAAATCTTATATGAAAATCTTATCCGAATATTTTATTTGAAAATCTCATCCGAATATATTGTCCAAATTAATTGTTTAGGTAAACAAATTTGTGAAAAAAACAAAAAATTGAATAGTACCCCCCTTGCCATGGCAACTGCTGGAAGTGGAACTTACTTTTTGCAAGGGCAGACACTATTCCGTGAATAGTGTCAGCCTTAGCCCCCCTTTGCCATGGCAAGATTCCAACTGCTGGAAGTGCTCTTATTCCTCTCCAATCCCACCATGCACTATGACCGCTCTCTCTCTCTCTCTCTCTCTCTCTCTCTGAGAGAGACCAAAACCCCACCTCCCTCCATCACAAAAAAATTGCAATTTCGTTAAAAAATTCATGATCCGCCCGTGCCTTCATTTAATTATCACTATACTACATATTCCTGCATTAGTTAATGATGGGGCTTGTTTGGCTTTGTAGTTTGGGGGAATTCGAATTTAAGTGTAAGGGAGCGAGCTCATTGCCCTAATGATTTTATAGGCGTATGCTTAATAAAAATTATTTTAATTTATTAATTTAAAATATAATATGACAGAGAAAGACTGTAGGGGGCATAGCCTCAGTGACTCACAAATTGACCAAACTTTTCCAATGCCCCAAAACACACTAATTTAGCAAATTGCATATAAAGCACATAGAAGAACTAGAAGGCAAAGGTACAAGTATCCAGTAGCACAACAAGAGCAAGCTTTGAGATAAACTGAGGTGGCTAAGCAAAAATATCATCCTTTGGCTTGGCCTCCTCCTCCAAGTCCTGCAATTGTTGCTCCTTGGCCAGCTTTTTGAGCCTGGCAAGCTCAAGGTCCTTGCTCATCTTCTTCTTGTACATCTCTGTGTAGGTGATTGGCCCTTCTAGAATGGGCTTCTCTCCCTCTCTGATGCTCAGTGGGTAGACTATGGCTTCTTGAGCTGGGTTCTGGAATGTGGCTATGGACAGTCTGCTGCTGTTTGAGTTCACAACTGCTTGGTGATCAGCATTCTTGAACCTCCCATTGCTCAGAAACTGCTCACATTACAATTGTGTACAAAACCAATCAATTCAATTGACTCAAACTCGTGATGTTACTTGTCTACGCGGGTGTGAGTGATTTCTAATCATTTATGCGGGTGGAAATAAACAATACATATTTTCTTATGTTCCATTGGACTCCCAACAACACGCGCACTTGTACACGTGCCATATTGATTGTTTCATATCAATATTTCAACAAACTACTAAATATAAGGAAGATATAAATATAGGTCCCTATCTTGCTTATTCACATAAAGAAAATGACCCCCGCCCACCACCATGATAACGTACGAAAAAGTAGATCAAATTCACCTAACTCATATCTACATTATAATGTGACAGTAAATTTTGTAAAGTATATTTAATTCGATTTAAGTAACCTATGCAAATATAATTAATTCGATTTAAGTAACAATGTAAATTACTCACATGACCATGGTCTCCAAGATTGACCACGAAGGCTCCTTCCACTGGTTGAACGGTGATCCACGTCTTCCCACCATCCCTGGTAGCCTGGAGGCCACCAACCTGGTCTTGGAGCAAAAGGGTAATTGTGCCTGGGTCAGTGTGGCGCTTGAGGCCAAGGGTGAGGTCGGGTTGGGGGCATTTTGGGTAGAAATTCACCACAACTTTTTGGTCCATGTCTATACACGCCTTTGTTAATGCCTCTGTGTCCAGTCCCATGGCTTCTGATAACACCCCCAAAAGCTTGCATGCCAGCCCCATCAGCTCGTCGCTGTACTTCCGTGTCACCTCTCTCCATCCCTCCGGCTTGTCCGGCCACCTCGAATAGTCCCGGTGCCGGATTGGGTATGAGAAGTATGTCACAATTTCGCGCCAATCTTGCACAGCTTCTCCCTAAAATTATAGTCCCAGTGTGTTACAATATAGAACAATGACCCGTTCATGTTCTAACAGCTTAAGCTTTCAAAAATCTTATTAAAGCCTAAAATCAAAAAAATTAATCTTCCGTCCACATATATATATATATATATATAAAATATATATACATATAAAATATTATATATATAAAATATATAATGGTATCAATCAAAGCAAGAGACTCGGAGTTGCGATTCGTGAATTCTATTTTGGGTTACCTGTAAATGGCTGGAGACGATGAAACCACCCTTTTTGCCGCCGGACATGTCGTAGCGAAGCTTCTCCTCCGAGGGCAGAGCGAAGAACTCTCTGGCGAGACCGGTCATTTCCGAGATGAGCTTGGCATCAACTCCATGATCAACAATCTGGAAAACACCCCAATCCTCACAAGCCTCCACAATCTTCTTGCAAATATTGGCCCGGCGGCCTTCCACCTCGTCGATCCCGGCAAGCGAAATGATCGGGATTTCATTGCTGAAGTTGTTGTAGGCAACCTTGGGGCGCTCATCTTCGTCCCGGACAAATTTTTGTTGCAGGGTTTTCTCCCCTGCTATGGAGGTGAGAGTAGTAGTAGCAGGAGCCATGCTTGTTCAATGTGTTAGGTCTGTTTGTTTGTGTGTTGGAGAGAAAAGGAATTTGATGTTTGAAATTGTTAGTGAGGGTGTGTGATTTATATATTGACCAATTTTGTTGTTGTTGAGTTTTTAAGTGTTAAAATTAGGGTGACCGCTACAACTACCTCATGGCTCGTGAGCAAGCTCTTAACAGTCTCATTAGCTGCACGGTTACCAAACCCTTTTGGCTTTCTAGAATCTCTCTGTTTTATGAGGAGGTTTCAAAGCACACAGATTGTACAGAATTCCAGAAGAATTTTGTACAAATTAATTCATATTATTATATGTATATGAAGTAATTTGATGCGCCTATGTATGGAGATTTGGAGTTGTTTTAAAAATCATACATTGTCACTTGAAAAACCATACAAGGCCTTGGACCGAAATAGAATGTCACAATCTTTCTTGGGGGTAAATATTAAATGCAATGATGACTGTGTATCCAATTTTGGATTGAGTTTTTTACCGACACATATTGTAATGGGAGATTTAATTGAAGAATTGGAATTGAGAAAAGCAACAGGTTTTGGGAGCATAAAATGGAAGCAAAAGTAAGATGATATATGTGTAGACTGAAGTCGCGTCACGTGATCTTCACCTAACTGGACTTATCATAAGACTCTTATGTATGTAAGAGTATGTATGAGCTAGCCATGCACGTGCCTACCCACCACTTTGTTATGTTACATACAATAATATTGCAATGGAGGTCATGATGAATCATGACATATGACTTTGTTTTATGTCTCACTTCTCACCAGCCACCAAGTGTCATTGCTTGATGGATATAACTTGTCTTCTTACTAATAAGGAGATATTTTTTCTTTCTGCAAACAGAGCTGTCCTTGAGATTTTGAGAGCCCTGCGAAACTTGAATTGGAGCCTCACATAATCTAATATGAAAATACTATAAATAAAAATTTGCCATAACTCAATGTCATAAACAATTGAAATCATCTTCTTGAATTTTTAGAAGAGAAAAAAAAACACAGCCATTACAATACTAATGTCTAAAAATTGATCTTCTTGAATTTTTAGAAGAGAAATCATCAATCAAATGTTCATAATCAAGTTTTTCTAGAAGTTCACCTTCAATTGAAATCAAAGCTAGTCTGTTTAATCTTTTTTGTGACATAGTTGATCGCAAGTATGATTTTAATAATTTTAATTTTGAAAAACTTCTTTCTACAGATGCATCAGTAACATGAATAGTCAATAGAATTCTATATGCAATGAATGCATTTGGAAAACAATTTATTATTTTCAAGAAATTTAATATTGCAGTAGTTGTGATATTTTCTTTTTGTAAAAGCCCCCATAAAACTTTCAACTCAAACAAATAAATCTTCCCTATTGACATCAGAAAACTTGACATTTTTCCAAATGCTTTCCAAATGACTGCAACAATTCTTCAAATCGCAATCATCCAATGAATTTAACTTCTCTGAAGTAAACAAAAACCCAAAAATTGTTGAAATCTTCTCCGTAAAGAACCAATAGCTTGATCCACCAAATACATGAAATAATCAATTCTAAACTTTTCTTCAGTTGATTCAGGAACTGATTGGGATGGCTCACAAGTATTCTCATCAAAATATTTTTTTTTACAAATTTTTCGCTTCTCAGGAAACACCAGGTCAATTCCCATGTCAGTAGCAATTTCGTTAGCAATACACATAACTTATGTAAACCAATTTCCTTTCACTTTATCGATAGCAACATCAATAAGCATGTCTTCAGATTGTAAGTTTTTGCTAATGACATTGACAACACCTAATATATCATACCAAATAACCATCCCCAATAAGAACTCAAAATTTCCAAGTTCACATGTTGCAAAAGAATTAGCTTCACTTGTTATTTTGGAGTCACCGTCACTTTCTGCTAGTTGAAGTAAAGCTTCTCTTAAATTTGGAGCTTGGAATCTTATTGCTCTTACACTTTCAATACGACTTTCCCAACGTGTAACTAACAACGATTTCAGAGTTAAGTGTTTAACATTATCTTTCAATATCTTCCACCGATTTATAAAATTAGCAAACAATGTATAAATACGTTGTATGACTACAAAATAGTCTTTTGCTTTTCCATAAGAGTTTGCAATATCACAGAAGTGTTAAGACTTTGACAACCACAAGGTGTGTACAATGCTCTAGGATTTACATCCAAAAGTTTTCATTAGACACCTTGGTATTTCCCATTCATATTTTATCTATTATCATAACTTTATCCTTTCACATTATCAATATCAAGTTTGACGTTTTGCGACATTTCAAAATGTCCTTGTCTTGTTGCATCAATCACAATAAAAAATTTCAAAAAGAATTCTTCAACCTTTATTGGATTAGTCCACACATCTTACTATCAAACTCGCTCGTTCTTGGTTGCTAGCATCTGGGGTACAATCAAGAATCATATAAAAATATATAGTTTCAAACATCTTTTTAATAATTGCATTTTTGAGTTCAAAAGCTAACAAAAGTATTAATTCATTTTGAATCTTATGGCTAAGATAATGATAATGAGTCTCTTTATCATCCATACGTTGAACATGCTCTTCATAACTGGATCCCACTTTGCAATTAATTCAACTTGCCCCATAAAATTTCCGTTGTTAATATCATGGATCTTCTCATTACTTGCACGAAAAGCCAAACTATATTTTTCCAAGATATTTCACAATTGAAATTAATCTTTTTAATAAGTTCCTCCAATGCTCTTTCTCTTTCTTGATTCGGTTTTGAACAACTCCATCAATTGTTTGATTTTTCTGCAATCTAATACGAAAATCAATCCAAGTGCTCATATGATTGATATGTTCAATACTTGTCTCATGCTCTTTAAGTCAGCCACTAAGATGTATCTAATCTTTAAATCTCTAATTTGCTAACTGACTTTTTTGTGGCCCTTTTTTTTTAATTTAATGTTTTCTTATCTTTTATGATTTATTGACACTTTTTAATTGAGGTGATTGTCCACTTCATCTGCCACATAAGGTGGTATGAAAATGTGGTACGTGTAGCAATACTCTTTTTTAAATAATTTACAACCAAAACAAAATACTTAGTTAAGATCCTTTGAATACACTAGCCAATCTCTATCATGCTCTCCATTTGGCAAATGATGAGTGTAAAATGTTGAAGAGAAACGTCTATGTAAATGATCTTTAGGACCTTTTCCTATTAATAGATCTCTTACAGAACCTTTTTCCACTAATAGGTCACATAATTTAGGATCAATATTATCCCAATTTCTTAGATCATAAATATATCTTGCAATTCCTCAACATCATCTTGTTGTTGTTTCATCAATTGTAGCATGTGATTCTTTAACAATGAATCTATCAAGAACTCCTATTTGAGATTGAGTCAATTCCTCAATTTTTCTTTTTCTAAGTCGTTTTGTATATCCAGAAACGTATTTTCTAGTAGGTGGCTGTTTAGATTACAAAGAAAAATTCCAAAACCCTATAACCTGGAAGAAAACCCCAGCAAAAATAGACAAATATTTCTAAAAATTATAACCAATCATCGACATGATAATAATTTAATAAAATAAGTCATGTAATATATAGAATAGATTGAAATTTAGATACATACCTGAATTTGAATTGAGATTTGAATTTGACTATTTGATTTTGAGTGGTCTTCTGTGGTTAGCTTCGATGTTTTTTTTTTTTTTTTCAAAGGCTTTCTATATATATATATATATAATAATTATGTAAAGTTTGTTGTTATAATGCAAAAATAATATAAAAAAGGGCAACTAGATTGACTTCAACAAGAATCAAAACTCAAGCACTGTTGTTAAATGGATATGCAATGGAGCCAACTCCACCAAACACACTCTTGTGCAAACATTTAGCACGCTATACTATATATATACAATTTTCATAATATTAATATATATAATATAAAGATTTTTTTTCCAGGAGAATTGGGGGCCTTGTGCGGTGGTGATACTTGCACCACCCAGGGCCGCCCCTTCTTGCGAATCACATTTTAACATATATGCAAAAATAATTCATAAAAAACACACACATCACATTGCTATTGGCAAGAATGTAGAAACTTCTACTTACTTGGTAAGAAGGGTAGTATTTTTCTTACTGGATAGAAAACTTAAGGCTTGTTTGGTACTGATTATTTATCTAGAACAACACCAAAGGCCTTATAATATTATGGATAAATAATCAGTACTCCCTAGAACAAATTAATACTATCCGACGTAAATTAATCAGTACAGTCATACGTACCAAAGGAGCCCTTAGAGAGTTTTTCTTATGTTGGAAAAATGGGTTCAAAGCAAATAATCAACCAAGCAGCTCAATTCCTAATTTTTTTTGTTTTTGGCTATCAGGTGGGATGAACTCAGTGTTGGGGCTTTTTTATTCCGGCAGCTGCAAATGGAATGGGCCACCGTAAAAGGAAAATTGCTGAAATTGCCTCTTGTGTTCTGAGTTCCAAAATCAAGCCCCAAAAGCTCTTCGAAAGGCAGTAGAGCCTTAGGAAGCGTTTTGGTTACCTTCACCAACGAAAATAAAGGCTGCTTACAGATGATTTCTTGATGCTTACAGATAAACTTTTGAGCTTGGCATGAGAGACATGTGGCATGGAAGCAAAATTTGCATGAGTTGAGCACCAAAAAGGAAATATGGCTTCCTAGGGAGAAAGATGAGTGTTTAAGGTGAGGAATAAGAGGTTTTGCAAGCAGATGTGGCTGAGAAGAGGAAAAGAAAGAACTATGTTCTTCCGGCAAAGAAGAGGAAAAGAAAGAACTATGTTCTTCCGGCAGTTTGCCATAAGAAGAAAATGGGGAAAGAGGGTGAATAGTGCACGAGGTTGCTGGGCTTTTGCAGGTAAGAGTGGAAGCTTGCTCTCCAGTGTGGGTTGATTTCATTGGGTATAAGAGGCCTCATTTTATAGGCGCTGGAAACCATCACTTCCCAAGAAACCCTAATGGCTTCTACCCATTTTGGCCAAATTTTTCCCTTCCTTTCTCATCTCCTTCCTTGACTTTCCTTATCTTGGTAACATTTTCTCTGTCTATTTGCACAAAATTAGAGATATTTTGGAGCTCAAGGCCTCTTTCCCGCAGCTGTTTCAGTGAGAGATTTCCATTCTCAGCCATTTTCTTCCTTTCTTTCCTCCTCTTCTTTATGGCCAGGTCTGATGGGGGAAGGAATTAGGGTATGTATGCTGGTTTGAAGAGTGCTTCTCTTCCTGGCAGCTTGCACGTTAATATCCTTTGGTTTTTCGGGTGTTTTGTGCTTGAAAATTGTTCCTTCCCATGTGCTGGAGCCTCCCAGCAGCTCTGCGTATGTGGACACTTTGCTCCTTACATGGCTTCTGTTTCTTTTAGCAAAAGGGCTGATGCTTTTGCTGCTTCTTACCTCCAATTGTGTGGGCATTTAAAGTAGCAAGTCAACCTTCCAAACAAATGAGCTATCTTCATTTAACATTGGGCTATATGGGTTAATTTCAGTGGATCATTTTGCTTGGGCTTTTTGGTTGGGCTATTTTGGTTGGACTATTTTCCCATTTTGTACTCACCCATATGTTTGGGCCTAAGAAATGAGCTTGGGTTCCGAGGCTCCCAAATGTTGAGGCCCAAAAAATTCATGGATTGGGCCCGAGCGATTATCAGCCCAATACAATATTCCATAAGGGAAAAGAAAAAAAGGGTTTATCCATGCGAGTTATAATCTACATGCCACGCTAAATAAACAAATTATCATGCTATGATTCGAGACAAAATATGATTAACTCATGCTAAAATTAAAACAATCCTTCCCAAGGGCGATAAGGTAAAATATGCCGAGCAACATGCCATGCCGTTATCTCGCACCTAACCACGCTATAAGCCTAGGTGGGCCCAAGCCACTCAAAAAACCCGGGGCTTGCTTGAGTGGGTTGTGGCATGGATGGCGATAAATCAACCTGAGACCCATTGATGGACCGAGAAATGGAAGGTCTCGGGTTGCTTGGGAGCCTCGAGTGTCACGACCGACTCCTCTAGCACGATATTGTTCGTTTTGGGCCCCCCTCTCTGCCCTCACGGTTTTGTTTCTGGGAGCTCACGAGCAACTTCCTAGTGGGTCACCCATCCAGGATTGCTCTAGCCCCCAACTCGCTTAACTTCAGTTCTTAAGAACTCCGAAGCCGTGAGCTCCCAAAAGGCCTCTTGCTAGGAAGAGAAGTGCCCACACATTTAAGCACTTCACCTTTCCCTCCCCGAGCGATGTGGGATTGCTCACCGTTCTTGTTTCCCCAAGACACGAGTCTTACAATCCACCCCCCTTAGGGCCCAGTGTCCTCGGCACACTTCCGGTCGGGTTAGGCTCGATACCATTTGTCACGACCCGACTCCTCTAGCACGATATTGTCCGCTTTGGGCCCCCTCTCGCCTCACGGTTTTGTTTCTGGGAGCTCACGAGCAACTTCCCGTGGGTCACCCATCCCGATTGCTCTAGCCCCCAACTCGCTTAACTTCAAGTTCCTAAGAATTGAGCTCCCAAAAGGCCTCGTGCTAGGAAAGAAGTGCCCACACATTTAAGCACTTCACCTTTCCTCCCCGAGCGATGTGGGATTGCTCACCGTTCTTGTTTCCCCAAGACACGGGTCTTACATCGAGACTCAAGCCCATTTCTTAGGCCCGTACATGTGGGTAAGCACAAGAGAGAAAAGTAGCCCAATACCCAAGCAAAACAACCCAACCAAAATAAAGCCCAAGCTAAGAAGCCCAATATTTAGTAAAAACCCTTTTTGCTTAAGAAATCACCTTAGCCCATATAAAGTCCTAAAATAACCCACAAAAAACCTCAGCTTTTGGAGAAAACAGAGGACACGTAAAGAAAGGATGGCAGACTCCTTAGGTAAAGCTGCTGAAACCAGTCCCAAGCCAGAGACATCCAAAGAACCGATGAATACCATCCCGCATGCTGTCAGAAGCATCCCTTGGACCAGTGTGCATCTTCACTACCTTTCTTTTGTCGAATTTGGTTAAAACGGAGGAAAGGAAAGAAGAAAGACAGCAAACCAAGAGTAGAAGCTCCCAGCTACGGGAAAGGAGGATGTTGAGCCCCAAATCCCCAATTCATGAAAATAGACAGAGGCAATCTTTGCCAAGAAGGGAAGTCAGAGAAGGGGAGGAGAAGGGAAGAAAAGCTTAGCCAAAGTAAGTAAAGCGATTAGGGTTTCTTGAAAATGGTGATTTCCGGCAGCTATAAATCGAGCCTTCCCTACCCAACAAAAACAACCCACAACCTGCAGAGAGCAAGCTTTTCTCTCTACCTTGCAAAACTCAGATTCATGCACTGTTCATCTCCTTCTCCAATTTGTTTTTCTGGCAGCTGCTGGAAGAACCATGTCTTTCCTTTTCTCTTTCTCTAGTCAAAATTCCTCACAAAGCACCTCATTCCTTACTTAAACACTTTCATTTCTCATAAACCAAGCCTAATCTCTCTCTTAGTGCTAAACCCATGTTGATTTTGCTCCCCATGCCTCATGCCACTCATGCTGAGCTGAAAGACCATCTGTAAGCATGCCAAAACTACCTGCAAGTCACCATTATTCTCGTTGGTGAAGATTATCCAAAATATCTCCTAAAGTTTTGCTGCCCTTTCGAGGTATTTTGGGCTTAATTTTCGAATCTAAACGAAAGGGGCAATCTCCTCACCGCCTTTTGCAACAAGCCCACCCATTTTCTTTGGAAGGAAAAAGCCCTACACCAAGCAACTGGAACCTCCACTTCTCGGTCCATCAGTGGGCCTCATGACAATTTAGTACCATCCATGCCACATCCCACTCAAGCAAGCCCCGACATTCGAGTGGCTTGGACCCACTTAGGCTTGTAGCGTGGTTGAGTGTGTAATAATGATTTCTGCTTGGCATGACATGTCGCTTGGCATGACATATCTCTTGACATGCTTTTAATTATTATGCTCGACGGGATAATTAGCATGGATTTGCAAAGATAATGCATTTTATAATCTTAATCTCGATTCCTACCATGACGGATTATTTATTTGGAATGGCGTGTGGAGTGTGACTCGTGCATGGCGAACTTTTGTGTGCTCCAAGTCGGGTTTTTCTCAATAAAGTATTGCGCTGGGTCGAGAATTCATTTGGACCAAGCCGTGATTTTTTGGGCCTCAACACTCATAAATCACAAATAATATTTTATGATAAAATTCGGCCTAAATCTATCATCATTCAGGATAGAAACTAAAGAAAAATAAACAAGATATCAAAACAATGCAAACTCAAATTCCACGGTTCATTTTAGTCATTGTGCCACCTAGAATTCTAGCTAGCCCCACCCCAGACCAACCCATAACAAGTTTGGTGACAAAACGGCACCGCATAATATAAGACCCACATGTCACTTTTTTCATTAGAAAAAGAAAAACAAAAAAAGAAGGAAAGCTCTTTTGATGTGATATCTAAAAAATCAAAGAATAAAATTAGAGTGTGATAATAATATAATACATATACATAGTCTTAGGCGTGAGCAATGAAGTTTGAAGGGTTGGTTAGAGTAACAAGCTCTTTTAGGTAGCGAATGATTTCTTCGAACTCTCAAATAGGGTTGGTAAAGACCTAACTACACATGATTTTGAGGTATAAAATTTAAATTTAAGTAAATTTATTATACTTGCTCTAATAAGCAAACACTAAAATATATTGCCAGTAGGACCATTATATAAATATATATATATATTATATTTGGTCGTACTCAAGTTAATTAGAACGAATGTGCTCCTCACTCTGCATTCGAGTTCGAATTCCCCCTCTCATAATTTAGATGATTAATATTCTTGTATTAAAAATAAAAGCAAACAAACAAAAATTGGCCACATCCTTTCCTGTGTGTCTTTTCTCCACCAGGTGGCACATTTAGCCACCACAGAACAGGGCTTTTACAAGAGGCCCATTATGTATGAGCAATAACAGAACAGAAAAGCAGAAAAGCAGAAAAGCAGAAAAGATCAGTATAGTGGGCTGGCCCATATATATGTTTCACACAGCAAAGTCAAACAGTCCAGACATCAAATTTCTGTATAGTGAGTTGACGGATAATCACCTTGAGTTACAAACTTAGGAGTTTATCAGTTTAAATTATATAAGCAGCAATGACTTCATCAAGTAAAAGCGTAAATGTTGTTAATCACTTGAGTTACAAACTTACGAGTTTACGGGTTTAAATTATATAAGCAGCAACGACTTCAAGTGCTGTGTGAGCAGCTAGCTTATATATACAAAGTATTACTATAGTACGGTAGTATTGTTTCATTTGCTTTTGGCACCGGGGATTGGGAAACAAAGTTGAATTGTAGAACAGCTAGCAATAAGGGGGCAGCCACCTAGTCATCACTATCCACTCGTCTGTCGATGCATTTAGAATACAACATTTCTTCTCAGCTTCTTTCTTTCTAGTCAACTTCCCAAGTTATGAGTTGTCGGTGTTCCAATAATATTAGCCACTCCTCTCTAATATTGCCAATCATAATTCATACACATCTCTCTCTCTCTCTCTCTCTCTCTCTCTCTCTCGTTCCTAATACATTCTAAACTTGAATATGATGAGTTGGGGGCAGTCTGGCAGTTTGACTTTGGCTGAGACCCCTTTGGACTGAAAATTAACTAAAATAAAATAAAATAATATAATGGTCTATCCAGTGGCAATATGTTATTAGGGAGGCAGGCGCGCCCTACTGCCACTCCGTGCACCACCCCGCCCCCTCTTTTCTGATCAATCTCTCTATAAATACTCACTCCAATCTCTCTCTCATTTCACAACATCCCAATTATCTACTCTCTCTACTAGCTGCAATAGCTATAGCTATTTTCTATATAATATAATTAATATGGCCTTGCCATCAAGATTCACCATGATGATGGCTTCCCTTGTTTTCTCTTTTCTGGTTCTCCAATATCTCACTGAAGCAGCTCATCAGTCCCACACGGTAATATCTATGTCTCCTTTTCTTTTTCTTTTTCTTTTTGGTTCAAGTTTTTTCCTTTCTTTAGTAAATTACTTAAGCAAATTAAAAGAAGTTCATAATTTTGTGCTTTATACTATTTTCAGATGAACAACAATGGAGCACCGAGCCCCCTCCCCCCGCCCACCCTAGGTATGTATATTACGATTTGATATGCATAACAGAAAATTTGTATATCAATTCTTCTCCCATGCAGACGTTTGCGGACGCCATTAACATTGAGAAAATCATGGAGAGTAGTTGGAAATACATGATGTCTGCATGATAATAACGTGTATAAAAGAAAATATTTATATTAATTTATACGAAATTAATATATGTAATTATGCATATGATGAAAATAATCGTGCAGATTGCGGAGTGGCATGTGAAGGAAGGTGCAAATTATCATCAAGGCCTCGTCTGTGCAAAAGGGCTTGTGGGAGTTGCTGTGACAAGTGTGGCTGTGTTCCTCCAGGCACTGCTGGCAACTATGAGGCTTGTCCTTGCTATGCTAGCCTCACCACCCGCAATCAAACCCGAAAATGCCCTTAATTAATTCAATTCATCATTTCACTTCAAAAAATCCCATATATATCTATAAATATGGGTTGTTTTCCACCAGAATAAAGTTAACATACTTCTTAATTATCTCTTTATTGAGAAATGAATTGAATTGAATTGTAAAAGCTTTTTCATTCTTATAATAAAAAGCATTATTATTATTTTAGAGTTTGTTTGTTGTTTGATGAGTATTTTATTTGCTGGATGATGTAGTTTTTCTTTCTTTTTTTATTGAATGTTCATCCCCTCTCATATAACACCTTGACAAAGCAACTTCACTTGCAAGTTGTTTGCAAGAACACTGAAAATAAAGGAAATTTTAGTTATGCATACATATGGCTGATGCCTACCTTGTCCTAAGTGTAGGACCGCTCCTGAAGTGCACACATCAACATTAGTTGCATTGGCACATAAAAATTGACACGCAAAATTGAATAAACGACGATCGGTCCATGTTAGTAGACATTACATGACATAACATGTCCATGACGATGGGTCCATATCACTTTTTCCAGTCTACATACAAAAGAATCTACAAAATATTTCAAATATCAGTTATAGTTTCCTAGAAATAAAATGAAATATTATCCGAATTCATGTGCAAGGAGCTTCGGTAACAACAAAGTAGGAAAGTGTAAAATATATGTCGTTGGGTGTTTTTCTTCTTCTTTCTTTCTGTTTTGTTTTTTTTTCTTAAGCCACTTGTAGGTATTATTAATCATGCATGTAGCAGTGAGATTGTCTAACAGCGACTTAATTAATCCCGACAGGGTTCAAAATTCAATCTAGCAAGTTGCAATGTACGGACTATGAAAATCTTCTTATTTTATTATACTATTTTCGTTTATCGAAATGTAGAGATTATAGAACACTACAGTAGTATAGTCACGTGTTATAATATAAGTGGATATTTATAGATACTATTCTCTAGAATGAAAGAAAATAAATCATATCGTCCACTATATTATAATGTGTACAAAATATACTACGTGACTGTATTACCGTAATATTCTATAATTTCTCATTGAGAGAACTGAGGACGATTCAGTAGGAAACCTTGAGTGGATCACAAGAAATAATTAAATTTTATGGTTTTGTGTACGCATCTGACTGTTCACACAAATATGAGCTGTGCTTATTCCTCCAATCAAATAAAGAATAAGCGCTTAGCTGTGTACACTTCTGGCAACCAAACCTTTCTCATTTCTTTTCCCACCTCCCCTTTCTCTTTTCCTTTCTTTAGACAATATATTTTCCTCCTCTTTTTTTATTTCTTACAGACTACTCCCAGCCTACCTCCACCCTCCAGGCCCAACCCACCACAACTTCAAAGTCTGGCCCGTCCTTATTATGCGGACATCCGAATGTTATTATCGTGTGGACACTATGTATTTTGATTATTCCTCCTTGCTTTCTTGCCTGTTTACAATAGCATATGCAGGATACTCATGTGCGGACATCCGGATCGTCTATGTTTTAGATAATCATTCAAATATCATCTCTACAAAAAAATTATTTGAATCCGATATAGTTTGACCACTCAATTGTGTTGTTGAAATTTTAGTATTTTCTTGAAGTACCATGTTCATTAATTTTTAGGATATAATTGGATGTCGAAAAGGTTTCCGATTTCTCTAATTTTTTGCAAGGATGATCTATGAATGACTTAAAAAATAGAGGGCTTGGATCGTTGGAAAAAAAATCGTAAGGTACCCTAAATGGTGTTCCTCAAATAACTCTCTTAATAGAAGGGGATTGTCCACCCTATGCAGCAGATGATGCGGACATCCATATCAATTAAAATTAATTTAACATTTTCTATTCTTTTATAATTTATTGACACTTTTTAATTGATGTGGATGTCCACTTCATATGCCACATAAAGTGGTATGAGAATGTAGTATAAAAATATGGTAAAAGTAGCATTTCTCATATGTATAAACTGACATTTTCAAGTTATACTTGTATAATCTCATAAGGAAAAAAATATGTATCTACTTTATGACAAAGTGGACTAAACTACTCTATGGGAAGGATAATTGAATTAGGGTGCAAGAAAGTGAGTACAATGTGTTGGCCATCTAACATAATTCACGTCTACAAAAATTATATATATTAATCTTATCATTTTGAATAATAGCTCATTTCCTCTTCAGAGGGTGCAAGAAAAAAAACTGCATTTGGTTATTATTTCTTTTTGGTAAGAAATCTCAATTGAATAACAAAATTTTTATATAATTTCTTTATGTTTTCTATCTCATCCCAACCAACGAGAAATAACCAAAAAAAATAAATTATAATGAAGGAAATTGGTGGGCAGACTTGGAAATTAATTACACAAATCATGATGAGGCCTATCTCAAGGCCCATTAAATTGCTTGAAAATAAAAGATGAGGCCACAGCTATTCAAATTAAACTCCAACGGCTAGTTTTAGCAAACGTGTCAAAATATGACGAACCGCACGCGCCAACGGTCACATTCCCGTTTAAGAACCCCGTTCACCAAACCCTCTTTATAAACCTCCGAAGCTCTGCCCTAAAGATATCGACTTTTCTCTTGCTTTCCAAGAATTTGATTTTCGGCGTCCACTGTTTGCTTTCTCTAATCTCCAGTCTCTGTTTGCTTCGCCTTTCAGTTTTCCGACGACCCATTTCGTTTTTCAGCGACTTTCTTGATTCAAATCCAATGGAGACCCCATCTTCAATCAGAAGAGTCACAAGGTCTCAGGCTTTGGTTGCTCAAAACAGCAACACCAACAACATTCCCCTTTCAAGTGAGTTCTCTCACTTTCTTTTCTTTTCTTTACTTTTGAAAATAAAAAATGGGTCCTGATCAGTTTCTTGGTTTAATGGTTTTCGTTTTCATTTTCCCCCTTTTTTCAATATGAACAATCATATAGAGTTTTTGATCGGAAAATGGGTTTATTGATACTTGGGTTTTAGTGGGTTTACCATAGATTTGGTTTCGCTATACTGACTGATACATGGTTTCTTTTTTTCAGGGAAGAATGAAGATTCTGAAAAGGTTGAATCGAAATCAAGACCAAGAAATGGGAAGCAACAGCAAGACAGATCAGCCCTGATTGACATAACCAATGATTCTCCGATTGTGGGGCTTGCAATGGGAAGCTTGGAGACCCCATCATCGGCCATAGTCAAACAGAGAAGCTTTAGAGCCAAGAACACACCTGGGTCCGGAGAGGCCTTGCTGAGGGGTCAAGTCAAGACCCTCTTGCAACAAGTGGAGGAAGAGGCCGAGCTCTCAAAGATCACATTGGAAAGCCGCCCTCTTCGTCTTCTCCAAGGAATTACTGGTAACTCGTCAATGGGACTACTTGCCCCAACTCCGGCAAACACACCACAGGTCTCTGATCTCTCTGTTGATGCAAGTGGAAGCAACAATGGTGGTGTGGGTTTCGAGAAGCCTTCTCCACTTATCCAAGAACAATTGATTTCTCAGGTTGGGTTCTAACCCTTTTGTGTTTGAAGATTTTTCATACTAGATTATATGTGGGTTCTTCTCCTATTTTTATTTGGAATTTTGGTGACAATATTTCTATTGGGTCTTTAATCATTTACCTCCAAAATGAAAAGTGCAAATTACTGATTTCTTTTTATTTATGAAAATGTGATAGGTGGTATGTGACATCTTTCAGGGAAAGAATCAAGAAAGCCTTGAATCACAAAAGAGTATCATCAGCCGGTCTCTGCTGCTGGATTTCTCTGAGAAATCTGAAGTCTCCTCTGTTTCATCAGAGTGCTCCTCTGTGATTACTGAAATCAAAGAGAAGTCATCACCAGATGATGATAGTGCTTCCATTTGGTCAATTCAGGTCAATGCTAGCACCCATGATGAAGATGAAGAAGAAGTTGCTCAAGCAGAAGAAGAAGAAGAAGAAGATTATTATCTGAATCTGAATGAAGGTTATGAAATTGAAGAACATGAACAGGATAGAGGCTATGATCTTGATGAGCTTTGTGATGGTATAAACAACATTTGTGTTGATGAGAAGAAAATGATCCCCAAGTTTGCTGGAAAGCATACAAGATTTGTTTATGACAGTGAGGATGACATTGAAATCGTTGAAGAAGACTTTTCAGCACAGAGTCCTGATTCAGGTGCTGATGTTTCACCCAGTGCCCTTCGCTTGAAGGGCTTGCCAACACCAAAAGGCAAGCACATGCGCTTTCTTGAGGAGGAAAATTAAGATTCTGGTTTTGAAGTGCTGGTGTGTTTTGGTTGTCTTTCTTGATAACCATGTTTAGGGATTTGCTTTGGTCATTTTCTGTAATTCCTTAGTTTTGTTTTTTATTCGGGATCCACAACAGAAATGATATTCATGACCACAAATGGTATGTAATTCTCAGTGTTCTCACTGATTTTTAATGAATGAAACATTCTTTGCTAGTTTTGACCAGTTGGTACTTTTTTCTATTTATATATTTTACCAAAATGCAGAATTAGATTCCTTAAAAAAAAAAGGGTAGAATTAGATCAACAAAATATCAAAAAATATAGAAATGTCGTGTGGCTATACTCTTAAAATATCATATTCAAAAATTTCTTTTTTATTAATTAAATGCCTTAATTTAAAATAATTAATTACTATTTATTAAGAAATTTATGAAATGAGTAAAATATTTAAATATTATTCGCTAAAGAAGTTTCCTCGACACAGATTTATCCCAGTAAAATTTGTCGGATTAGACCTCCCAACCGATGAAATTTGAGGAGCAGAGCATCTCCAAGGGAGATGTCAAATGCAAAATGTTAAATTTGAATATGAGATTATGTGGCAATTTGACACTTTGGAAAAAATTTAAGTCCACCCAAAATGCCAAATATCATATTATTTTATCATATTTTTTAAAAACAAATGGGGCTCATATGATGCATAAAGTTTTAAATGAGATTAAATGATAATGAGATCCATAACCAAAAAAATATTCAAATAATATTTGACATCAAGTTTTTTGATATGTTATTTTTGCCATATATCTTCTAGCCTTCAAATCTCTGTAGGATTTGACTACTTAGAGCATCTCCAAGGGAGATGTCAAATACCAAACATCAAATTTAAATTTGATGGCTGATGTAGCAATTTGACATCTTACACAACTTTACACTCCACCCGATATGTCAAATTAAATTATTACTTTGTTGATTCATTTTTAATTACTAAGAAAAGAAAAGAAAAAAATAATAAAATATTCATTTGACATCTTGCTTTTGGGATGTCAAAAATAACATCTCAACCTCCAGCCTTCATTCCACATCAGCTTTGACATATCGGTTGGAGTGATGTGAGATGTTATTTTTAGCGGTTAAATGTCTATGTGACATGTTTAACACATCGGTTGGAGATGCTCTTAGTTGGAGCAACTTTGACATTTAATTTTTGTCTTTTCATATTTATATGGCAATTTGACATATCGGTTGGAGATGCTAAAGATTTATGAAAGAAACCTCATATTTACCCCAACTCCTCCCAGCTCTCCCAACTGGTTTCATTCTCACATAATCACATATAACCAGAGAGGACGTTTTCAACAAATTTCCCCATAAACCTCTTTTTTTGTCAAGACCCTAAAACATTTTTATTTGCCTATGAATTTATCATCATAATGAACAACATATGAAAACAGTATCATCGGCCAATGAAGCAAATTACAACATGCATACACAAAAAAGGAAGAAACAAACCATTTCTAGTTCTGGAGAAAAAAGTCTTGGTCATAGACCCAGAAATGAATCAGATTATAAAACTCACCAGACAAAAAAAATAAAATAAAAAATCAATGTTAATGGCATAGAAATTAAATTTTGACACAAACCCAGAGAGAGAGAGAGAGAGAGAGAGAGAGAGATTACTGACAGAGACGCAAGAACAGGTGGGGATGACAGAGATGGAGTTGGACTTGACGTGGTTGAAGTCGGCAATGCAGAGATGGGAAGTCAAAAGCCCAAGCCTCTCTTGGAGGATGGGTATTTTCAGAATAATAGTGGGTGAAAAAATAAGCTTATGGTTTTTCAAATTTACATAGTATGAGGGAAAATAGGACATAGGTGGAAATAGCAGCACTTCAAAAAACAAAGGGAGCTGATTTTCTCACTCATCTTTTGTGCATTTACACTCTTTGTTGAAAATTGTATGTTCTCACTCTTCTTTTATCTGCTTACACTTTTTTTATTTTTTTTATAATAATAAAAAAATATTAAAAAACAAAAGAGAGTTGATGGACACAAGAGGAGTAGGAAAATATAACCCTGAAAAAATCTCCTTTGGTTCTCGGTAGTTTTTGTTGTTGATTAATAAGAACCTTTTCTTGTTTGCTTGATCTTTGTTTCTTTGTTTCTTTGTTTGTTGCCCTGGTTTTACCCATTGCGGTAATATTCATCCATTTACAGAAAGGAAATAATATATCTATATAAAAGATCACTGGAAAGAAATGATATCTCAAATATAGTTTTAACCAAAAACTAAATTCCTTGCAAAGGAACGATGACGCATTTCATTTGTATAATATATGGATCCTCGTCAATGAGATACCTAAAACCCTAGAACCAAATCTTTGCTCCTAAATGTGATTTACATATGAATTTGTGATTTACATATTCAACATCCCACTCAATTCTTTCCAAATTGGGAGTCAAAAATATAATTATAGGGAATGACTTCTCAAAATCACTATAAGAGCACCGATATGTACACGATAAATATTTACAACAGGAAACCGTCCGAGCAAAATATACCATATTTTTAACTCTAAAACCTCCGGTGCTAACTTCAAAACCAGGGGTGCCACGTCGGATCCATCATGCACAAGTTCCTCGGAGTCAAGGCAGCTTCAACCAACTCGGTCACTCCGCGCTGCACCGACTGTGGTGGTTCCATGGCATTATCCTCCTGAATGCAGCAGAAAACACAACACACTCTTAGGGGCGGTTAAATTAGCAATCATTTCCAGATTCTGAACCTAATTTGAAAACCAATAAAACCTAAAAAATTAAAGAAAAAAAAAATTCAGCCCACCATTGTCCTGAAGTCTATTTGAAAAGACGAGGGAAAGGGAAAGAATGCAATTTTTTTTCTTCTCATTTCAAGAGGCATTTAATTGACATCATTGCAAGTGACACAAAGCTCTATGCTACTATAAGATTAGAGGCCCTGACTTACCTCTTCAGAAAAGTACTGTGGGGCAATTCCATTGATCCGGCCAATAACATGCTCGACATTGGTGATGACCTTCTGCTTAAAGTCAGCGGGGTTCATGCTACCCCCTCCAGCAAATGGGGCCATAGGCATGCCAAGGGGTCTTCTCCAAGACCAAGACAGCAGCTCGTCACGGAAGAACATAGCCAACTGATGCCACAGATGTTGACTTTGCTGCAATATAGGAAAATTGAGAATTAGAATACAAATAATTTCTTTTTCTTTCTTCATTCTCAACTTAGATCTGATTAATCCTCATACTGAACAACAAAAAACTCACTTTAGGTGAAACAACAGCCTGTGCAGCAGCACACATCGCAGACACAATGAGACCTTCCACTCCAAAATGGGAGAAGAAGGCTTGCATGTTCCTCGTAAGACGAAATGGTACTGGTTCATTAAACTCGATCATTCCATTTGCATCATATGCAGGATGAAAATCAGTTTGAAATATTTTGCCTGTGTTCTTAGCAAATAGAATTTTATTTGGCGACCTCCCAGCAATTTGTAGCATGAGAGACATGAAACTTGAGAGGGCCAGCTGGATGGCAAACTGCTTTTTGAAAGCCCACATATGGTTGCCATTTAGCAGAGTCTTGTACATGTATTGCGAAAAAATGCCATCAGTTACAAGATTTCTTGTTATGTCATTATAAGCTTGGAGGCGAAGGTCTACGACAGCTTCTGGTGAGATTTGGCCATGGCCAGATATGGCTTGGTTCAATTGCTCCTTAAAATAGGTGATGGGAAGATCCGCTTCCTTGTCATTCCTTGCACAATGATTCTCATACACCTCAAGAAAGGTGCTATACATCAAATCATCTTCTACCATGCGGACCTGCACATACAGCAATAGTTGAGTACAAGGGGAACTGAATCCCAAACTGACTATAAACTGCTGAGATGTCTTCAAGGCGGAAGTTATAAAAAGTGATTATGTATGAGTGGCTATACTATTAAATGTAGATAAGTCAAATGATCACACATGCTTTATATACATGGCCGGAACAAATTTCCTGCCCTTTCCTTTTTCCACACACACACAAGAGAGGGAAGATAAAATCTAATTCCATCAAATGTGTATGGGGATAAACCTGAGACCAAACAGGAATGATGATTGGGGTGTGAATAGAAATGTGGCGTCGCCTTGATTCCTTGTGCTTATCAAACATTTGGTTCATCACACGGAAAAGCTGCAATATTCGTTCATCACTTCTAGCATTAGGAGTCAAAGATGTCTGGACAATAAAATGACGTTGAGATCCATCCGAGCCAATTAAAGTCAAACGACGGAAACTACTTCCATGTCTTCGCACAATTGGTATATCAGCTCCAACCCTGTCTAACTTTACTGTATGGTCGGGTGCAATTTCCTGCGATCATTACAATCATGTTTTTTTATATAAGAAAATGCATTGAGAAATCAAATAGAATATTGAATGAACTTGATCATAAAACTGGCTTGTTTTTAAGAAGCTTGACAGTCATTTAACATGACAGAATCAGCTTGGGATACTACCATCTCCATTTATCCAATGACAGAGTCATACAGGAAGACCAATCAGTTAAATCATAATGAATAAACAATAAAGCCAGGATCCCAATGATAGGAGCAGAAATGTGCAAATACTGATTTGATTACCTGATCATTAAAGTATTGTCCTGGAACCTCTACATCAACGACATGGAAATCGCGCAACACCCTGCTTTCCTCTTCCAGCTTCAAGACAGCTGGAAACCTGTCCTCAACATTGCTCTGGAGGACATTTTTCCAATGTTTTAACCGCTCAGTCAATTCAGCGAGGGTACCCGGGAAAGTAGTAGTGCTCCCAGGATCAAGATCACGCTCGAAATCCTGTTTATACTCTCTCACAAATTCAACGTGCTTATTCACAGCATCCTGTGAAAAGCAAGCTCTGCAAACACCAGAGAGCTCCTTCTTAAGAGATTGGGGAACCTCAGCTGTTGTGGCAGTTGGGTACTTGTAACATCGATGAAGCAGTGCGTTAACAACAGCTAGAAGTCTCTCCTCTGGCAGAGTGACAAACCTTGAACCAATTTCAGTCAGCAGAGTCTGCACTCAGAAAGAAAAAAGAAACAAATATATCATCTAGTTGATCAAAAAGACCAAGATATGACTCCTTTTTTTCTTCAATATGCTTTCTCCATACGAGCAGTCTTAAACAAGATTAAACACTTTGGTATACCATGTATGGCTAGCTTCTTAGCAACACAAAAAGTTTGTCTTAATAGAATGTTAGTAGGTCGTTCTATCACATGGCTCCCTTGGTGTGAATTGCAAAAGAACATTTTTAGATGATTTGAGAATCCAAAGGCCGCAATTAGAGTCCTGAAGCATTCCATTCTGCTCACCCTGTCTTTTTGGATCACATGGAGCCTCTCTTTTGATTCTTTTATGGATTTGCCTTAGACAGTAGTTGTATAAGAGTTAAAGTTTCGATCTCCATTAATTAAAATTAATAAAATTGACTTACTAATAAAAAAATATAAAGTAAAACTGCTACATAACAAAAGTAAATCAAATATTTAATTTCATAAATATGAGACGGAAATATCACACCTCGAGTTCACTAGCCAAATTAGTATGCTTGCTTCTAAGAGCCTCCATTATATCTTTTGCAGCATCAAAAGCACTTGCAGCAGAAGGTACTGAACCCAGAGCACCATTGCGCCTTAATGCACTTTGACCACCATCATTGATGGTTGAAGAACTTTGTTGCTCATTCCCCGTATGGATGCCACTCTCGACACCTGTGGACCTTTCAGATTCTTGCCCATGAGAGTTTCCACCATCATGAGAACCAATTCCGCCACCGGATTGAGCAGCTTGATGAACTTGGTTGTCTGAGGATAAGTTACTGCCACTATGACCTTGTACTCTAGCGTTCCCATCAGCTAAGCCGATTGAAACAGCACTGGCACCAGAGGCACTTTGCTGCATCCTTTGAGCCATTGCTATTCTACTACCAAGTTCAGTTTTATTTGCAACATCGCGTCGTTCAAGCAAATACGTGCGCAGCCAGTAATATAGAGCCTGAGATTTTAATGCAAGAGAACATCAATATTTCTGTTGGAAGAGAAGTACTGTTTTAAATTTCTTCTCCTTTCACAAATATAACAGGACATTTTACCTGCGGATACACAGTGGCGATTTTTAGTAGGACGAGTTTGCAGTGGAGAGCTTCTGCCCTCTGCAAAGAAAGTAAGAGCTGTGGAATCCAAGAAAGCCAGACCCAGTGCGGAATTTCGTCAAGATATTTATCAAAAGCTTTCCCGACAGGTTCATTGGGAGTATCAAAGCTGAGAAGATATAAAACACGAGCAAGATGACTTCTTGAGTTAGATATGCCAAATTTGATGCCTTGAAGAAAGCAGCTCACAGCATACTCCAACCACATCTCGTCATTGGTTTCTCTGTAAGCCTGTGCAAAATAGTTTAGATAAGTCCTCACAAATAAAAACACCAATATTATTAAATACATTTGAAGCACAAACATGAAATACCATGTCACAGTAATTTCCCCAGCTTATCCATCCTTTAGGCAAATTTTTGAACAGGCTGATGGCATTGGAGTATGAAAGATTAGCACCTTCAGAGTCATTTAACTTTAACAAGAAATCCCCCTTCAGACGAAATATTTCTGCTTTATGTTTAACAGGAAAATACTCCAGATTAGTGCTGTTGATTAAATTGAGACCACTGGCAAGCTCTCCTTTCATTTCCAAATAAGCTTTTGCTTGTTCTCTTATCTTAACAAAGGCCTCCTGGTAGCATACACGGAAAGGGATTAGAAACCTGCATCTATTAAAACGAAAGTAGTTTATGAAAGAAAATTACCAAAATAACGTAGTACAGTCAACAAGTACAAAACACAAGCTCAGGAGGACAAGGTTCATGCAACATTACCTCCAGAAGGTTCAAATTGATACGTTAACATAATGAACATGGTTAGAAGTTACAAGAACCAAATGCAAGAAACGAAAAATCATAAATTGAGGGCTTTCAACAACTCAGCTAGTAACCCCCAGAATAAAGTCATTCATAAAGGGTCTTCTAGGCTTGCAGTAAATGCCCATAAAGGTTCAACACACATGTTTTTGCTTGTACTTGTTTGATGGGTGTAAAAAAGTAAGAGTGATGTCTTCCTAAGCCCAATACAATATATTTGTTATATTTTTAAATACCTGCACTTCCATCGTTGAATGGCCATACATCTTTTCAAGTATTATCACGCAAACATCATATAGGCCTTGCTTACGACCAACACGGGCAAGCTTATTGACGTTCCATGCTTTGTCACGATAACCAAGGTGATGAAGATTATTATTTGTTGTCGTGAAATCTTTGAATGCATCTATGACTGCATTATACATTTCGTTCCTCCATTGTAGTAAATCATACCAAACAGACATGTTATCCCATTCATTTGGAGTTCTCAGTCTCCAAGTCTCAAGAATGTCCTTGAGATCAGCATACAGATTTCCGTGCACACCAACTACGGAATTCCCAGAAAGCTTGTTTCCATTGGCAATGTCCACAAGAATTCTAGATGACTCTTGAACTTCAACTAGCTGTTGGAATTGCTGTAAAAGAGGAATCCTGGCATGGACAGACATCTGTGGCAACTGCCACCACTGATCCAAGGCAAGATCTACACCTTTCCCCACAATGTTCTCAGCATCCCCGACACCACTGGAATTTCTTTCATGAAGCGCAAAAAATGCTTGTATGAGCCGAAGTTTTGGAGTTTCTTCCACCTGAGCCTTTGTCATTACATGATCCTTCATATATGCCCAATCAGGCAATTTCCAAAGACTGTCAAGTAGTATTTCATAATTCTCAACACTCTTGCCAAAGTCTACCAATGCATCCCATTGACTAAGTTGAGTAGCACAGCACAGCCATTGTTCTTCCCAGAGACACATCTCGGGCTTTGGTATTGCATTGTTATATGTGCCTTGAGTTGCCTTAACCATTGCTTGGTAAAAGAGGCTTTGAGCACGCTGCCAGTAGCCATGCTGAACTAGCGAAAGACCGGCCCTAGTTTCTGCAGTGATTGGCCTTTTCTTCCACAGCCCACACCTCATATCTTCTTCATTGAGCAAGCGATAAAGTTCAGCAAGGGACTCAGAGCACTTTGCATCATTTGTGAACAACAAAACATGACTTTCCAGCAGTGCCAATGCTATGTGCCATGCATTGTAAGTTTTTCCAATATATTTAATGAGCTCACTTGGCATCCGAGGTTGAGGGTGGCTCAACTGAAGCCCTTCCAGAAGGGCTTGCACAACATTTGGTCTGCTGCCTTGCTGCTTCTTATGATAATCTTTTGAAAGGAGGGTAATCATTGGTTTAGCTAGTGCAACCTGCTCTTCCTTGTGTAAGGTCACCCAGACAATGGGAAACACCAACACCCATAAATGGTATGCGACATTGGCATCCATATGAGCAAGCTCTCTCAGTGGGATAATAAGATCAGCCACCTAAAACAGAGGAAAAATTAAAAAATTAAAAAAAAAGGTCAGACTATCAATCAATAACTCAAGCTTGTCGAGAGATATGGTTTATCACCCACGACTTTCAAAGCAGAATTAATTAGTAACAAACTCTGGGAGTGCAAGAGTGGGAGAGGGGAGATGCTAGAAACTATACATTCTTGTATGTGACTCTGACACCACATGGCATGCTGACGTGGTATTACAAGTCCATCCAAATTATAACGTGTAATGGGACTCGTAACACCATGTCAGCATGTGACATGGTGCTGCAGTCACAGAATAGTTTCTCCAAATGTACAAATAATGCACCAGCCTTACCTTGAGTTTGCTCATCTCATTCAAAAAATGCGCGTGCTTATGAACAAGGGTGTCAACTGTTAGAGGAGCATCCTCGGAACCCTCTGGAATATCAGTGACCTGGTGCTGCATCCCGGACGGGTCTGGAGAACCTGAAACCAGAAGTGGTGGCACCTTTGCAGAATTTGGAGCAAGAGTAATAGCTTTATCCTCGACTAAGATTGCTAAAAGAAGATCAAGGCCCTGTTTGAGCCAGAAGACATCACTCAAGGCTTCCCAATCCTGGAGGTGAATAATGTACTGAAGCCTAGCAAACAATGTTTTCCCCAGAGATTCATGATAAAGCGAGAAGAATTTCATCCTGAATTCAGGATCTCTTGCCCGTAAACCAAGCATGAATTGCCTTTCCACTTTCTGAAACACCTCTTGACGCAGGGATAGGGGATATCTGCACATCGATCAAATCATTTAATTATCTCATTTTATTCAAGTATAACAAAAGTGAACAGAAGTATATTACTTACTTATTTGAATCTGCACATAATCCATAGAGAAGCTGAAGATATTTACTGTCCCATTCTTCCAGAGCATTTGAGAAGTTTTGTTTATCAACCTGTGAAAGCTTTTGAAGAAAGGAAACTATTTCCTTTGGAGTGAGAAAAGCATTTGAACTGACAGATGTGCCTGGCTTTCCGAAGTCATCTTCAATCCACCCTTTTATTACCTCAAGTATGCAAAGCAGCACGGTAGCATCAGTACCTTTCTCAGCAAGCAAGGTATTCAATATGTTAGTTACAGATTTTTTGCAATCTGGAACAATCATGACCCTTTCACTAATAAGTTTCAGCACAGATTTCAGATTAGAAATAACTGCTCCAACATCAGCACCTTGACGAGAAGAGGAGACTGCAGAATCTAGCACAGATTTCGGATTAGAAATAACTGCTCCAACATCGGCACCTTGACGAGAAGAGGAGACTGCAGAATCTAGATCTTTTGTCTGACCCTGAAATAGAAGACAATTTTCGCTATTTGTAATTCAATGAAAGAGAGAAGGGATGTTATCAAATTTTAAAACATCATAAAACAAACTATAAACACAAATGTTCATTCCAAAATATAATCATTTGGAAAATAACGGAAATGTATTAAACCCTTCTAGATTAATTAAGTTCATTACGGGGGCTGAACATAAAAAAATAAACACTACAACTTAATACCAGCGCCCTCTTTAGTAGAAAAGATTAACAATGACCATTTAGTTAGTGGCATTTGTCTCTACTTTGATGGCCTCAGTTCAAATCTCAGAGACGACAGTTTGTTCTATAGTTGAAAAGAAAAAAAGAATCAGTAGACAAAGGTCAATTATGTCAAATCACATGTGTGCTTGGGTTGATTTTTTGTCATGGTTCTACCCCTGAATGAAGCCTCAGAGCCTTACTGTACAAAACTCGATCAAACTTTAGCAGTAAAGTTTGCCTCATACATATAAATGTAACTTTCTAAGAATATTTCTAATGTAGCAAATTGCATGTGATGACTTATCATACCCCCACAACCAAAAAAACAACAGGGGAAAAACAAAGAGAAAATATATACTTCATATCTTAAATGGTTATGCACACAAATAAAGTTTATAGAACCGTCCCACTACTTGCATGGAACAGAAAATCTAAATTCAAACACCAAGAATAGAGAACACAATGCTGTGTTTTAAAAACAGTGACCAAACAAGAAGAAACAAAGAAAAGCACATTGATGACAGCTGATATGAACAGAATAGGAAGCGTAATCCACATAGCGGCAAGGCAAACAAAGAGAAATAAGAAATAATAAAGATTAGGAATCAAATAAAATTTTCACCTTAATGAAGCATTAATTTATGAAACATGAAAGAGGTAAACATATGAGAAAACAGATACATACTTGTCTCAAATGAGAACCTGCTGATGACCCCATATCCCGTGCCAGGCGTTGAAGAATACGAACCAAGATGTAAGGATCAACAAAGTTCTTCTGCACCTCTGTCAAGGTTCTAATCACAAGCAGCACAAAGCTAATTGAATTAGCAGTGCTCTCTTCACTCGATGTTTGAGGAGCTGTAACAGTATTGATGTGCTTCTGTATTAGTTCATCAACCTTATGATATAATAGCTTCACATCTTGTGGTGTAGTAGCTGCTTCTGGAGGAAAAGCAACAAAGACCATTTTCAACAGGGAGCACAATGACTTTCCAGCATCCAACAGTTTATACTTGAAACATGGTTCAAGAATCTGTCCAAAAAAGCCAACACCACCGAAGTTGAGTGCATAAGTCTAGGTAATATTAGACTTTGTAAAAAAGAAAAACAGATGACAGTGTAAGAACATACCTGAGAAATTTGGTTGATATTATTTCTGATGAATAGATGTGGCTGCTTCTCTAGGACCTTATTCATAACATCCAAGCCCTGCGCGAGGGCTGTGGAAGGGTCCTTGGACTGAGGTTGAATGCTGCTAAGCAACTTCTCTAAATAATTAAACTTAACATTGGCAGTTGGCCACACCTCCAAAGCTTGTGAAAGTAGCTCTAAAGCTTGTTTGTACATAGTACTTGCTTCCTTGTCCTTAGGCTCTATGACCAAGGCAACCTGTTTCCAAAAGTCAATAAAGTGCTGAGACAATTAACTATCAAATGAACAAATCATGACAAGCTTTGATGCAGAACATGGAACTACAAACAAAAGTACAGAGACTCTGTCACGCTCATCATCAGCGACTTAATGAAAAATTACCTCTTCAATTACATATAACACTTGTACTATAAACCTAGAGAAACAAAAACCACCATAGAACAAAATTGAATTATTTATTGAGTAAAAGATGCCAAAGTCTAAGATAGCAGTCATCTTTTTTCTTTGTCCAGAACATCCATGGAAGGAGTGCCAAGATGGAGAGCATCACCGCCAGAAAGCTTAGAGGTTTCTTCTATACGCCAAATTAATGAGGTATTGAATACAAAAATAAAGTATTTTCAAAAAATCTCGCTCATACATGAAAACATAAGTAATGAGTTGAAAGGACTTTACCCTTATAAGGAAATTGATAATCATTTCCTCCATAGCAGCATTTGGCTTGAATTCTTCATCAGGTTGGCTAGCAGATCCAGGAGTCTCAATATTAGGTATTGATGATGCACCACCAGGAGACATCACACAGAGGGATTGAAGACCAGGTTCAACTTTGACACGCTTCGTTGAATCTTCAGGAAATGTAGACCCATCCACAGAGCGCTTAGGATCAGCACCAGCAGGGCCTGGATTAAAACCCTCACTGTTCTGATTGGTGACATCACCATCTACTACTATTTTCATTTCATTTTGCCTTTGTCTTTCCCAGCCAACCACCAAGCCAGCAAGTTCAATTGCGAGACGCCTGTTTTCTGCAGAAGTGTTGTAAGGCAATCCAAGGCGACTAAGAGAATTGACCATCTGAGGTACAAATTGCGCTCTACAGCTGTAAAAGAGATCTGAATGGCGCACAATAAGCTGGAAAATGTGAATCAGATTAGGGATTGAGTGGCCTTCCTCGACCAAAATTTTTTTGGTGTACCGTATCCAAATTGGCATGCGAGAATCTCCAAGCGGCAACCTACGTGGCAGTGCTGGCATTAGTATATCGAGGGCCTGCTTGACCAGCATTTTATTCTCTTGCTGGCAAGTTCTCAGAAGTGCTACAAAAACCTGCATTCTCAAATCAACGCCCAGATACTAAATTAAGATAACTTTCATTTTAATAAATTACTCAATTTGAACCCAAAGTCATGAGCATATTTGGGTTGTGAGTGCTCTCATCACATGCTCATGGGCTCGAGTTTGACAGAGAACAAGTATAAATAGACCACACTAACAATCCAATATTTGGTAAATTGCTTTGAATTAAAGTATTGATGTCATTCCCATTCCCATTCCCAAGCAAAATTGTGTCAGCATAAATAATAAACACAAAAACTGAGATCTTTTTACATGACAAATACAACATGAAAACCTAAATTTCCAAAGCAGTAAAACTCAATGCCAATAACAGGTTAAAACCTTGTGCCAACAGGACATTAAAATTGATATCATGTCCATAATGTGCCATACCTGGAGTATGATTTTTTCTGGGGCTTGATAGGCCTCCAAGAAGTGGCAAACATTTACAAATGCCCACTGTTTACTGGCACTATCTTCGCGTTTGAGATGATTCCAACCAAATTTGATAAGTTCTTTCCTATGATGGACAAGGTCATTCTGCAGATACTTGAGAAGCAAAGTGGCAAGCTGCAAAAGTTCTATTCTCAAGGGCTCGTCATATTCAGCAGAAACCTACGGAAGTATGAAATTGGTAAGATATAGAAACAAAATGAACTTCAGCCCAAAAAATAGGGACAAGTTAAAAACAGCACCAAGAAAATAAGATAAGATATAGGGGCGATGGAGACGTTTAATTCTTTCAAAAAATATACCTCTTCTGGAGGATCGAGAAGTCTATCAACAATCGTTTTTATAATAGATTGGTCAACAACTTCCCAACTTTGATCATTTTGGAAGGAATGAGCCAACATCGGAAGAATGAGCATTTGCATAATAACCACCAGATGATCGTGGCCAAGTTGTTTTGACTGGAAAAGATTTAGAAAATGCAAGAGAAGTGCTTTCTTAAAGTTAGGTGGATATCCTTCTGCAACCTGAAAAGAGACAATGATTGTTTCACAAACATTCAACACAAATAACATAAAAACGACGTAAATTTAAAGAACCCGTATTCAAAGTACCTCGATGATATAAAACTCCTTCAGAAATGTAAAATCAATTCGAGTATGAAACAAGAAGATGGAGAGTATATCAAAGAGAACATTCACTTCTGTTTTGTCATGTCGTAAATAATTCAGGAAGCATTTGACAAGCCATTTGCTTTCTTTAACCTGCATTTTAGAAACATTAGAAAACAAACAAGATCTGATGACGCATATTAATTGATACACACAGAAAGTTAAACAATAACGGAGAGAAATTTATAAAAAATTTAACAGCAAATCAAAAGTGATATTTGATATTTCAACAAGCAAAATTCAACATGTATCAACACTCCAAACAGCAAGAAGTATTCGGGGGGGAAAAAAAGAAATTAAACCCTCAAAAGGTCACATATTTCGCATAAGAGACAAAGTTGGTGGGTTTCCCCTATCTTAATATTACCCAATAGTATTGCTAATTTTCAAAAAATAAAAAATTACCAATAGATAACCAACAAAGAAAGTATACAGCTTCTGTATAACAAGCCATTAAACTAACCTGCACTAAGTTCAGCTCCTGTTCATTATGTAGACGAGATAGTCTTGCAGGTGACTTCCAAACAAGTACCAAGGTATCAAACACAATTCGGTTACTCTGTAGCCAGCCAGGTATCAATTTGACTAAAGTTTTGATAAGTGCAAGTCCCCGAAAATAAGCATCTGGTGTTGCACCAGGATGTGCAGATGGTGGATTAGAACTATCAGGTACAGGCTTAACAAGACCTTCATCACCCAACAAAGCGGTAGGAGGAGTTGACGATCCCGAAGCAGTTGGCAAAAATTCAGGAAAAGCACTTGCGAGTATTTTCTGTGGTGATTTAGCAAGTTCATCTCTCAAAGGCTGGCCAGCATCCGATCGGATTATATACATAAACCTAAAGATTATATGAAAAAATCAAATAAATGCACATAAAGGGAATTGGCAATTTAGAAACAAAATTCCATGAGATTTATACATATTTGAAAATTTCATCATAGTGATAGGATAAATACATCTCTCAATATATTGAGACATACACATTTACTTATAGAGGCAGGGAGTTTTTAGATCACTTGGTCACCATTGACCATGAAAACGTCCATGGACACCAACCGCTGGATCAAAATTCAACAATTGGCATTCAAATTTGTTTTAAGTCCAGTATTTTACTTTTGGGAATTAATGTCAACCATCATATTTTGATCCAATTGCTAGTGACCATGGATTTCATGGTTAATGATGGCCAAGAGGTCATAACTATATATGTAAATGTATATTGCATCCACACATTACCTCCTGAAGTACTTTGGTTCACTTAAGCGAGCAAGAAAATAATCAACTGCAAGTGTTGCATAGCGATTCAAAAATTTTGTCAGTGGAAGACGATATGGACTGTTAATCTCACTGTATACTTGTCCCGGAAGAAGTGCTCCTTCCAATTCTATAGTCAAGGTTACAAGTTCATCAAGGAATTTTGATGCAGCCATAGGAAGAAGGTGAAAAAGCTCGATAATAGCTGAAAAGAACACAAATTTGACATCATATCATCTGTAATCATGCATATGCATAGGTATACAAGAACTGATGACCAAAAGTGGACAACCAAAAATATATTACCAGCTGCAATTTTTGGCTCTTCACCAGCCTTCCATGATTTCTGGCTTTGTGCAAGTTTTTCAGGCTCTAACCATTTCTTTAGGTGTTCCAGCAGTTTGCCGCCCAAGGTAACATTAAACCAATTGGACAGAAGTTCAAGAAGACGGGCCAGACCTTGCAGAAGAGGCATGCTCAGATTCTTCGTATGTGCCAAGTTCACCAAAATAGGCCTGAGGCTGCTCTGCAGAAGTTCTTTTGGCATCCTCTGCTGATTAATAACCTGCATAGCAATGGAGTAGAGTTTGTTTTCTTATAAGAAATGGAATAGAGTACATTTAAAAATAATAAAAAGACTTCTTAAAAAACCCCAACTTTATAAATCATCCACCATGTCTTAACAAACCAAAACAAAACATGATAGACAGATAAGTAACATCACCAGTCAAATAGACAAGCTACGATAAGTGATCCCTAATGTGAAACCTAAAAACAGAGGCCAGTGCTTTCCTAGGATAATCATCATAGTCATCGATCATTATACATTCAGACATGTATTATAGCAAGACAAGAGCAAAAACCATATAGATTGACTAATTTAAAAGGAAACAAGACCTGTCGCAAGCCTTCCTTAGCCACAGCAACAATTTCAGGTGTTCGACATGTCAAAGATTTGAAAAACATGGAAATGATCTTTGCACGCAGTTCTGAATGATTTGGAGTTTTGAAATCTGCCCACGCCATAGTAGTACAGAGTAGCTCAATGCAGGCTGTTCGAAGCTTGTTTAGTGATGTTGCCACCTTTGGGTTCATAAACTTCACAACCCATACAGTTTCATCAGCCTCAGCTATTTGCAATGCTTCTTGGAGAAAATTAACCAATTCTTGAGTCAGCTTGAGAAGAGGTGGCCTCAAGGCAAGGCAGAAGTTTAAAGCTGTAACTGTTCCCACCTGTATACCACCAGATCAAGTCAAAAAGAAATTCAACAAATCCCACTAATGACCATTAGCAACATAGATTACCTGTTGATCAACAGTTTTTGACCGGAGTGATCGCACCAAAAGAGGCTGAAGCAAATTTTGATATAATGGTTCAAGCAGCTCAGATACCTCACTACCAGTTCTACTAGCCAAAAGTGCCAAACATGACTGCACATTCTTTCTGACGATAACAGATGCATTTGGATTAAACAATTCTGTGGCAAGGAAATCAACTACTCCTTGAAAACTTTGCCGGCGTGGTTCACTGTTTGCTTCGTCAACATTATTAACTACGCGAAGAACCTGTGTAAGCACCTGACTCGTCTCTTCTTGCTCTTTGCTAGCATAAATAGGAAGCCTTTTAAGAACATATACCAAACCACGCACAATTCTTACTTGGAAAAGGCACAGGGTCTCAACAGTAACCTTTCCAACCAAAGCACCAAGTCCCATAACACCTCCCATCTGCGCTTGCCATGTTGTCCCATAGCAACAATGCAAAAGACGGGGCAGAAGTTGCTCGAAAACAGGGATGCGGACACTTGGAGGAGGAGAGTATACGGGATTCAATGACGGACTAGAGACCATCATTGGAGTACCAGGGCCTCTTGACATTGGCACATCAGCATGCTTTGAGCGAGCAAGAAAGAGAAGTGTCTCAGAGAAAACATTTAAAGCACTAAGTGCAGCCTTGGCATGGAGCCTGTTTTCATCTGCTAGCACATCAACTAGAGCATCTAAAAATATCAGAGGGTGCAACTCTTTGAGGTTTGATGAACTACTATTCTTTGACCTGGAACTGGAACCAACATTGGCATTTGATGAAAGCATAGGGGCCCCAAGTGTAGCAGTTGCAACTGCAGTATTTGTTAAGGATGAATCAATATGGAACATCATTGCAAAATGGCGGCATACATTGACAACAAAGTCATCCTTGGGGTCATGGAAATCTGGTTCCACACTGGCAGCAATAACAGTCATTAAGAGAATCTTGAAAACTGACTTTTCAGCCATAAGTTGGGTCTTCGTCTTTACACCTAAGTCAGCCTGCAATTATGTCTAAATTTATTATAATGTAATACTATTTTTCTATTTTATTTCCCATTGTGGGGTATCTGAAAACAAAAATTCAGCGGGAAGAAAATTAAAGGACAGGTTAAGAAAAGAAATTGCAACAGTCAATAAGAAAATAAAACGCATCTAACCATTAACAGAGTATTCTTTTTCTTTTATTATTATTACTTTTAATTGGTTGGGGGAAGGGGGGGAATATCTGGACAATAAAGTTTCTAAAAGATGAGACATAATAAACTAAGGTGTAAAAGTCAAGGTATAATACAGATAATTAATACCCACATAGGTATATTCTAATACATGGAGTTCACTTGTGCATTAACTCATAGCATGTTCTAGGTAAAGTGCTAAAGAACAAAGATGGACCCACAGTGCAGATCAATAACAGGATCCCAAAAATGTTTATCAACGTTCGAGCATCATTTTTCCAACTTCAAAGCCAACAGTGAATAAAATTACAATAAAAGACAATAAATAAAAAAATTATCTTGAGGTTCAAATCACTAGCAGGCTCAGCATTCAGCACTTTACAAAGTGATAACATTAACCAAACCAACCTTTATTCCTGATGTTTCAGGCCGCTGCCAAGAAGAATCAACTGCAGAAACTAACAAAGTTGACAACTGACTAGGTGTGCATCCATTGTCGGTAAACTTTTCTGGCAAATTAAGCTGAGATGATAAGCAAACACGAAGAAACTTCAAAGCCTGTTTTCGGTAGAACGTATCAATTCCACCATTTTTGTGCATAACAGCTACCACAGCAAGATTAATGCATCGATCCAATGGCACCAAAAATGGGGTTTCAGGCTCAAATGTAAGAATCACACGGAGTCCATGCTCTGGGTTCTCCTTGCACTCAAGTGCAAGGGGCTCTTTCAGAAAACGCCTGTTACGACCTCCTAGCTTGCCAAGGAGTTGCAATGCTTTTGCACCCCAAGAATAGGGAGCAGGCCTCAAGTGAGACCATAGGGCCAAAATCACCTCAGACATTACATTAGCCATGCTCGGTTCCAAGAAATCAGGATTCAAACTATCTACCCAAAACTCCAGTGTTCTTAAACCTAAGCCCACGAGATCATCGCTTCCTTTAAGACACAAAACAAGAGGCTTCATAAGACGGGGAAGGTGTGGTAACAATGAGCTTAAGCGTGCAGGCAAGGTTAAGCACAACTCCAGTAAAAGGTCCCTCATATCTTCCCCTGTTGGACCCTCAAGCATCATCAATAGCATATTAAGACAAGGTTGTAACATAGGAATCAAATCCCTCATAAGAAGATCAAATTTGCATGCTGCCAGTGCTCGAAACGTTGCGCGAAGAAGTTGCATATAACCAAGAGGCTTTTCAACTTCAGTAGCATTTTTCATGCAAACTTCCATTATAACAGGCACGTGAGGTTGCAAAATACGTTCAAAATCTGAAGGCGCCTTTGAAACTGCGCCAAATATGAACCGAAAGAGATGCAATACTAGTTTTGCTGCAGGTTTATCTGGATGCTTCAGAACATCAAGTTTACTGTTTACAAGATAATTAACCAAAACATCTGCAAAAGGCCGATATACTTTAGGGGCTTGCAGAAGTGTAGAGAATATGTGAACCAATTGGTTGTTGCAAATCATGCACTCAAAAAGCTCAGGCATGCATAACGAGAACATGTCCATTAAATCTCGAGGTTCCATGATAGCCAGAATCTGGGAAAAGAGTTGCAACATATCCCTCTCCTCATCCTTCTCCTTGAAGAGAGCCAAGCAATGCACCCCACTCTTTAAAACACCAGAAGCCTTTCGAACCTACCCAAGACCAAAGTCAGACCAAGTGAATCAAACCACAAAACAAACCCCAAAATTCATAACTCAATCTGTAAATACCTCCTCTTCTCGCATCCCCTTAAATGCTTGAGGCGCTGGTAAATTAGATGATGGTGAAACAAGCACCTGTGGGTGTGTTCCATGGGTGGAAGCAGAAACCTTAAACCATCAGAAATGTCGCATAAGATAACAAATGTTAAGCAACTCAGAACAAACTATTGACATAGTTAATAATACCTGTGATCGCGGCAAGTGCGCATGGGTAATACTCCATATGATAGTCTTCATTCCTGACAATATATGGAGCACAGATTGATCAGCGCATGAAGGAAAAAAAAATTAGCAATACCACTCAAGAACATATCAGAAGTGTAAGAAACTTAAGATCACAGATTCTTTAAACAAGTAACACTATAATCTATAACTGGAGACACAGAAAAAAAAAATTACACTAAGGATCACTTACCCATGACCAATGTCTTAATCAGATGTTTACAATCATTGACTTCCTTAGAATGTTCGACAGTGACCTGCAAATTCAAAACTGCCTGCAAACAAATGATATGCCAAAGAATTTATTTATTTTTAAGGGAGTTTCACTAAAACACCCAAAATGGAGGTTGAAATTATAAAAAAACCCAACACCCAAAACACTTTATAAACACACCCAAAACCCATCATTACACACACTCAAAACTCATTTATAAACACACCCAAAAAGTTGACTTTGGGGTTGATTTTGGGTGTGTTTCTATGTTTAAATAGTGCTTGGGTTTTTTTATAAATACATGTCTAGGATTGGGTTTATTTATAAATTTGTATATTTGTAAATGCCATGTTTTATGAAAGGGAGTGCGGTGGCTATATAATCAAGCAATTAAAGAATTGGACAAAAAGCAAGTAGACAAACTTCGAAGCATGGATATCTATTTTCAAGTTATTCTTCTAATACACCCAATATGTCTACATTTTCTTCCATATCAAAAGGAATGTCAATCTAACTTTCTTAATAAATGCATTAATGTCAGCAGTATTTTAAACCCTTCAAAACCTGCAATGTCCTTCTCAAATGTCTTTATAATTGCAGAAAATTTTAAAAAGGAAATTGAAGGCTTTTAGATTCCATGAGCAACTGAAAAGCATTTATAAATCCACCGGCTTAATCCTCAATGATGAACATATTTAATACCATTTTTATGACCTTTTAAAGTGTAACATAGGGAATAATATATAGTTAGCATTTAGAAGGGAAAAAAAAAGATGTATTTTAGCATTAAAAAAATTAAAGGTGGAGAGTACAAGAAAAAATTAAACGGACAACTAGAAACCATAAAACAAATTATGCATACACAAACAGTAATCTCAAAGAGAAGTTGTCAAAACTACCTGCACAGGGAGCTCAAGCTTTGACCTTAGAGTAGCACGGTCCTTTCCCTCCTCAGCCTCCTCCAACAGCTATCAGGAAATACAGAGACACGTCAGTATCAACAAATAAGGAAGATACAACAATCAATCAACCAAGATCATTAGCATCTGGATAAGATGGATTTCAGCAAATGCAAAGAACCTCAAAAGCCAATAGCATCTTAATAACAGTCAATTGACTACCAACCACTCCCAAAACATAATTAACCAAATTATTTCAATACATTGTCGGAAACCAAGAAGATAATTATTTGAGCTACAGACAATATGACATGTAACATAAAACTCCTTTACTGCAGCACATAAACCATACAAAGACAATATATATATATGTATAATACATAGGAGAGCATTTTTGCTCACCAATTTAACCCAACCCAAGGTGTATCCTCACCACCCTTGTCAACACTTGACACGTGTCCATATGCATAACCACGGTTCCATAAATACAAAGTAAAAAGTTAACCATGGTTATGCCTATGGACATGTGTCAAGTATTAAGAAGGGTGGTGATAATAGACCTTGGGTTAAAGTGGTTAGCAAAAATATATCCTAATACATAGCCCATATGACGAGACAAAAGCTTCCACATGAAACAAAAATATCAAATAAAGAAGAGACCCTTGCAGTTGAGAAAATCTACAGCAGTCAAAGATTACCTGAGGAATAGTCCGCTTGAAAGTACTAAATTTTCCAACAAAAGCATCCAATATACGCCCCTTCAAAGAACCATAATATTTTATAAGCTAAAAGAAAGAGAAAACTCATAAAGTTTACCAATTCAAACCATTCTAGGCAAACAGTTAGATTGCAACTCAGACCAATAGAATCCGTGCTTCATCCATAGATGGTTGGTCGACACCTTTCTCAAATATTGGCTCCACCTGTGTACCAACAAATTTATAAATATAACTGAATACCCAAATGAAAATAAAAACTGCAAAATCTCTTGAATAATAGAGTTAGCATATGCACCAGATTCAGCATCAAGCGAGCACAAGTAGTATGAATGCTCAGTGACAATGAAGCATCATGCATGTTGCTCGAAAACAAGTATATGATTCGGGATAACTGCAGCACATAATGTAAGTATGTTAGAAGATAATTTAAGTTATGATGAAAACTGTGAAGATACACATCAACAAAAATCAAATTTTAAAGCAATCAAATTAAAACAGAAACAAAGTGCCAAATGAGCCACTGACCATTACGGAAAATAAAAATAAAAAACACAAAAACCTGTTAAACAAGCAAATGCTGACACTTGAGATAAATTACAATTCAAAGTATGTGTAACTAAGTTAATTATCCTTTGTCTTATGCCTTTTTGTTAATTGGTTGATTATCCTTTCATATATTCTTCTAGAAGGCCCAAATTGAGCATTGCAGTTCATCGCCTAAAGAGAAAACAACCAATAAAAGCCTGAAATAGAAGAAGTATAATCAAAAGTAATCCACAACATACGAATTCCTGTGATTGACATCGTCGCTTCCTTTTTTTCATTTCCAATTTCAGTGTACATACTAACAGTATCATGTATTTACCTCAGTTCTCAAATTTATAAAAACTTGATAAGAAATCATGACAACAACAACAACAACAAAAGCATATGATAAGAGGATAAAATTGAAATACAGTAGTAGCAAGACTCTTCGGGCATGAATAACTGTATAAATCTTGCCACTCAGATCTCCAACAGCTTTATAGGCATTATACCCTCCTGTATGACATGGAAATTGATTGATTCTGTGTTTTCTCAATCCAACAAAAGGAAGGTTACTTTGGGTCATAAAAGACTTATTTGAAAGCATAATCATAATGCAGGACAACCAGTAAGTGCCATATATCTTAACTATGAAGAAAGTTCCTTCAAGGATTCAGGTTGAATCAACTTTTCTTAGATAGGAACAATGACCTTCACAACAAAGAAACTAAGTAAAAGGGAGATGGGCAAACTGTCCACCTAAGACTAAGCACAACACATAAGGCAAACCAACTACAGACACAAGACTAGCAAAACAAACATCACCATGAAACTCCCACCCATCAACTACGAAACCATCATTATCCTCTCACTTTGCAGAAGTGCAACAATCAAGTGAACATAGGTAATTCCTGAAATTCATCCATGGAGGATGATGATAAAGATGTACAACCGTACGATACACAGTGAATGAAAGTTGTACAATGATAAATAGGATTGAGCCTCATCAAAGCCAAGACAGTGATAACACTGGTTTTACATTAGATATCACGTAAAGGAAATACCTGTGACAAGGAAAGGTCTGCACGAACATGATGAACAATCTCTGCAAGCAGACTATATGCCAATGGCCTCAATGTCTCAAAGCAGGCTCGACCACTTCCAACCAGAACCCTGAAAAGGTTAAAGAAGAAAAGGGCTAAAAAAATCGAAGCATAGTCAGCTATAACAATATTCTATCTTCTCTAAGTTCAGGAGGAATAGCTAATTCTTATTTGTATCTGAAAGTTAAAAAGTCAGGAAGAACTCCAAAGTAGAAATGTGGGAATGAACATTATAGTTCTGTCCAGTGGAAGGTTGTGCATTATCAAAAACAACAAATATGATTGAAAAAAACTGCCCACATGGGAAGCAGATTTGGGGGAGAATCATGTCGTGGCCCTTTCCCTAATAAAATTCAAAATCTTAACATATTTTAATCTAAAATTCAACATGTCGGCCAAAAAAATATTTCAATCTGATGGCGACCAACATGAACTTTCCAGCAGAAGGATCGTTTAGGTGGGGGCAAAGGATCCCATAAAATTAAAAGAGTAATTCTATTATCTACACTACGTGTCAAATTTTGGTATTCATCTGTCCATTAGCAGCAGTTTTATATACATCTCTTCAAAATGATGCTTTTGTTTAACCATGAATACATAACAGAATAAATAAACCCCTCTTGAAATCTGTTCCAAGAACATGTTTTAAGACTACTAACAAGAATATCTTTTCTCCATTATATAAAGATATTGCATTTATCCAACTCAACTTGACAATGAACTTTCTGTATCATTGTTTTGGCAATTAGAGGTCACCATATGATTGAGTCAACAGTGTTACCTTTCCTCCAATAGTGTGTCAATCAGAGGAAATAAACCCCTCTTGAAATCCGTTCCAAGAACATGTTTTAGGGCTACTAACAATTCCTGTATTCATAAAATATTTATGATTCAGACTTACATTCACGGAAGAATAAAAAGATCCAAGCGGAGAAAAATAAACTAAGAGACAAGAATTTTTACCTTTCTAGTTGATACAGAGTCTGAACATGTAACTAGCAAACTGACTATGCTTTTACATATGCTTTCTTCATGCGGTCTGATATAATCAGCAAAGCTCTTCAAAAGATACGTTAAAAAAGAAACTGTCTGCAATGGAAAAGAAACAAATTAGTAAAAACTCATGAAAAAACCTGGACGGGTTGGACAAAAAAATTAAATGATTAAACAAGTGTAACAAACAACAGTGCCCTGCTCGTGTAACATTTAATACATATAAACTCAACAGAAACACCTGCTTACCTTCACCTGTGCACCCTTCAACTCAATGAAATGAGTCTTCAAATGAAGCGGAACCTTTTCAGGGCCAGGAACAGATATAGCAGCAACCATCAAAGGCAACAGGTGAGGAATATTGGTCTGCACAAGTCGACTATACAACTGAAATAAAAACATGACCACCAGGGGACTCTCGTTTATAATTTTGAAAGAACGTGTACTGGGGTTAAGCTGCCCACCACCAGCATACCCACTACCACCAATACCGCCACCCCCAATTCCACCACCACCGATACTGCCGATACTACCACTCAATGGTTGATCTAAAGAAGTATCGATAGGCTTGATATCTTCCCCACCCACCGCCCCATTTTCAAAGAAATGGTTAACCGTCAACTTAAAGTTTTGGTAAACTTTACAAACAAAGTCCAAGAATGGCTGAACTTCATTTTCCAGAGTGGGCCTGAAGTTCCTAAGGAGGTCAAAGATAATACGGATACATATTAAGCCATTCTCTTCGTTGTCAGTGGTTAGTACTTGCATTGCGACCTTCAAGAGTTCCTGGACAAAAGGACGGAGTACTTCACTGTGGGGGAGACGATTGAGAATCTCCACCACGATGTTTCGGAGCTTGTGTTCGGGATTATCCGTGAACTGTGGTTTTGTAATTTTCTGAAGAATCACTGAGAATGCATGAAAGTAGCATCTTAGGAAATTCAAGTACTCGGCAGTGTGCGCAATCTCTAGGCTGTCCCGAACCTCCATTGCCATCTGAAGCCTTGCCTGAATTGCTGTTCCAAAAAAGAAGGAACAAAAGAAACAAGAACATCGTCAAGACCTTCGTTCAAACGTAGTTAAATCAATAATTAATCAAATCAAAATTGAGCTGTTTTGTTTTGTTATACTATTGGGTGTGAATACAGAGGACATGCTTGGTTCAATAGGACCTGCATTACTGGAAAATAAATTAAAATTTTGCACAGGAAGATGAATATGATTCTCATATTAAGGGCTCGTTTGATTAAATTTTATCAAAATTATATAACTTTTGCTCAGAAGCTAAGGGAGGTTTAAGAGTTCAAAACCATAGTTGAATTATGCTTCAGAGAGAGTGAGAGAGAAAAAGTACGGAGGTCAATCTCGACGAGACGCCGAGCGTGTTGCTCGAAATTCTGAACCGGACTCATGGCTTAGTAGAACAAGCAGAAAGCAACCAAAAAACCCTAGCTTTGCCGCGAAAAACACGAAACGCACAGCTTCGAAACCAAATTTCAAAGACTCTGGTTGCTCAGATTAAAGTGCTCCCGGCGCGACTCTGCAGCCTCCTCTTCTTCTACTTCAAGAAGCACTCCAAGCAACCGGAGCTCTCCTACTTACTGCTGTTGGTCTAAAATGGAAGATATCGTACGGATAAAACGGAGGAGAAATTGAATTTCAATGTTGGAAATTAGGGCTTTTTCGAGTGATGCTCGGGAAATGGTCTTGTAATTTCTCTGTATGTTATGTTATTTACGCTGACAGTGTTCTATGTTTCTCTCTCATCGTGTCCTCGAGGACTCGAGATTGGGGGGAATTGCGTTGAGGAGTTTGCAGGGACGAAAGCCGTTTTATAGAGTGGTTTAACGGACTCTGAAACCGTTAGAGGCCCAAATTTAATTTAGGGACCTGATATTGAGTTATTGGGCTGATTTTATTTGCAAAGGGTTTAGGGTTTAGGGACCTGCTATTGAGATAAAAGGCCGGGAGAGAAGTTATATTTGTACCCAGCATCTGCTCATCGCTCACACCTAGGGATCGTTTGGGACGATGGAATTGACTAAATTCTGGAACTGTCTTAGATTAGTTCCTCAGTTTGGTCTTAGCTATATTAAAGTACTGACTTATGTTTGGTGTTGCATCGGACTAAAAATATATATATTAATATTTAATTTTAATTAAGGATTTTGACCTGAAAATAAATACAAATAAAACAAATAAAATTCTAATATTTAAATTTAATTACAGATTTTGACCTATAAATAAATAAATTCTAATATTTTTTAAAGGCTAAAACTTGTGTCCTTTTTTTTCTTTCTTCCTCTTCTCTACTTTGTCTTTTCTTCTTCCTTTCCTTCCCACCCGTTTCTTTTTTTTTTTCTTTCTTTCTTCATATTCTTTCCTTTCTCTTTTGTTCTTCCTTCCCTCATTTTCACTGTCTTTATGCCACACTATTTAAGATTTCATTTGGAATTTTGTTTTGTTTTGAATTTTTTTTGCATTCACCACATACCAGAAGTGGATGGCTCTCTTCAAAGTTGGGGTACGGAGGCTGAGAGCGCCCCGAGATGAGGATGGTTGTTCACTCAACTAGACTAGAGGCAGACCCAATCAAACCATCAACCTATAAGTGGATTTGTGCTGGTTGGTTATGGATTTGATGATGGTGGTCAAATGGTCATGGACTCGTGGTGGTGGTGGTTGGGGACTTGTGGTGGTGATGGTCGAGCTCGTGTGTTTGATGGTGGTGGTGGTATCCAGCCAGACTCGTGTGTTCAAAATAACACCCTCGTTATTTTGCGAACCACGTTTTGGGCTCACTGTATTACACAAGTTAGTCTGATGTTTTTTCCCCATTGAACTATGCAGTCCCATTTAAGTTAGGGAGTTTCACTAAAACACCCAAAATGGGGGCTGAAATTATAAAAAAAAACTCAACACCCAAAACATTTTATAAACACACTCAAAACCCATCATTACACACACTCAAAATCCATTTATAAACACACCAAAAAAATATACAATTGTTGATTTTGAGGTTGATTTTGGGTGTGTTTCTATGTTAAAATAGTGTTTGAGTTTTTTTATTTATAAATATATGTCTAGGATTTGGTTTATTTATAAATTTATATTTAAGTTAATCATCTCCCTTACCAAACATGGGTTTCAAGTACTATTTAACCCAACCCAATCCAGTGAAGCATAGTGAGGCATGCCAAACACGGCCTAATCTTCATTGTGGCTGGAGAGAGAAAAAGGGTAGAAAAAATAGGAAGTGTCGTGTACAACCATTGAAGTTTTTGTGTTTGAACGTAACACTGTCACTTATTAGGAATGGGTATGAGAATAAATGCGATTATTTCAATCAGTTATTTTTTTCACGTTTATTAACACATAAGGAATCAAACAAATGTAGGTCCCATTTTAAAAGTCATAGTTTAGATTTCGGTTCATGAGAATTAGTAAAAATAGTAATAATTGGAATACACTTCATTCCTATTATGATTCTATATGATTGGTAAACAGTTTAATGAGAATGACTTTTCAAATTCAATTTATTACTTCCCATATTTCTAAATTTCCAAATTGGTAGTAAAGATATTTAGTTTAGTGTTATTAATTCACTCAAATTATAAACATGTGAAGGAGACATTTTTATATTTGAAGATATAATATTAATACATATATATTTGTATATAGCATAACTGAATTGATAATATCACATGGCAATTTTATGGACACATTGAAAAACTCGTCGTCTACAAGGTTGTCAAACTAAGGCCCTATTTGGGATTACTTTTTGAAGCCAAAAACCTACTTTACCTTAAAGTTAAGTAGTTTAAAGTGTTTAGTAAAAATAAAATATTCCAATTATTTTAACAACAGCTTTTAAAATGAGGCTCTCCATTGCTTTTCAAAGCTGTTTAAAATAAATAAATAAATAAATAAATAAGGCATTTAATGAATTGTTACATGAATAGCTCACAAGAGTCATTCTTCTACATACATGGAATACATGTAAGTTTAGGGATAACCACATTTATCAGATAACTCATAACAATTGCTTCATTTATGTCTTCAAACATAATCCATATCTCTTAACCCATAAGAAGTGACAAAGCAGTACCATGAGACTTCACATCACACCTAATAATTGGCGGTATATATTTGTGATCTATCAATTACTTGGCTCTTAATACTTATTGATTTGTTTAACCCACATTGGTAACGGAGGGAAGCAGCCCAAACTCTAACAAGAAGCCAAGAAATAACAAAGTGATCAAGATAGTCCAACCACTCTTGTCAACTTCAATTAACAAAATTCAGTGAAGTGGACGCCAAGGAAACCAAAACAAAAATCCCCCCATGATTTTTTTTCCTTAACTTCCTCTAAGCAAAGCTAGAACCACACCATCCATTTCCAACGACCTCCTCTTGCAGCTCCCCATTTTGAAACTTGTATTAAAAGGACCTTTCCTCATTAATTCCACCATTAATATCTTCTTCCCTTTCCTTGCGTTGATTGAGCACGATGAACACAGAGGAAGGCAAATTGGTGGTCATGGGCCGAGCAGAGATTGACACCAGAGCACCTTTCAAATCAGTCAAGGAAGCAGTCTTGTTGTTTGGGGAAAGAGTTTTGGTTGGAGAAATATATGCCAACAAGCTCAAAGAGGTTAGCTATAGCTCCTACCACAATACCATTTTACTTCATTTTTTTCTAGTGTTAATGTTCAATTTCTATGTTAGATTGGAGCTGCAGGGCATGCTGCTTCTGCTCAATCAACGATTGGGGTCTTGGAAGCTGAGCTTGAAGAAACAAAGCGAAATCTTCAGAAAGTTAGAGAAGAAAACAAGATAATGGCATACTGCATAAAGTCACTAAGAGATGATCTTGACCGTGCAAAGAAAGAGCTGCACAAGTACTTGAAGGCAAGAGAGTTTGATCAGAAGGACCCAGTTGATCCTGAGATTGAAGAAGAAGACCTTAAATTCATTGAGGATGGCGCCGCGAAGTTTGAAACCAAGACCATGTTGAGCCAAGACGCAGAGGAATTGGTGCAGAAGAAAAGATATGTGAAATTTGCAAGTCCTCCTACACTGGCCCAAGTCATTGTTAGCAAAGAAGACTTGGGGGAGAGAGTCGGAAACCCTTCTGTCAAGAAAACCAAGAAGAAGCCATTGGTGCCTCTGGTTGGGTGGTTTTTTGCCAAAAACAAGGCAATTCAAGAAGGGGGTGGGGAGTCTCCAAGAGCCTGAGACTCTCATGGGCAGATTATGCAGATATTATTAAGTAAATAGATTCATTTCAAGAATGTTTGTTGTTGATAAATGAAGCCTGCAAAAGGGTTTCCATTAACAGTCATTTTTATTGAAATAATCAGACAGAGCTAAGGCATCACTTTTTTCTTTTATTTGGGTTCTCTCATTTTTCTAAATAAATAAATAAGGAAATTGCTTCAAATTTTTGTAAATTTGTAAGGCGGGCTTGGGCCTAAGCTCAACATGAATTATGTAAACATGTTGTTATATGGGCCACAAAAGCATTGCCATTGTGTGCTGTTTACAATGAGTACAGGCCGAATCAAAGTTCATACAAACCCACAAACCCATATCTTTTGTTGGATGATTACCCATCACCTCTATGAACAGAAGAATTGACATATGAATCCTATTCATTGATTACATCTTCATTTGCATAGGTAGTCAAGTTATGCAAGGGGTTTGTAGCTCAAATGGTTAAGACTATTTATCCATGCACCGAGGTTCTAAGTTTGATTCCCTATTTTCTTGAGGTTATAGGTTCGATTCCTCATTTCTCATTATGTAAGGGGCTTGTAGCTCAAATGGTTAAGGGACATAATAAATTGCAAATCGATTTGATACAAATAGTTTTGTTATATCACTATATTCGTCCACATTTTGAACCGATGGTCAAAATGAGCTTACTTGAGCCCAATGAGCTAAATCTCGATCTGATCATAATCTAACTAACCAAAAAACGGGTTGTATAGACCCGAAATGGCCCGGGACGACCCCATTGAGGACCCTAATTAATTAAATGATGGCTCCCTTAATATATGAGCAAACAAACAGACCGACAGCAAGTCCAATTCGAAGCATGGTGGGGAGATTGACCCCCACGTAGCGTAGTTAGTTTGCCCCATCTCTCTCACATGCCCAATTCTGTATTTGTAATTCATCCCCCATCCGACAAATTCGTGGAACAAATACATTAGGGCACACATAAAAACAATAGAATTTTCTTTCATTTTTCCAGGCCGGTAAGTCGGCGGAATCCAATAGGAACCATACATTAGTTATAGTTTGATTGAAAATTATACAACCATGCACATGTAGCCATGTGAAGCCTAGCAGCGATGAAGACAAAAAGATTTATACTAGTAACATGCATCATGCATGCATGGCTATGAAGTCTACTTCAATTTTAATATAAAATATGTAACCAAACTAACGACTTAGTAATTTAATACATATAGTGCTAATCACTCATTTGAACTTAGTCTTCATTCAAGCATCATTCCTATAAAATTTTCCCGAAATTAAAAATTGTAAGACATTTAATTATGATTGTGAATATTGTTGTCATTTATTGGATACATCGTGTTCATTTATTTATTTTATTACAAAATTAGATAACTAAATTCTTTTCAATTTACCGACTTCAAAGAAAACACTTATCGATTTGAGTAACCTTTGTAAAGACGATCCGGTCGTATCATGAAAAACATTATACAGCAGATTCAAACAAGTGATTAGCGTAGTATTAAAACCCAACCAAAAAGCAAACTTGTATAGATATAAATCTGAGTTGTCGTCCCATGCAACGCAATTAGATTCTCATATAAAAATATAGAGCAACACTTGACCGCTCTCTCATATTCTCATAGTTCAAAACGACACCAAAACCTTGAGAAAGTCTAAAAGCAAAAATTATGAAAACCCATCTATGCATTCCCAGGATGAGAAGCAACGTCAACTCGTGCAGCAACAAAACCAAACGCCCGTCTCCGGTGACTCTGCTCGAGCGGTTTCGCGAGGCGGTTTTCCGTTTGATCATGCTGTCTGCTGTCTCATCCAACAAGTCCACAAGCCACGCTGGCCGATCCAGCCCAGATGCGCCGCGGTATTATTGTCCGCATGACGACCCTCACCACAGCGAGGCTGTAGCCGATTGCATCGAGTTCATCAAGAAAAAGGCTTCGCCGGAGGACGGCAACCGGGGCTCTTCCGCTAGTTCTAGTAAGCTCCATTGATGCCGTGGCCGATCGAGACGTGGTTATACCAGTTCTAGTTATGTGACATATTAGCAATTATTAGTTTTTATTTCATATTTGAATTTGGGTGAGTATATTGTTCATGAGTTTATGCCATTCTTTGTTTTTTTTTTCTTTAGATTTTCTTATCGAGGGAGAGGGTGTTTGTTGAGATTGTTAGGAGTGAATTGTAAATTGGTATATGCATTTACAGGGAATTAATTTCAGATTCATAAATTTGTATTTTTTTTTGGTTAAGAAGCTTCTCAGTCTTTTTTGTTTTTGTTTTGTTTTTTCACATGATCAGAATGAATTCATTCATTCAATGAAAAGGAAACCATTTCCATTTTATTTCTGCATTTCTCTTTTTTATCATTAGAAAAAGACACTAAAGCTCACATAACAGCCTCTAAATTCTCTCTACAGTCGGCCAATGAAGGAAAAGCCCAATCTGGAGGTGATGTTTGTTTTAAGTACTTGGCAGAGCATGGTTTCTATTCTACCTTTACCAAGAAAAGTGATAAAAGCGTTTGGGTTGATTTACTAGCACAAAGAAGGCAAAAAGTAGTCCGGACTATGGAAAAAATACAAACGTCTGTAGTAGAGAACAATCTCTCTCTCTCTCTCTCTCTCTCTCTATATATATATATATATATATATATATAGTTTTTCTATTTTCTTGAGAATGCAATATGTATGGTGTTTGTTCCCTATGGAATCGAATTTGCAAGGATAAGATGCTTTTTTTTTTCTTTAGTCTGAAAAAAAGAAAAAAAAAAGCAGATAAGATGTCTTGAAAAATCTTTGGTCCTTGCAAAGTGTTGGAGTTCCATAGGGAATTCAAACACCATACATATTGCATTCTCAAGAAAATAGAAAAACTATATATATATATATATATATATAGAGAGAGAGAGAGAGAGAGAGAGAGAGAGAGAGAGAGAAAAGATTTGGGTTGTTCTCTGACTACAGGTTTCATAATTTTTTCCATAACAACTTTTTGACTTCTTTGTGCTACGTAAATCAACACAAACGCATTTACAAACATTTCTTGGTAAAGGTAGAATAGAAATCATGCTCTGCCAATACTTAAGGGGTGAAATTACTATCTTTATGACATTGCATCAAATATGCAAGCCTCTATCTCGAATTCAAGTCAGTTTCATTTATTGTTTATATACTGCATTCTGTATTACAGTTTATTGTAAATTATATTTATATAATTATTTTAATTAGTCACTGATTGTTGTTTTTCCAACACAAAGCACTTTGTTTATAAATTGATACATACTAACGACACCTGTTAGAGAAAGCATTTACAAACATTTCATAGTTGAATCCTGGGAGGCAGTCATCTGTAGAACTTCAAGCACCGAGAAGGGGTGAAATTACTATCTTTATGACATTGCATCAAATATGCAAGCCTCTATCTCGAATTCAAGTCAGTTTCATTTATTGTTTATATACTGCATTCTGTATTACAGTTTATTGTAAATTATATTTATATAATTATTTTAATTAGTCACTGATTGTTGTTTTTCGAACACAAAGCACTTTGTTTATAAATTGATACATACTAACGACACCTGTTAGAGAATTTCATAAATTCAACATTATGGACGAAAGTACAAGATTCATGAAATTTTTTGTCATATGATAATTAAAGGTGTGCATCGGTTCGAAAGTAATATAATTTATTCAATTTATATAGGATATAGATTCGTGATGTTTTCAATTCAATATGATCGGATCAAAAGTTTAAATCAAATCCAATCATCCAATTCATATTGAGAATTGAATTAGATGATGGTATCACCATAAAAATAAATGGACTAAAGAAGAATTCATTGGGCCAATAAAAGATCCAACCCAAAAAGTAAAAGCATACGAGCTAACAAACCTGGTCCAAAGTTCATGAAACACATATATGGGCTTGAGCTCACCCAATAACAAACTTGGGGGGCTTACGAAAAGGAAAAATTCAGACGAAAAAGAAAAACGACTGTGTGTCTATTTCATTTACATTGCCGAAGGTTGGAGAAGGAGGCAGGAGGCGGGAGGCGGAGGGCTTGACTGAAATTTTCAATTTCCCGGAATGAGATAGACCCAGAACCATATTAACCGATTCCCAATGGCTGGTGTGAAATTTTGTACATTTTTCGCTTAGATTTGGTGTCAATTAGTGGAGAATTACTGATTTTATTTACTATTTTTGTTCTTGCTGTGAAGGGGGTTCAGAAAGAGAAGACAAGGTCTCTATGGAGCTGACAGAGGAAATTCTTCAAAGCATGGAAGTTGGGTTAGCTTTTAGAGACTATGTAAGTACTTTATCTATCTGTTTCTGGTTGTTTTCATCATTTAACAAATAAATAAAAACCACCATTTTCTTCGAGCTTTGTTTATTTGAATCTGAGTATTTGCTTTTATGCTCAGAGTGGTAGAATTAGTTCATTGGATTTTCACAAGGCGACTAGTTATGTAGTGACTGCTAGTGATGATGAGTCGATTCGTTTATATGATGTCTCCACTGCAACATGCTTGAAGACCATCAACAGCAAAAAGTATGGAGTTGATTTGGTTTGCTTTACTTCTCATCCTACCACAGTTATATACTCTTCCAAAAATGGCTGGGATGGTATGCTTCCACTTTACCTCAACTACCATGTTTGATATTTATGTTTGTCAATTGTGTGGCATACTTAGAATGTGTTGTTTATATGACTGGTTCATTCAGAATCCTTGAGGCTTCTCTCATTGCATGACAACAAGTACTTGCGCTATTTCAAAGGCCACCATGACAGGTCTGGTTTCTGAGATTATTGCCATGTTTTTTTTAAACTCAAGTGGGTGGTTGTACTGAAGTAGTTGAACATATCGGTCTAATTGGAGAAATTGGGTTCTGAACTTTTGTGTTTAGGGTAGTCTCACTTAGCTTGTGTTCTCGCAAAGACTGCTTCATCTCCGGTTCTCTTGATAGAACTGTTCTGCTTTGGGATCAACGGGCTGAGAAGTGTCAGGTAGGGGCCTTGGCATATGGGTATTGGGTTCGGTTTCTTATATTACATGTCTTTCTTTGAATGATTATAATCTGTGTGCGTATTTTAGGGTCTCTTACGCGTACAAGGAAGGCCTGCCACAACTTATGATGATCAAGGGCTAGTTTTTGCAGTTGCCTTTGGTGGATTCATAAGAATGTTTGATGCCCGCAAGTATGAAAAGGTCAGTTGTTTATATTTCAGTGCATATGGCAATTGAAATTTTGCAGCCGTGTAAACTGTTTTATCTGCATATGACAATTTAAGCATGGCTGATCTGGTTGTCTAAACTGTTTCATCTTGTTAGGGTCCTTTTGATATCTTCTCTGTTGGGGGAGATATGTCTGATGCAAATGTTGTAAAATTCAGTAATGATGGGAGACTTGTGCTTTTAACAACCACAGATGGACATATTCATGTTCTTGATTCGTTCCGTGGCACACTTGTAATTTGCTCTCCTCAACAACTCAATTTTAATTTGAAAAAGTTTGCTCTCAACCAACTCAGATCATCTTGAATTTCTTGAATTGGTAGCCTTTACATAATTTAGTCTTTCTAATATGGTTTTTTTGTCATTGTTTAGTTATCCACGTATAATGTAAAGCCAGTCTCCAGCAGTTCAACATTAGAGGCTTCTTTCAGCCCAGAGGGGATGTTTGTCATATCAGGTATGCATGTCTTCTGTTTTGTTTTTTCTTTTTGTTGTACTTATATGTGCCTTTTGTGCTGAGTGGGTATAAAATTCCCACATAATTGTCACTTACGATTTCTTGTGTCATGTGAGTAAGCTCTGGGACATCGTCTTGTTGATTGTTGTTTAAATGCATAGTTTCTTCAAGGCTGTGGTTTCATTTTTATGCATACATCTTATTCAATATACTTCCCAAAAAACACCTGCTTTCCCTAGCATACCCCTGAATTCCACCCATGATAATTTAACCTGGCTGGACTGGCAGACAAATGATTTCTTGGTTTCCAAACTTTTGGCAGGTTCAGGTGATGGTAGTGTCTATGCATGGAGTGTTCGGAGTGGGAAAGAAGTATGATAAATAATTTTCTGCCTTCTTCCATTCGTATTTCTTTGTTCTCCTTGTGCTTCTAAGTCACAATTAATGTTTGTAACCTATCCAGGTCACAAGTTGGATGAGCACTGAAAATGAACCTCCTGTTGTCAAATGGGCTCCGGGAAACCTCATGTTTGCCACGGGATCTTCTGAGCTATCATTTTGGATTCCAGATTTGTCCAAATTGGGAGCTTATGTCGGAAGAAAGTAGAAATTTTCGGTCATCTCCCCCCTAATTTCTAGCGCCTAGCAGTTCAAAAGTGCCATTTAGTTGTCCATTTGTAAGTGAAACTTGAAGTTACAGCCAGAGCCAGAGTTCCCTAGCTATTGTCATGATTCAGCCTTGCTGCTGGGACCCCATTGAACAGAAAAAGACAATTGTACTGACGTATGAGTCATATTATGACCCAAAAAACACAATCGTATGAGTCATTTTTTTAAATCCAAAATATAGATTCTTAAAGGATTTATAGATGCTCTGCAAGTAAGTTCCAGGTCGTATGGCCTGCTCTTTGTATAGTCAGTGTCAGGCATCTAAATGTAAATTTTTTTACAGAATTTATCACTTCCAAATTTTACATAGTGTGCATGTTCCATGATTGTAAATCGTATCATGAACATGAAATGTCAGATCAGATATCAAGTGGTGGAGGCCAGTCACACTAGTGCCAAAATAGGCGTTTTCTAATGTCACACTAGTGCCAAAATATGCGTTAGTAATTGACAGTCGTTGATGGGTGTACCGTGTAGACGATGCACATATCAACAACATAGAGTAGTCTATTGAAGCATGGAGAACCGACAACCGTGGATGGTGTGGATTCTGCACCCGAAAAACTCGAGATTCACTTAAAATTCAAACTAAGGTCAGACTACTGAAGTTCTCCATTCCAAGAGAAGAAGATAAAGATAAAACTCATGTGGGAGAGATTATGGAAATGTGAGTAAGTGGACATATTATACGTACGGGTAAAGCAAAATGTCTTTATGGACCCATGCGGTCAATAGGTAAAAAAATATTGAACCGCAATATATATAGTTGTGATGAAAATGGCAAGCAAACCAACTTGGACCATGGCTTTGAAGGCTTTTACATAGAATTGGCTGAAAAGCATGATGTATGTCATGCCTCATTTTGCTGGTAAGGGACATTACGTACTTGAAGCCTCAGAAAGCTTTAAAGATCTTCTTCGATCCACACCTAAATCTCTCTTATATCTATCAACCAGGAACAAGAAGCATTGTCTGTTAGTTACTTCTTTGAAGAGACCATGCTCTCTGTTTTTTTATTTTTTTCCCTCTTGAGGCTTTGTATGCTCTAAACGACAATTAAGGTCAGCCCTAAGCTATAAAGTTTGAACTTCTGTCAAACCAGAAAAAGGAATGCATCCACCCAAAATCTTGTTGATGGGGACCTCGTTTATAGAGCTGTCCACAAGCTGAGCTGAGCTGAGCTCTACCAGACGCAAGAAAAATTGAACCCAATTGTGAATATAAATATATGGACTGATGGAGAGTGAATGCCTTTGTGAATGTGTCGTATGGCTCATGTCACGTTCATTTGTACACACATTTCATTTCTGCTTGTTTAACTCATTTAGTACTCATGTGAAGAAGATGCCATTTACACTCGTCAAAGTTTTAAGTGATTGTAAATCCAATGGTACAAGAAATATGTCTTTTATTTATATACTCGAAGCTAGGGCTGGCAAAAAATATCAAAATCCCAAAATCGACCGACTAATTGACTGTGAAAAATCGACTGGGAAGCATACCGAGATATTTGGGCACCGAAATTGACAATTTTTATATTGAATAAGTGAAGGGCACGAACATTAGTCCAAATAATAAAATTCATGTAAAGTCAAAAATAAGACCACATTACGAATGAAATGTAACACTTTCCAAGATTCAACACTTATATTATTCATGATTGTTGGATTTATTTTAATGCATATATAAAATAACTTGCTTCATATCATATATATATATAATTAAAAAAAAAGAGGAGGAGAAGAAGAATATTTTGGTATTTCCAAAGTAGGTTCAAACTTCAAAATATATCCTCCTCGCACTTACCACTAGCTCCCAGCTACTTTATAAAAACGGCTGCATATAAAATAAAAATACATTCACACACTTTCATCATTTTTGCCCTAACAGCATATCTTTCTATATTTCCTTTGTACACCATTTGATATCATTGGCAAATCTTTTCGACAATGCCCATTGCCCACACCCACCACAACAACATAAACACAACCCACCTTGACAACTCCAAAACCTAACGTATAAACCCACCGTAGTTCCCTTCAAGTTCCAGGGCCCCACACTTACAATCTCTGTAGACAAATGACGTCACAGCTAGCACAGCAAGCTAGTCCAAATTTGATCTTCTTCATCTCTCTAGTCTAGCTGCAGTTTTAACTTTTATTTATTTATTTGTTTATTATTAAGTGCTTGAAAATGAACAGGCCTTTTATTAATGCATTATTTAATCCAATGAAGGTGACTGCAAACTGTCCAGCAGTTAAAATCTGCACCATCGGATCATGTTGTTGCATTTTAATTAAGAATCATGGGATTATTATTGTTATTTTATCATTGAGACTCCATGCATCTTAATTAGCAAATAATTACCATGGAATATTCTTGGGAATAGGAACAACTAAAAGTTAAAAGCAAGATAATCATCAGCAGATTAAGTTCTTTGCATGACACGTGTCCAATACCCATTGACATATAGTAGTTAAGCAAACATAATTAGTAGTAGCCATTCAGATACTTACAAGCTGATACAAGATCATAAACATTAACATGGGGATACTAATTAATTAGTCTGGTCTTGATTAATATGATCTGAAATAATCAGGGGTCATGTGGCCGTAGGAATTGAGGCTGAGCTCAAGGGAAGTGCGGCCATTGTTGCCGTCGTCGGAGCGGTACCAGCCGGAGTAGTAGCCGTCGGAGGTGGACTTGATGTTGCCAAAGCCGTGGATGTCTTCACCATGCATGGGGAAGAGAGGGAGGGTCTCAATCTCTGGGGAAGCTTGCAGGTTTTCTTGGTATTCAAGATCTTCTTCATCCATCGTATTTTCTTGGTCACCAAACACTTGTCTTGATGATGATCTCTTATCAAAGAGAGTGTAGGGTGAAGAATATGGATCAACACCAACCCATGATCCAAAGTTGTGACCAATATTATTATTAGATCCACCAACATGACCACTACTAGTACCTCCTGCAGCTGATATTGAGCAGTCCTGCAATTAATTAAAAAAAAAAAAAAAAAGAAGAAAAAGAAGAAGAGAGAAGATGGGTTAATGAATTTCAAATTTGTTAAAAGTAGTCAAACTGTTTTTTCATTTTAGTACTAGTCCTAGAGTGGACTGTAAATTGGGTCCAACTAGTTTGGCTTGATTTGAGAAATGGGGTTTTGTTAATTTGGTCATGAAAGGGAAACAAGGGGCCAAAGGGTTTCTTCCTAAATATAGAAAATTTCCAGTGGCTTGATGTGGGATGTTTTTGTATGAGTAGATTATAGTAAATTAAGCTTGCACTGTGCTCACATGGGTGCAAAAACTTAAGGTGGTCAAGTTGTAATTAAGCAACTAAGACACACAATAACTTCGTGTTATATACTTGCCCTAAAACTCTTCTCCATGGTCATAGATCCATAGCCATAGCTCCCCATTTGCCCAACAGCAATCACACCAGCTGAAGAAGCAGAAACCCCTACAAATAAAAAACACCCAAATAGTAAAAGAAAGAAAGAAGGGGAGGGGAGAAGGTAATTAATTTTTTAATTAGCTAAAAGGGTTGGTTGTTTAATCAACTAATTACCAGCGGAAGCAGAACTGTTGGGGTACTTGTTGCTGTGATTAATGGGTTCATAAGCAGTAGGAGCATTATTATTATTAATCCCAAGCCCTGATCTTTGCATGATGGGTGGGGCTGGTACATCAATGAACCTTTTCTTCTGCCTCTCACGAGCCTTGTGGTTCTGAAACCAATAGAAAACGTTCTTGCCTTCAATCTTGCCGTACTGTCTCAGCCGAGCAGAGATCCTCTGAATCTGCTCTGCACTTGGGGACCTCACACCATTGTTGTAGTAAAGATCCTTCAATATTCTAATCTGATCACTTGTGGGTGTCCACCTTGTACTGCTTTGCCTGCACAGAAAATTAGTACCACTACTAGTCCCTTTGTTGCTGCCATCTTCATTTGGTTGTTGTTGGGTTTGTTGAGGTTCCATTGAGAGGGCTTGGAAGGAAGAAAATTACAAAGGGAAGCAAACAAAAAGGAGACAGTGATCACCAGAGAGAGAGAGAGAGAGAGAGAGAGAGAGAGAGAGAGAGGAAATGCATGAAATTGAAATGTTGGGATTGGGGATCAAGATGGGTTTATAATTAAGATGGGGGAGGGGCACATGGAGAGATGAAGAGAGGAAATCAGAGAAATATCTGAGAGAGAAAGACTGAAGTTGACAGAGAGGAGGTTCATAAAAAGGGAAGGGACAAAAGAGGGCTTAGAAAGGGAGGGTATCAGTGGGAATTACTGGGTTGAAAAGGCATGACCAGAATATATGAAAAATTATTAATGATGCACTCTGAGAGAGAGAGAGAGAGAGAGAGAGAGAGAGAGAGAGAGAGAGATGAGAAGAATAATATAATATAAAATATGGCGTGGCATGATATGAAGTGATGATATAATGGATTGGAAAGAAAGAAAGAAAGAAAGAAGAGGCTTCTGATTCTGAATGAATGAATGAATGACCATAAAAATGATGGGGGTACTGTGTGATTTAGAGGTTCTTCTTTTAATGGAGATCATAGAGTCCTTTTTATTTCTTTTTTCTGATAACAAAACCAGGCCAAGATTTAGCCATAGCCAGAACCACAAGATATTCTTGTACTTACCTAGGGTTGTCAAGGGCAAAACTGTCATTTGAAATTGATGAACTACCCTGTACATAGGTTCCAAACTGTACTTGAGGCTCTTTCCCATTAGGGTTTCTATGTTTTTGGTTCTGCTACCCCTCTTTTAAGCCTAGATTATTTGGGTAAAACAATCTGGTCTGAGCTGGGGAGGTAGAGTAAATACATATATTTACAGCCTTGGAAGAATATATATATAGAAGTGGAGAGTTTTGCACTACTTCTGGGCCAATCACAGCATGGTAATAATCAATGCAAATTACTCACAGCTTCTAGCTATAGAGCCTCCTACTCCTACTTGTGCCCATCAAATCTCCGATTCTTGACAGAAAAATTTATTTTTCCAGTCTGTAAATATATATTAATATCCATTGCTTTTGAATTTGTTCTCCCCAATTGGTTGCCTGCATATTTATATACTGTTAATTTTCATGTTGAGGTAACATAAGCATGCATGCATGTAATGATGTAAGTCATACTTACTTTGATTGAAAATTATGCTTTTGACATTATGAAAAGAAAGATCAAATTAAGCTATCAACAATAAGAATGTTAGAATCACAAGGAGAAAATCCCTGGCGACCCACCCAAAAAAGAACAAATAGTAGAGAAAGATGGAATGAAAGCCACTCCATATAATTCAATTCATAGTTTGAATTTGAACACGACAACGGACCAAATTTCACCATCAAATCAAAAGATTTAGTTTCTATTAGTCCAATTATGAAGCACACTCCAACTTTAAGCATACATTTGGACTACTTTTACTAGCATTGAAACAATTTGGTCAACAATGGTATAAACAAAAGTGTCAAATAGTTTCCCACGTTATAAATTAGAATCTATATTATAAAGGCACTCAAAATAATGAATCTGAATCACACGACAAAAGTTAATACGATTAGTAATTAATACTCTAAATTCACGATTTGACAATCTAACACTCAAAACGAGTCTTGGTGGTTGTTTAGGGAGCACTAAAAGTGATTATCTAACAAACAAACAAAAACAAAAATAAAAACCCTTCTGTCCCATTTGAATCAAACAACAATAAAAAACCGTTTCTGTTATTAGACACTGCAATTCTCCATCACACCTTAACAATGAAAGAAAGACTAATAAAATAAAAAAGTTGTGTTGCACAAAGCAAAAGCACGCAAACCCTAAGTAGGAAGTGATATATTAGAGCAAGTCCGCCGCAGCAGTTTGGCTGGGCAGGAGGGGCTCTAGGCTCTCGAGACGACTCCAACGCGCACAAAGCAGCCTGGGCTATTGCCTGGGTTTGATGATGCCAACACTTTTCAAATTTGTTGTCCATTGCTACAAGACACATGGTAGCACCTGGGGTGTCCAGCCGTAAACGATGGATACTAGGCGCTGTGCGTATCGACCCGTGCAGTGCTGTATCAAATTTTTCACTGCAATCCAATGATTGCCCTTTTTTATGTAATAAAAAAATTGAAAAAAAAAACCAAAAGATTCAGATTTTTTTTCTATAAAGTTTAAATAATAAAATTAATTTTTAAAGTTTAATTAAGTATAAAAAATAAAAAATAAATTAAAGAGAATAGTAATTGTCCTTGCCCTTACTCATAAGGTTGAAAACAAAATTATTAGGGCTGCCGCTATTTACGTAAATAGTGACTGACCAAGGAGTAAATAAAGTGCAAGCTAGAGAATCCATAGTCATGAATCATGATGCCTGCAGTCCTTTATGCTACAGAGCACGCGCCCCAAAATAAATGCCAAAAAAGCATTTAATATGCTCTGTGTCATGGTTTCTGAAGTTTTTCATGCATATAGTCTGCAGAGGAGGAGGAGAAGAAGGAGGAGGAAGAGATCATCATCAAAAGCTTCATCATTCTTTGCCACTGCCGCTTTGTTTGTACCACCCATCATCCCTCCTCTCTTAGGTCTTAGGTCTTAACTCCTCTTCCCATACACACGCAATCTGCATGTGGTCCTTAAACCCATAAACCCCCCCAGCTTGGTTTGCGTTTTATGTGTTAATATTGTTCTCATTAATAATAAGTAATATGTGTGTTCTTCTTTAATCACACATGACGTCTAGTCTTTGAAAATAAAAGATTAATCCACCGTGTTAATGTGTTTTGTGTGAGGATAGAAATGATTATGTGTCTAAGCTAGTTGCTAGATTTTGTCTTTTTACACTAAATTTTTGGGCAAATGGAAAACATTCATTCATTCTCTCTAGCTAGCTAGCTCCTTGAATTCAACCAGTCTCATTCCTTTTTTCTATAATTCTGACTGTTGTACATCTCTCTCTCTCTCAACTCAACTTTTTCAGATTGCATAATATGTTTGATTTTGACACTATCATCATGAGATTTCCTTTCCTTATCATGCATTTACATGGGGTTTGGGACTCTGAGCCTCTCTCTCTCTCTCTCTCTCTCTCTCTCTCAAGACAAATAGCCAATTAGCCAAAGCCTACAGGGAGGAGGGGAGGAAAGAAGATGTGGGTTTTTGTTCCTTTGTCCAAATAGTCACAGTCTTGTTTTCTTTGATCAACTTTTAGACTTTGATTTGGCAGTGAAGTTGCACGTATCTGTCCCCCTTCTTATCCAAATTCCTGAGCTGCTTACCTCATAATTGAGTGACCTTAGTGTGCACAGCCGCTGTGCCACCCTCCCTTTTCTTTCGGGTAATCATCCTTTGGATGTTATTTTCTTCCCATATCTCTCAAGATACATCACAATTATATCATCACTGTCTACCAGATCTCTCTTTCTCTCTTTCTCTCTTTCTCTCTCTCTCTCTCTAGACTCCTATACTTAATACAGTCTCATTAATTTTCCTTTTGGTTTCTTTCTCTTAAGTCCAAGATGGAGACTTGCAACTACATCTCTCTAGAGCAAGAACCCTAGCCTCAAGTTTTAATTTCTTTCTCCTTGAATTCATTCAATTTTTTTTTCTTTTGCTTCTTATAAAGGAAATAGAAAGAAACCCTATTACTTAATACAGTCTCATTAATTTTCTTTTTGGTTTCTTTCTCTTAAGTCCAAGATAGAGACTTGCATCTACATCTCTTTAGAGCAAGAACCCTAGCCTCAAGTTTGAATTTCTCTCTCCTTGAATTCATTCAATTTTTTTTCTTTTGCTTCTTATAAAGGAAATAGAAAGAAAACCAATATATATATATATATATATATAAACATGCATTTCATTTTAAATATGGTGAATACAAGAAACTTTGCTTAGAATAGTTAATAAGACGCCCTCACACACACACACACACATATATATAATATGTATGATATTGCTTGCTCGCTAGCTAGCTAGCTAGCTAGGCTGCTGCCACTTTGCCTCTGAAGTCTAAAGTTTTGATGGCAGGGGCAGCGCAGTTGCCTTTTCATGTGGTTTAATATGCTTTGTTTCTATAGCACTAGGGTCATATATAGAGTGGACCCCACCTTACATAATTGATGCAAAGGTTAGGCCCTTTGGGGGTTTCAGGGTTGGCATGTAAATGAAGCATGTGTGGGTTATTGAACCAACCCAACCAGCCACTACCGTTGCGTTCAAACTTCTCTCTCATCTTGTTTTTACATTTCTTTTGTTTGGGTGAAAAAATAATGGCTTCTCCTTTGTTTTGACTGGATGGTCTGTGGACCACAATCTCAAAGTTTGGAACTTGGGTTCGGGTTGATTGAGGAAAACCAAGATTAGATATTCATGCCATAAACAGCTTTAAGCAGTAATATTTTCCCACTTGTTCTTGTTGGGTTTTATTTTGTGATGATGAGTATTTTAATCTTCACTTGTTTATGCTCACGGTCCAATAATCTAAAGATATTCCTAAACTTAACCTCGATCATAAAAGGATAATAAGAGCACACCCATTTGACCGTACAATCAATCACTGGGATATATAAAAAAAGTAGCAATATGCTACAAATACAACCAGCTTCAAGTTGGTTGATGATCCAATATATAGTACAATTCACCCATGTTTCAAACTCACAAACCCAATACTGCTACCCTAATTATGCAACCAGTTGCTTATAAGTAAAGCATCCTAATAAAATTGAGGTGGCATTCCAGCCAGTAATTTTCATTTTATGTCCACCATCTTCGCCGCTTGCTCTGAACTTCAGCTATAGCCTATACTATACTCAAAAATGCACACATATTGCTCTTGGAAAAAGAATAAACCAAAGCACAGTTGACAAGCCTAAATAGATGTAGAAAGATACAAAACCAATCAGATCCTTTTCCTACAGCTCTTCCTGAATATAAATATGTAACAACCTTGATGACAAACTCATCTGAAGACCACACGTCAAAAACCAATATTTAGCCCTTCAAATGTTGAAATGGCCCAACTGCAACACTTTAACTTGACAATGAAGCACCCATCATCAACTAGCCCCCGAAATTCACATTGACCCCCCTTCCCCGGTTCCACCTAATTCCAGATCCACGTCGACTCCAGGTTGAGTCATGAGGCTCTGGGTGGACGTGACTTCTTTCTGCAGATCCCCTCATTTCTGAGTTACCTACTCTTCTAGTTGACTGTCTCTGACGTTCGCCTCTAGGAGTGTTTAACCTAGTTATCTTGTCCTCTTCATAGGACAATGGTTGAATATCCTGCAAGTCAGGTTCTGGAGCATAACCCTTGGGCCGTTTGGATTCATCCATTCTTCTAAATGTGATAGATATCCTAAGACATACAATAAAGGAGCAGGTAAATAGCCAGAACATAAATCATTAATACAAGAACTATACTACATTGTTTTACCTCTTACCGTTTCATAGGTACTGCAGGCACACAATGCTTAGCCACATCAGCCCCCCTTCCATTTAAAACCAGAACAGATCTGCATGGGAAAAGGCTGATTGTTAAGATTTTGAATCCAAGAAAAGGCGGATGCAAATATTAAAACTTAAATATAAATAAATGTATTTTTTTTTTAAATAGAAACGATATTTTCAAAATAGGGTACCAAAACACAAAAGGTGTGTGTAAGGGATCCACACTAGAAAACATAAAACAAGAGAAAAACGGCTGCCTCAAGAACAAAACACCAAAGGAACAGCAAAAGGCAAATAACAAGAGGACGCCACACAATCAAACATCAAATCATGGCCCCTAATAAGTCTCGCATAACAGACGAAACTGCCACATTTCTAAAAACAGGAGTGATGGATAAATGTAATTGAAAACAACGGGTAGAGGCTAAACAAGGGCACAGAATGCACAGGCACAAATATGGATGGCATACTTACCCGACAGGCAAGGGGATTGCAAATGAACCCTCAAACTCGCCAGCACCAATAACCTTTAAGTTTGTTCCGAAAAGTATGTCGCACTCACTAAGAAATGAAACAGTACAAAAAGGTCGAAGGAAGTCATGGTTGTCAACATGCGGAGGTATACAGTCCCCTTCTTCATATATATTGACAATGCAACTATCAGGTACACAGGTCGGCGGAAGCACATGCCACTTTACCAGCCTCCTAATGATCACCTTAAAAAGAGGAGGTATAGGATCTACTACGTCATTCTGGAGGATACCAGGTGGATTACCATTTTTATCCTGAAACCAACAGAGCACATCAGATGCAATGCAACATCTAAAATCACTAGCACTTTATAGTTCCTTTGAGCATATTTCGGTAATTATACTGATATCCACCAGAATCACAGTTTAGCTGATCTCTACAAAATTTAATAGTCAAATAAGATATAAGGTCACCAAATATGGATGCCATAGTCAGAAAAGTATACCACTGCATAATTGTAGCAACAACCGAACTGAATGGTTACTCGTCCCTTGCCCCTCATCCACTTTTGGGGTGCTGTATATGTACGCGCTGCAACAAGTTCAGAATAGGTTAGCCAAACAGTATATACATTTCCCAATAAGAAAAAAAGATTGAAAATTCAATATATTAGAATGGAACTGGAAATTAAATTCAGAAAAAAACTTAAAAGGATATAGTAAAAGTTCCATATAACAGAATTAACTAGCATAAAAACAAGTTTAAGCTAAATCATAAATTTTGTATGTTTTCCTGTGTCAACAATACATTAAAGATGACTTACAACTCGTCAAGAAAACAAACAGCGGGGGAATCTTATCCTGGCGTATACCACTTAGAAAGTATTTTTGCCAACTTACAACTAAAATGATTACTAAATATACATATTTTATAATAGGCAACCAAAGACATTATGTGCAGTAAGTAATATAGATCTAAACCTGCAAAGTTAACTTAGTTGTAGAGTTTGAACGTCTTTGCTTACATTCTAGCTAGGCAATAAAACATTATCCTTTTCTATGTATGGAAATTTAGTACATAAAGCTCATGTATCAAATTAGCATACATAGAAAACTCCTATTAAAAACTGGATGTATAAAGCTCATGTCCAAAAACTGCAAGAAATATCAACAGGAATACCACACTGTATTGGCATTCCAAAAGCAAAGACTGACCTTTCAATTCACCCTTCTTGCCCATCTCTTGGAGCGAATAAACAAAATCAACTATCCTCTTCTGTTCCGCCGCACTAAAGATACCAGTATGGAGCTCAAGTCCCTCCAGAATGTTAGCAAATTTCCCATTGACCCTCTCCAAACAAATAAAATCTTTCTGCCTCTTTACATTCATGAACCTAATGTACTCCCTCTGCTCCCTAGACAATGTAGGCTTCGTTATCCTCAACTCTCCAGTCGCAGCATTTACATTCACCACCCGCTTACTCAATTCACGCTCTTCCTCTTCCTCTAGCTCGTCTTCCTGCGCCATATCGGCCCACGACATTCGAGAACTTTGAGTCTCTACAGAGGGGGATTTAGGGGCCAAGCCACTGCTAGAAGCTTCCGGGTCGGATTCAGATATCCCATGAACTCCGTCTTTCCAACTACCTAGTGAATTTGAGTCCTCATCATTATAATTATCTTCACCATTATCACTAGCCCCCTGCAATTCCGGGGTCTTCGGTGTCAAATCACTCGAATTTTCATCTGGGTTGACCGGTTTAGAATCACCATCAAGTTCTACAATACCCATCAATAAATTCCCAATAAGGCTTGGCACAAAAGAATTCCAATATCAAGATTTATTAAATTTACTGTTCTCTTTGTACTTAAACGCAAAGAGATTTGAAATTTTCCTACTTTACGTACTATCTAGCCCTAAATTTTCCAGGGAAACAAACGGAAACCGAATAAAGGCGTACCTGAGCCGAGGGAGCGGACGCGATCGGCGAGTTTAGTGGAGCAGTGGTTACACAGATCTCTGGAGAGGAAGGAAAGCCAGGTGGTGAGGAACTCCGACGCGATTCGGAGATCCGAGGGCTGGTAACCGACGAGAAACGGGTCGACCGGTTTGTCTGGGTTGGTGTTGGTGTTGGTGTTGTCGGTCATGGCTGGCTCTGTTGCTGCGGCGAGTTGACTCGGCGAGTTGATTTTTGCTTGGAGCTAAAGACAGATGACAGGTACAAAAGTAGAGAGAGCGGGTAGACAAAAGCGGTATTTGTGGAGGTTTGGATTGCAGTTGAACCCAAGTTTTGTGACTATAAAAGCTTGGGATATGAATGCAGTTCTGGGCTTTGTGGCGGGGTAGATTTGTATTTATGGGGTGGAACAAAGTTAGATTCGGCTGGGATTTGGATATTTGGAATCGCATTCCTGTATGGCATCGGACACGTGTACGGTTCGTAAAGCAGTTGGGATAGATAGAGGAATGCATGCTCACGATAGATTTGCTTTCTGAACGAAGTCGTGAGGAGATTGGTGCCCCAATGCCGAGGTAATTACTTTTTCGGATTCGCTTGATAATGCTTCCGTAAAAAGCACTTGTGGTTACAAAAGTTTTTATTAAAAGCAAGCATGTTCTTGACCAAAAAAAAAAACGAGCATGTTGAAATTTAATTTCGATTTAGTACCCTAAATTCTTACATTCAAGGCATGTTTGTCCCTGCACTTTCAATTTTAACGATTACATATTCTAAGCTTTTCAACTTTTTGCAATATGGTTTCGGCATTAACTTCAATATCAATATTTCTATTAATTGCTTGCATGGCAAGCATGGATATCACCTATTTGCTTATTTTGATGTCAGTTGACGAGTATTTTTGGGTAATTGGTGTCTTCCCTCCCATGAAGAACACATTACACACACTAATACCAAACCATTTTTTAACAAATACCATTCAACTGGCATTGAAAGAAGTGAATAGGGTGGACCCAAGCTTGCCACGCAAGCAATTAACTAAAATTTTGACGATGAAGTTAACGCCGTAACAATATTGTAAAAAATTGAAAAGTTTAACATATGTCATCGTCAAAATTAAGAGTGCATGGATAAACGTGTCTTCAAAGTAAGAGTTCATGGTACTAAATTGAAATTGACCCAAATTTTTATAGAAAATCCAACTATTTCTTGAAAAAGCGTCAGAGAGTGCTTCTATTATGTAGAAAGCAAGTTATAGTGATTTTTATTAGATACAAGCATATTCAAATTTTTATAAAAATCTAACCGCTTTTTGGAAAAGCCTTTTGAAAGGGTTTCCTTAAGAAAGAAGCAAGCACATGTCATGATTATATTGTTATTTTTGGTTGTCTGAAAGTTATGTTTAGATACATGAGTTGAGTAACAAGCTCATTGCACCATGAAAATATAAGCTCCCTTGTTTGTTTATTTACAACCCTCTTGTAATTTGAAGTAAGATTAGTAATTTGATGGGAAACTGTGTGAGTGCATGGAGGGCAGGGCGGCAATTTGAAATCGTTGAGGCCCAACGAAAGCCTAACCAAGGGTTGAGGCCCAACGAAAGCCCACCCAACCAAACTATTCTTAAGCAGATTGGCAAGGTCCAATAATCGCATAGTGGAAGAAAACCAAAGAAAAGATAAAGAAAGTGATAAGCAATTCCATCTATCCATCCATCCGCTCACTTAGCTGCAACAACAAAGTTGAACAATGGAGGCCAAGCTTCTCCATTTCCTCGCTTCAACACCATCCTCACCAACCCACCTTGTCCTCTCAAAACCTACAGGAACAGGACACAACCATATCTTCTCAGGGTTCTCACCTACCCGTCCAGGATGTCTCAGAATCTCTACACCCATTTACAACAACACTGGCAGTGATGGTGGCAGCACCAGTAGTCCAGAAACTGACAGTAACAGCGTGCCACCGCCACTGGCACCGGATACCACGGGACTGCGATTTCGAAAGAGGTCGAGAAGGCGGACGAAACTGCAGAGAGAGGAGGGCAGTGATGGGGATGGTGGACGGTTCACAAAGGCTCAAGCTAGTACTAAACCTCCTGCTGCTCCGAAGAAGTGGGAGGATATGAGTCTGGGTGAGAAGGCCTTGGAGCTTTATGTGGGGGAGAAAGGGTTGCTATTTTGGATAAACAAGTTTGCTTATGCTTCCATTTACATTGTGATTGGAGCTTGGATTTGCTTCAGGTTTGTTGGACCAGCACTTAACCTTTACCAGTTGGATGCACCTCCTCTCTCTCCCACTTCAATCCTCAAGGGTTCCTGAGTCTCATAACAGCAATTAAACCTGCACAACATCCAATATGTCACCAATCTTAGAACCCATTTTTCTTTTTCTTTTTTCTTTCTTTTCCAGAGAGATTTTGTATTTCTGATTTTGATGTGATGATAATTCACCATCGTTTCACCTTTATAGTAGACTTGGGTTGTCCATACCAATCTCAGCTCAAAGATTCAACATAAAGGAGAAGCTAGAAATTTGTCTGTGTGTGCATGTTGTGTTGAATATGTGGGACGAAATGTCACCAGATAGTAATTTCCGAGAATTAAGCGACAGAGAATCCAAAAGAATGTTTGAAGGAAAAAAACTAGTTTTGAGCATGTAATATTACTCGATCAATACAGTATACACGCACCCATCCTTTCTATATGAGATGAAACTATGGAACTATAAAATTACATTCTTGGCGAGCAGAGACTAAGATTGAAATATCAATCTACTATCTTAATAATGTATCACCATGGAGATAACCAAAGGTTATAGAAAACGTTCATCTTCACCTCAACATAGTTCAAAATGAATGGAAGGTTGAAACAACTTCATAATTTTGAAATACTACATGACATTGACCGGCTGAGCGGTTGCATCTCTTTGAGTCTTGCACCTGCAGAAAACAAAGGTTCCAACATTCAGAGCAAATTACAACGTACTAATGGAGATAATGTACATGTCTCAACGTGGAGCATCACAAAGTACACCCATAAATTGTAAACAGTTGGTGCAATTCTAGAAACACATATTTGCTGATGGGATCAGTGGTACACACATTTGAGATTCCTGTTCTTATTAAAAAGCGAAGCAAAGGAAAAATTGAGAAAGAGGTTTGACTACTCCCAAGGCAAGAACAATCAAGCAACAATCTACCAGGATATATTCCATGCGTTACGGGAAAAAAGTTTCTACGCCATCAAAAGTTGGGATTAAAACCCAGGAATAGGATAAGTAACAAAGGATATTCATAAAGGGGGCGGAAGCAAACTGGAAATAGAAAAAGAGGAATCGATGTTTAGTTTAGAATGCATTAATCATGAATTCAACTTAATAAGATTGAAAACTAACCTATTGCAATTTAACCGAGACGCATAATTATGATTGTTGCAATTTGTGCACATCCAATCCCCATTACGCCATTGCTTTGCTCTGCCAAGTCAATAAAATATAAGTAACCCAGACCACAGAAGCTAAATTAAAATTAGGGATAGTCCACAATTTATCCACATTCAAAAAGCTGTGAAACTGAAAACAACAAAATAAACATGAATACTTTATATTTGTTAACAAGAGTTACATATCATAAGATTCAAAGACCAAAAAAGTTATCAAACCAACAGAATGTGACACCTACTTATGCATATGTAAAAGGAAAAGGTGATTCCAAATTTACCCTTTGCCAAGGAGTGTAGGTGTCGTTGTTTGCTGTGTCAATGGCATGGGGACTTGCAAATTCGGAGCCATGCCTGAGCTTACACTGGGAGGATATGAAGCATAAGGTCCAGTTACAGGGTTAGCACTGGTGCCTACCACTTGCTCAAACCCAGGATAGGATTGCTGATGCCCAACTGTCTGCATCAGTGAAAAGAATAAGGAAAGGATGAGGAGAAGAAGAAAACATTGACATTGTATGTTATTTACAATGTTATAATCTAAAATGTCATAGAATAGATAAATCATACTTACACTTCCTACGTTCAATCTCTTGTTATCCCAGTCATGAACAAGCTCTTCCGATGCTAATCGCTTCGTTCCAAGAGCTTTATAATGGAAATAAATGAGCATTAGTTACAATTAATGATGCCAGAGCTTAATATTGAAACCCAATAACAGTAGCTCAAGTGCTTCTAAAACATAAATCTATGATAACCAATTGCCATACTGATCAAGAAAGAGTGTACCTGGCGGAAAAGCATTGCATTTTTTGCACTGCAGATAAATCACAGGTGGATCAGATATCAACAGTCAGGTAATGAACAATTTTTTATTTGAATGCTCATGTAGTGTCATCATACCTGTGTTCGAGACGAATAATTGTGGAAACCGCAATTGCATAACCAGTCACCGCTGCGCCATCCTTTTGGAACTGAAAGAAGCTGATTAGTAGGGTTTGAATATAGAAGTCCAGAATTATGGTTCCCACCTACAGACCAACAAGAAGGTGGCTGAACTCCGTATTTATCAGCCCCTGCCATAGACCAGTTCAGAGGAAGCGATTGTTGGGGAGCACCATTGCCCATTATTCCGATATTCATCTTTTGGTCCAGTCCTCCTTGGGCCCTGGCAAAATAATGTGAATAAGTTGGGAGAGAAGCTCCAGGCATTGCAATCGCTGGCATTGCCGCCACCTCCTTTGGTTGCCCGCACTTCTTGCACTTCTCTCTTGATGCATAATTGTTGTTAGTGCAACCTATTGATCCATTGCCATACACACCCAACCCACAATCCAGCCAGGAAGAAGAAAGGAAGCCATGTATACGCACACCAACCAGTCCATCCCACACCAAAACACACATACAAGAAACAAAAACCACTCAACCTAATTGATAGCAAGTTCCTATTTTTTCAAAATGACAAAAAAGTAAAAGCAACGAAATACAAAAGCTGCAGGAACAACAACTATGTGCTTTCATTCAATAAACATTGCCAATAAATCATGTCACTAGCATAACCATATAAGAAAACGTATACTGATGTGAAATTATAGTGAATGCAGCTGGAAAAAAGCTGTCGATTTGTTCAACTAGGAAATTGAGAAAAGTAGAGAGGGTGATAATATTTGAGTTTTAATTATTAGAAAATTAAGCTCCAGACCAGTATTTCATCCTTCCCCTACATTCTTATTTACAAAACAGAGCATGTCACCCAACTGCCATACTGAACCACTATCTGCTCTCAACAAAACACAATTAACGATTTAGGAATATCACCCTCTTTCTCTTGTTTAAGTTTCAAAGATTGAGACTTTTAATCAAACTTAAAAAAAGGTCACTGAAGATGGGTGCCACGGAATGAATTGAACTAAGGAGATGGCATTCTCAGCTAAAATTCTCAATTATCAACAAAAATTGACCCTAAAACTATCTTAAAGAGCTCAAGTAGATACTATTATGCGGGGTACAATTCAAACAGAACCCAACGTGAATACCCTTAAACCCATAACCTTAAAAACCCATATCCCTGAATTATCCAAATTCCCAAGAACCCTAACCATTTAACATTTAAAAAATTAACGCACACATAGAGAGAAGAGACAGAGACAGACAGAGAGAGAGGTGTGAGGTCTAACCGGTACAGATCCAATCGCCAATACGAGGGAGCCATTTGGAGTCGGCGGGGGTTTTGGTGTCGACAAGAAGGCGAGGCTGCTTGCAGCGATTGCAGAAGGATCTGAAGGCGTAGTTTCTGTTCCTGCATCCACTGCATTCCCAATCACCTTCCCTTCCTTCCGCCATTGTTAATTAAGAGTTTGAAGTTTTACTATTCACCTTGCTCTTCTCCTCTTCTTTTCTCTGTATCTATAAATATTCGTGTCTCTGTGTGACTCACTGCGTGTATATAATAAGCTAGAGCTCCAATGGTAGAGGAGTGAGGGCACAGGGATCGTACGGACTACGGAGCTCTTCAGTTGCCAGTGCAGCTCACACCTCTCGCGCCCTTGACCTCGATGGAAGGATAACTTGGGCCGTTTCGGGGCACCACCGTAATTTGTTAGGCTGGTCCACATAGGATTTAGTTGACTAGGGCCTCAGGGCGTTGAACCTGAAGGTTGAAAAACTTTAACCAATCTTCTATGGCCCAAGCTTTTTTTTTATTTTTCTTTAAACAAAAATAAAGTTTACAATCTCTGCCCAAGAGATGTAACAAGTTTGATGAGTATACTCATCATGTAAAAGAGCTCTCAATTGACCCACAATCGACTGAGGGAATGGAGTTTACACAAATATTTATCGTTGATCCGTAAATATTTTAATTTGACATTGTAACATAATTAAGCAATAATTTTTAAAAATTTAAGAAAAACAACATATTTTGAACTTTAAAGAATCAAGATGACATGAGTTGAGATCTCAAGCAGAAATAAAATGATCTTCATCCAAATCAAAATGCAAGCCTATCCCCCAATCTAGTAGAGAGAAATTTGTGCATGATTTTGACCATTGGATAGACTTTACTTTGATCCAATGGCAATACTTAAGTAGGTATGGGCCTGGCATAAATTGCCACATGTCAAGACACAAGTGGAGGTTGTCTTGCCACTCATCATTGCCAAATGGCAGGTAAGTACTCATCCAAGGTTTTCTCTTCCCATGGAGTTGGAACAGAAAATGACAAGGCAAAGCACAATCTGAGAATCTATCATCTCTTCCGGTTTCAAAACAAAGGCCAAGCTGTACCTGGCAGTTTTTGGCCGTCTGCCTCCCCAACGTAATGGCATCATTCTTCGGCCACATCTCGACCTTCCACGCAAACCCCCACCCCACCAATCCGACGGCCCAGCCGCACTCACACATGCCCTTATGGACTCTGTTTCATCTCCAAGCCTAAGTCCAACAAGTAAAACAAAGATCGAATTTTGTTACTTTTTCTTTTCTGGGTCTGGAAAAAACAATCTGATTTAGTCTTAACAAAGCGAAAGCTGAAATCTTGTTGAGAATGGTTGAAAAAGTTGTGTAAATGGAAGATAGAGCTGAGAAAGCTGCTCAGAAAGGGTCAAAGACAGAAAGATGGTGCTGGCGGTTAATTCTGTTAGTAACTGTAGCTCTGGTTGCCACTATGGCTGCACTCACTCTCTTGAAGTATTTCAAGCATTCCAATTCAAGTCGTGTCTCGGGTCGCCCCGGCCCCATAGTGCAAAAATACTCAGAAGCTCTTCAACTCTCAATGCAGTTCTTTGATATCCAGAAATGTAAACAAACCCAATTCTCCAATTCTTGTTTTGATATTATTTATTTTGTTATAATAACTATGCATGTTGTTGATGTTGTAGACTTCTTTGTTGTTGTTTGTAGCTGGTAAGCTTGTGGATAATCCGATTCCGTGGAGAGGGGATTCGGGGCTCCAAGATGGGAGTGAGGAGGATTTGGATTTGTCAAAAGGACTGTATGATTCAGGGGACCTCATCAAGTTTGGGTTCCCCATGGCTTTTACTGGAACTGTGTTGTCTTGGGGAATTCTTGAATATGGAGATCAGATGAAAGCGGTGAAGCAATTGGATCATGCCCATGACTCGCTTAAATGGATCACTGATTACCTTATCAATGCACATCCTTCTCCCAATGAGCTCTATATTCAGGTCTAATTGCCTAACATTTTTTACAGCACAAGTATCTGTCTTGTGACATAAGTTTGATAAGAGAACATTACCTTTAGCACGCATATCACGATAATAACTTATTAGAATGAACAAGGTTCAAAAGTGTGCTTAGACATTATTTGGTGAACAAATGTAATAACCCGAGCGGTGCTCTAACACAATTCTATGGCTTTCTTTTTGGGGAAGAATTAACCTTTTGAACTTGTTTATTTATTGATTGCTTGTATGTGGTTGAAGGTGGGTGATCCTGACTTGGACCACAAGTGTTGGCAGAGACCTGAAGTCATGACAGAGGAAAGGCCTCTGATTCAAATTAACACATCTTTCCCAGGAGCAGATGTTGCAGCAGAAACTGCAGCAGCTATGGCATCAGCATCTCTGGTTTTCAGGAAAATCAACTCCTCTTATTCGAAGTTGCTCCTCATGCATGGCCAGCAGCTGTTTGTTTTGCTGATACTTACAGAGGTTCTTATAGTGTCAGCATACCCCAAGTGCAGACTTACTACAACTCTACGGGATATGGAGATGAACTCTTGTGGGCAGCTACCTGGCTCTATCATGCCACTGGAGACTTGACATACTTGAAATATGCAACCGAACAGAACGGCCCGGCATTTGCTAACTGGGGAAGTCCATCTTGGTTTAGTTGGGACGACAAGCATGCTGCTACTCAGGTATATATTCTAAGGAGTTCTTTAACTCGTTTCCATTTAGTTCTTCATATGGTACTTGAATGTTGAATTCATGCCGAAGTTGTCAGATGTAGTTTATAAGCTCAGATTATCTATATTTATAGTGGTCCATTTTGTTGTTAAGATCATCAATATAGCTCTTATTTCTAATGATCAGTAATCATATACGTTGTTGCTAAGAATTGTTTATACAAAGTAGTATATGCTAATTTCATCTGCAAGCATCAGGAGAGAGAGGATACATCTAGCTGACTCTGCAAAGTTCAGATTATGCTAATATTTGTGACATTTTTGGGAGCAGGTTCTACTGTCCAGGATAAGTTTCTTTGGTACAAAAGATATCTCATTTGCAGAGAACATGGACCTTCAAAAGTACAGAGAAACTGCAGAGGTCTTCATGTGTGGACTTCTACCTGATTCGCCCACGGCCACATCCAGCAGAACAGCCAGTAATTTTTTCAGTCTTTTACGGTATCAGTGAATCTGTGTGTGTGTTATGCTGAACGACTGTGTGTGGGAGCAGACTAAATTGATGAAGTTCTATGTGTCTTGTGATATAGGTGGTCTGATATGGGTGATAAAATGGAACTGTCTGCAGCATGCTGTGGCTTCAGCATTTCTAGCCGTTCTCTATAGTGACTACATGCTTACATCCAAGACTGAAGTGCTGTATTGTGATGGGAAATTCTACAAGCCTACCGATCTTCGTAACTTTGCCATTTCTCAGGTATTCAATCTGTTGGAAATAAGTTGTAATAGTTTTGAATGGATTCTGGAGACTGATTCATCTTTTGATGTTTAAGTAAAGCCCCAAAGTTACTGTCTCTCTCTGCATTAATCTGACCAAATTACTAAATATTCTTCAGGTAGATTATGTGTTGGGCGAAAATCCAATGGAGATGAGCTATCTTGTTGGGTATGGGAGCAAGTACCCTCAGTATGTGCACCACAGGGGATCTTCAATTCCAGCTGATGCACATACCGGCTGCCAGGACGGGTTTAAGTGGCTGAATTCTTCCAATCCCAATCCAAATGTAGCTGTTGGTGCTCTAGTTGGAGGCCCCTTCCTGAATGAAACCTATATCGATAACCGGAACAATTCGATGCAAGGTGAACCAAGCACTTACAATAGTGCACTCATTGTGGCCCTCCTCTCAGGCTTAGTTACCAGTTCTTCAGTTGCCAAGACTTTCTCATAGAAGGGCACTCCTATATAATCGCTCTCATTTGTGTACAATATGTAGCCTGCAGGAAATCCATAGCAAAATAAACTGCATGTAAAATGCCATGAAATAGCTGCTCCTATCAGTTTAAGTGTTTCAGGTAGAGATTGAGGTGCTTGATCTCATGCTGGTTTTAGCTAGGAACACCAGACTGGTTTGCCCATTTCCCTGCGATGTAAATATGAGTTTTCAATGAAATCAAACTCGAAAGAATTTCAATGAATTCCATCCCATAGCCCAAAATGCAACCCATTCTTCATCTAAAATCAAATCAAACTTGATAGATACATGAACCGTGAAGAGCCCTTAAAGAGAGACAAAAAATAACTTTAATCCCACATCAAGTCCTTTGCCGCCCATGCTGTCAATGTAAGCAATGGATTCTTCTTGCAACACACAACAAAGAACATTACGAATTTACAACAATATTGACTTAATAGTTTTTTCTGGTCGGATTAAAAGAAGGGGATGCAACACAAGGACCTGTTCTACTCTCGCCCGAACTCATTAACCCATTTTTTTAAAAACTTTTTTTGTTTGAGTGTCGCTAATCTTTTTTCAATACAAAAATATATGAGGCCTACCACTTGACTTGAGCTACAAATCACAACCTCAGAGTTAAATTCACTAATCTATTACATAATTTTTTTTTTTTGGTTGCATTTTTTTTTTTTGAGCTTGTTGCTCAAAAGTGAAGGACCACTTAACCCAACATAGCTACTTTAATAATTGAATTAAATCCTATCCGTGATGTAAATTATACTGGTCGGCCTATAAACATTTTTTCTGAAAATTCAGGTTTTTATTTGTTTATTTGAAAATAGAAAAAGAAAGAACACAAAAGCGAAGGGTGGACAAAAAAGAAAGCACCACAGCTGCCCTTTCCCTCTCACATTCATTCTTGTTATTATTGCCATTTCTTACCCAAAGAAAAAAAAAACGGTGTGCTGGACGAGACGAAGACGGCACCAGCACCAAACCTTCAGCTCCTGCACTCAAACCCCCTCAAAATCCCTTGCCTTTTCCTCAATTCCAAAGGTCTGTACTCATTTCTATCTCATTTTCTTTTTTCGGAGCTTTGGTTTGGCTTTAATCGTTCATCTTATCGTTCTCTTTGCCGTGTTAGATCGTAGCTTTTATTTTGTTTTTGTAATTACGTGCCTGTATCAGTTCTGTTTTGTCACTTTGTTTAAAGTTTAGGCTTTTTGTTAAGATCGGATTGTGCTTGTATGCGATTAGTCAGATGAACTATAAAGCCAAAATTGACGGAATTATCAACCCAATGTGATAATTAGGGTTTCATTTGTTCATTGTTACAAGATTCTGCTGTTAGTTTATCATAATTTGAGTTTTGTACAGATATTAATTTCTTTATTTCCCCCTCCATTTCTCAGAAGTTAAAATTTTTTGAACTGGAAATAGCCTTAGATTTATGATTTACACGTTGGATCTTCTTTAATTTGTGTTTTTTGAACTTATTTTGCATAGGCCTCATAGAGGCATAGTTGAGGGATGCATTTGAGTTAGTGGGCTGTTGTTTGGTCATCTGAGTTCATTTTTGAGTGATGCTGGTTAGTTAATAATATGATTTGTACAGCTTTTCAGGAAAATACAGAAGTACCCAGGTGATAATCACCCTTTTTTTTCCTCTTTTGATGAACTAAAAATTTATTTCCGAGGTCGTGGATATAGCTTTATTCAACTTTAAATCTCCTATCCTGTCTCTAGCAACGTATTAGGATCTTTGCAGTAGAGTGTATGTGTGTGCATATAACCAACATTGCTTGAAGTTCAACTCTGCATCATGCAGACATCCCAGCTTTTGTGTAATATGCAGCTTGGGTTTAAGATTTTTTCCTGTATTGAGTGGTGAATGTGTTTAATATGCTTAAGCATAGATTTGCTTGATTTGGGTGCATTTCTGCTGCTTTGACCAGAGAAGTATGCCTCATGTTGCAAGATGCAAACTTGATATATGGCATGTGCTATTAAACTTACTCGTACATATTTTCTCCTGTTATAAGTCCTATTTGAGTTAGCAGGCACCTTGTTGCTTATAACTTTGTTTAACCTTCATAATGTGTTATTCCTTTGAAGGATCCAAAGGTGGTTATGCCTTTGATATTGAACTGGTCACTTTACAGTATATTTGAAAGTTTTCATTTTCATTTTGACAACTTTGAACAGGGGATGGCAGCAGAGGAAGATGTTGAGCTGTCAACGTTGAAGTCTCAGCTGAGCCAAACGCAGGAAATATGGAAGCAGGAGATGGAAGAGCGGCAATTGCAAGTGGATGTATTACAAAAAAAGCTTATGGAGGTGAAGGTTTGTATAGAGGGGTCTGAGGAAGATTCGAAAAAGGAACTAGAGGTTCTTTGGCGGAGAGTTAAAACTACCGCAACACTGTTAACATACTTGAAATCAAAAGCAAGATTAATGGCTGTTCCTCATTTAGCGCATACATCATGTGGCATCAAACAATTGGAAGGGGTGGGGCTTGTTGATAAAGATGGCACACCGTTGTCTGGTTGGTCTAGGAATGTTGATCTTTCTTCCTTTGATAGTCCAGATGAAGACACTTGGATTGGGATTAGTAAGCAACATGGTCCTCTGGATGAACAAGATGCAACTTATATTGGTGAACTACTTAAGTCTGTGCAGATGGTTACAGACGTAATGGAAGCTCTTGTCAAGAGAGTTGTACTGGCAGAATCCGAAACTGCAATTGAGAAGGAGAAGGTAACTGTTGGTGCAGAGGAACTTAAGAAAAAGTCTATCCAAATTGAGAATATGTCTTTGAAGTTAGAAGAGATGGAACGGTTTGCTCTAGGTACAAATGGTATTCTAACGGAAATGAAGCAGAGAGTTGAGGATTTGGTTGAAGAAACATATAGACAGCGTCAACGAGCTGCAGAAAATGAACAGGAGCTTTGTCGTGTGAAGCGGGACTTTGAGTCTCTAAAATCATATGTTAGCAGTCTCATCACTGTACGAGAAACACTGCTTTCATCAGAGAAGCAGTTCCAAACTATTGAAAAGCTGTTTGAGCGGTCAGTATGTTTTGTTCTGCACTCAACAGATTTTCATTCTTCTCAATTATCAAGTGCTTGTTCTTCTATCATTTTGTTGGTTATGCCAGATTTTTTTGCTAGAATTTCTTTTTTGTTTCTTTACTAAGTTGAGCCCTCCCTTGTTTCACTGTTGCTTGCATCTAGTTGTCCTGGCAGTTATCACTGATTGAGTGCTTTGCTTGGCACTGTATTGTTCAGATCTTGCTGGTTGACATATCAAGCATGAAACTACCAAGCACTGATTTAGAAATTGTTGGTTTGATCTATTTAGGTGCTGAGTTTTCAAATTCTTTTAATTGCTTTGGTCATACAATTGAGTGGTCTTCCGGAAGTTGGAATTTCTGGAGCTATTTTGCAGATAATAAAATGGGTTTTTAGTCGGGTATTGTTAGATCATTTGGTCAAGAAGGTAGCTTTAGCTTTTGCATACGGGCACACTCGTGCACTTGCATGTCTTGTTCTTATGTTTTTCAGCAGCAGCAGTCATATGTTTATGCCTGTGCAGTAATCTGATGCCATCTCATCCCCTTCTACATCCATATACCCTAGATGGAAATGTTTTGTTGTTTTATCATATGATGTTGCTTTGAAACAGGCTAGTCGCAAAAACAACACAGTTAGAGGGTGAGAAAATCCAGAAAGAGACAGAAGTTCAGAAACTTATGGAAGAAAATGTGAAGCTGAGTGCTCTTCTTGACAAGAAAGAGGCCCAACTTCTGGCCATGAATGAACAATGCAAGGTGATGGCTTTGAGTGCTTCGAACATCTAATCTGTTACGCTCGCCTGCCCGGTGGTTGATGTCCGGTGGCTTGCTTTGCAACACTATTTGGATCAATCCCACCCGCCCGTCAACATACCAGAAAGAAAACAAGGAATGAGCGACTCTGGATAGCAATCTCTGTCTGAGACCCTTTCTTTCGATTGTAACATTGTGAAGAGCCCCCTTGAACTCATTATCTGGTTGTGCATTTATGCTGTTGTTAACCGAACGCAGAAAATCGTACATTAATTGGAATGCAAATCTCATTTGTTAATCATCTGAATATGTTCCACCAATGCTGCATTTGTCGGATGATATTTTAACTAGAAATATTTTATATCAAGCGTGGTACTTGGCTAAGAATTCAAGTATTGAGCAAGGGGCATGTAGCATAAGTGGATACGAGAAATTACTTCAGCATTCATTCTGTATTTAAATGATATCTTTTCAACTTTCTTTGTATCAAAAAATTAAAAAATTCGAGTATTGAGGGTCATGGTAGGCTGGCTGAGCTGAGTATTGAATTTTGTCATGGTAGCCCATTGGGCGCTTTTTTAAAAAAAAAATCGTGTAGAAACAAATGTCATCTTCTTTATTTTTTTTTTACTAATAATAAATGTTATCCTTTTATTTAGACGTCATCCAATACAACAACAACAACAAAAAAACACTTTGGTCAAAAAATTTGTATTTTCGCATGGAAAAAATAAAAGAGCTCGAAATCCCGCTGAAAATACCCAACCAAAATCAAATGAACTAAAACCCTAACCCCCTTTATACCTCCAATTTGCCCTTTCTGATACCCAATTTGTGCCATACGAATTCGCAAAATCAAAACCCTTTTGTGCTGTGTGCGTTCAACTCTGTGTTTTCATTGCTCTGTTTGAATTGACAAAGACGGAAGCTTGAATTTGGGTCACAATGTCAGTCAGAAAAGTAGGTGAAACTCAGCCTCAGCCTGAGGAGGGTGGTTCTGCACAAACGTCACAGTCAATCCGCATTTCCAAGTCTGCTGAAGATACCGACAAGAAGGTAGTCCATTCTTGTGCTGTTCGTGGGCTAAAATTTTTGTGGGTTTCTATGAATGTAACTATGAGGCTGAAAATTTTGAATTTTTCACTTTGTCTTCTATAAAATCTATCCTTTTTCTGTTAGTTTCTGTAGTTATGTGTTTCTGAGTTATTGAATTTGAGGAAGCAACGAGCTAACGTTAAAAGATTTATGCATTTGTTGGTTCCATATATTTGAATTCCATGTTTAGGTCTGACATTTCGTGTTCATTATGCCAATTTGTAGCACCCTCTATTATATTAGATAATATGAGGTTTGTACTATGGGGCTAGAAGACCCGGAAAATTTGTTTAGCTGTAATCAATGCCCATCTCCTTTTCTTTTTTCAATAAACATTTATGATGCTTTTTTATTTGGATTTTCATAGGGCACAAACAGGAGACTTAAGGATGTCGAGATTTGTGTGCCAATAGTGTATGGGACAATCGCATTCTATCTTGGTAGGAAGGCCAGTGAGTAAGTATTCATTTGCTTGGGTCCTGCTGTATGCGTTTTTCTTTTTGTAGATTATTTGATCATTTTCCTGTATTGTTTTCTGTTATTTAGGTCTCAGTCCCATAAGTGGACGGTTTATGTTCGTGGGGCAACAAACGAAGACCTTGGGGTGGTGGTAAAGCGAGTTATATTTCAATTGCATCCTAGTTTCAATAACCCTATGAGAGTGGTTGATTCACCCCCATTTGAGTTAACAGAATGTGGTTGGGGTGAATTTGAAATTTCCATCAGTCTGTTCTTCCACAGTGATGTCTGTGAGAGACAGTTGGACTTGTGAGTTGCATATTGTGATATTGATTTCATCTGCTTGAAAAGGCCCACAAGGCAGATCAATAATTACTGGAGCTCATATCATCTGCAGGTTTCACCCTTTGAAGTTATATACTGAAGACGAATCTGGGCCCCAGTCAACCAAGAGACCTGTTGTTATGGAATCTTACAATGAATTAGTTTTCCCTGATCCTTCAGAAGCCTTTGTTGCTCGTGTGCAGAACCATCCAGCTGTTGTAGTGCCACGTTTGCCTGCTGGTTTTAACTTGCCTAATCCTGGTAAATTTCTTGCATTGCTGGTTTTTCAACTCCTGCTTCTTACATTCCTTTGGTTTTAAACTTCATATGTTGACTTCTACAGAATCGATTGATCGCGTGTATGAAAAGGGACGAGGGGACACAAAAGATCATCCCCTTAGTCAGTGGTTCTTGAATTTTTCAGAGCCTGATGAGCTCTTAAAACTTGCAGCGGCTCGTCAGGAGGTTAGAATTGGTTGCTATCTCCTTTTCTTTTTGAACTAATCAATGTGGCTTCGGCTCCATTTGTACTGCGTTTATGCCTTGTAAAATACTACTATTTTTGAACTAACATATTCTTAACTTATTACCTCCCCGCCCCCTTTTCACCTGTTAAGAATGAAAACACTCGTTTGTTTTATTTTATTTTAATTTGTTAATATAAGAGCTTGTATGATCATGCTTATTGGTGTCATGTTAAGGCACTGCTGTCTAGGGTTACTCGCTAGAGATTACATGCTATTACTAGCTTCAATGTCGGGCTGGTCATTCTGATCTGCTTCTCTTTTTTTATACTGTATATGTATCCTGGCTAGGTCACTCCATTGTGATAAAGTCTTGCTGGTTGTCTTGTGTGCCCTGCGCTTTCTTGAATGCATCTGATTGAGTTTTATCTTCTAACTTCTTGTTTTATTTATGGCTTGGTGTCACTAGTAGCTATGCCATGTTGCAAGTACTGTTGTCCTTGTCAATTCTTGTGACTTGTTTTGCTCTTTCTCGTAACATGTGGTCAAGTTTGACAAGTTAATACCAGGTTATTGAAGGATGCCTTATGTGTCCTGCACTATCTTGAATGCTTCTGATTAAGTTTTATCTTGTAATTTACAACTTTTGTTATGGGCTCAGGTTTCACGTGTAGCTATGCCTGATTGCATGTGCTGTTGTCCATATCAGTTCTTGTTGTTTTGGTCTTTCTTTATGCCTGTTTGACTGGTCTAACTTCTTGACACTTTCTTCAACTTCATAGGTGCAAGCCCACATTGTTAACGTGAGAAGAAAACTGAGTATGTTGGATGGAGTGCCCCAGCTGTCCAAACCACCCTCTGGATACGAATATACATGATCAGGGTAGATTATCCTTCAAGTTTCCTCAGCAGTGTAGATCGCTGAAGGCCTAAGAATGATTATTGATGTAAACATGTGTATTGTCGCAGTTATGGGAATATCCATTTCGTTTAAATCTCTCTTTTGGATCTAACGGAAGTGAAGTGTAGGAACAACATTGGATTGTACCCAGCATATCATCAGGCAAGAATTAGAAGTTTATGTGCATGGACGTCTATGAATGTAAAAACATGTATGAATGTTCTTATGCATATGTGCAGTTGTATGTATATTTTGATTAATCCATTTCTGACGTTGAACTATCAGAAGCCATTTGAGATATGACTTAAATGAAAATGTATGATCCTCGGTTCTCACTGCTAGTACAAGAGATCAAAGATAGATTGAACTGATCAAATGGATGACTCAAATTTGTTTTACCTAACTCAGATTTGGTCTTGTGCTGATCGGTTTTCTCACAGCTTAATTTGTTCAAAAACTTGTGCTGATGCAGAGTAACGAATGTCATTACATTAATTGCGTGTTCAAAAGGACTTGTGAATGTAAATGCAGAGAGATGCATGCATGCCAACGCTGGAGAATTCTGACTTTTGATGCATTGATATGTAAATTAGATATCTTTCATATCCCTACTCTAAGGTAAATTAGATGCCTAAGTTTTTCTGAGATGACTAGATTGGTAAGCTGAAATGTCAGCAACAGTTATGATGCTGTCATCAAATTCAAGCAGCCATCTGTATTTTGTCTCTATAAGGTTTCTTGAAGACAAAAGTAACATGGCCTTCACATGTTCATGAATTGATGTATAGGTTGAAAACATCATCTGCAACACAAGAGCCTTGTGTTGATTGGCAATCATGGTCCCTGCCTCAGTGACGATGATATGGCCTCTACTGACTCCAATTCTATTCTGATCTTCATATGCTCTATCCGTATATATTCATATCCACAACATGGGTAGCCGCATATATAGACATTACCACCACTGTTTCTATTCAATCTCACGTCGAGACTGCGACTTGTTTCGTTGGTATTGGAATTTGGATCTCAATGAGTTTTCCCCAAAGGACACAACTATTACCAATAAATCACTCTACCCCCTCAATTCAGTTTCTGAATTCTATAATTTTGAGAGAGAAGCGAACGGACATTGATTCAAGGACCAAAGTGACAACAAATTAAAAGTTGGATAGCACTATAGAATTCTAAAACATTACTCGAAGACCAAAAAAGTGAGAATTGAGTAATTGAGGATCTAAATATTAAAATTGGTTCATGATGTCATGATACGAATTTTGTGACTTTGTATGTACGTATATATGTAGGAATCCAGGACAATCATTTGGAATGGGAAAGAAAACAAGAAAGTGAAGTTGCAGGAAGACAGATGGGCATGCTGACCTTGAAGCTCTGAGGATGGCTTTTTGAGAGCCTTAGAACATGGCTTAATAAATTCTCCCAAAAAAGTGAGTCAGGTTAGAGATATACCGTGTAAGTTGAAACTGGTGGTGCTCATTTGAAGAGGAATATGTGTCCTCACATACCAGCTTCCTTTGTATATATATCTGTATGGTCTGGTTTTTGTTTTTATCAAAATCCCACATGGGCAGTCTTGAATGGTGAGACATTTCCGAAACTAATTGCACCTCAAGGAACTCAAGTTGAACATGTGCATCCTACAATTATCTGTCATGGATTTTCAGGTAAGAATTCATATCTACAAAAGTTGATAACGTTTGAAGAATTTAACTTTATTTTTTTTTTTTTTAATTTCTGGTTCTGAATGAGTTTCAGTGCCAGAAGGCAGCAAGCAACACCAATAGGTGTGAGCAGTTTGCTCCCCATTTTGGCGGCCTAGGGCAACTACGCTGACATTGGGAGGGTCTTAAGGGAAGACTGCCCTTTAGCTGTTGGGCAACATGGAAGTTTGGTATGTTTCTATTTATGTGAGTTTGTGTACATGACAAACAAGCATAGAAAAAAAGGTGAGACAAAAAATGTGAGCATTTTGGTCCCCTAAGGAGAGACGCAGTTAGTTAGGGAACTGGATTTTTAACCATGGCTTGTAGCCCTTACACCCATTGGTGAGGGCAATTTTGCCCATAAACCAAATAGCGAGTATAAGGTGAACTGTAAAATCAGACGTTTTAACTTTGAATATTTATTTATATAAAGACATATCCACATGACACATGTATTTAGCGGGTAGTTGCTTATGACCTTTATCAAGATAAATCAAAGTGGGTTGTGGAGATTTTCTTCTTTAGCCAAGAAAATATATAGAAAGTGAATGCTGCATTATTTGGACCACCTTTCACAAAGAGGCTTCTATTGCATTTGCCATCCAAAATCTGTTCCGTTCCTGACAGATTTTATGTTGGTTTTAGGTAGCTGGGGTTGTTTTCCCTTTTATTATTAGGAGTTTTGATCCATAAGTGACTTAGGTTAAAGCATTTGATGTGATGTGTATCTAATTAGCATTTGATCTAAGAGCTGATAAGATATTATTATTATTATTATTATTATTCAAATTAAATATTTAGTCGCCTATAATTCTATCTTCACAGATCATACTTTTAATATTTTTATTATTATTGTTTTTATTGTTTTTGTGATTTTAGTAGGGATGTCTATGCTAGAGTTTTTTCGATCCTGCGTGATCGTTAGTGGAGGCGCACTAAATTATCTTAATTTTGATGTTAGATCGCTCCGTTATTGTAATGGTTCTGTGCGACTAATGTTTTTAACTGAATTATGAATGCAACCCTAAATTTTCTCAATTCAAAAGAAAATAATAAAAAAAGAATGGTTGCCCATTCATCTATTAAATAAAATACAGAGTGGCTTTCTTTTTTGACCAAAAATTGGACTGCACGTACGTACCCAAAAGCTTACCAAACAAAAACAGATGGCAATTTCTTTAGCTGGTGGGATGCAATGGTGTGACAATGAAATGTAAAGTTTACTTTTATACATCACCTCCTTTTTTGAATCATTAGAAAAATACAGGATATGTCGAGGGAATTGACCATTATTAATGAAAGGGCTCTTTCATTAACCTTTAATCAGGTTATTATAATGCTAATCTCTTTGAGTTTAGGACTAATTTGTAATGGATGGAACACTACTTTTCTGTATCTTTTAAAAGTTGATCGTGTTTGTATTTTCCTAGATTGCAGATTAGTATGATATTATAAAATATTAGAAGTATAATTTGGACTCATTTGGGCCACACAGCAATAATATATGTACGCATTCTTGTCTTCATCAATAGTTTTGAAGACACATTCTAATTGCGGTTAACGGGTTGAAAGGGATGACACAGTTTGAGAGGGACAGAACCAGGGCACTGTTCTTGACAGCAAAATTGGGACAAATTAATTCCTTCTCAAATTTTCCGAACCTCATATACTTGCAACGGGGTACATACGCAACGTAGCTTTCTTTTTCTCTCTCTCGTCATCTATAGTGATACGTGACAACCCTATTATATGTAAGTTTTATTTTCTTTACAAATGTGAGTCGTGTCTTTGTTAGAGATATACTATATACAAGATGATTAGATAAGACAGTACGCATAACAAAATACACGTAGGAGTAAGATAGAAAGTAGTACAAAGAGAGAAAGAGAGGGGGGGCCCGTTGTGTACAATTAGAGGGAAGCCAGGGTAGGCCAAGCCCCAATGGGGTTTGCTAGCTAACTGCATGCCCTTGAACACTATTTTCCCCAAATGACTTGTGAGTTGTTCTTAGCCCCCACATCTCACATGGCTTTGTTTTCTCTCAAACCAATTCACTCATTCCCACTATGCCCATATAAATACCTCTCCACCCCTCCAATCTCCACACCAGTACATCACACGCTTCTCTCATCTCTCTCTCTCTCTCTCTCAACCAAGTAAAACTATATTCAAAGCTAGCAAGCAAGCAAACACAAGTTTACAAAGCACATCACCCAAAACACAGAGAACATGGCAATCAGCAAGAAGTCAAACAAGCTTCCTCAAACAGCAGCTCTCAAGCAGATTCTGAAAAGATGCTCAAGTTTTGGGAAGAAAAATGATTACAACAATGAAGGTGGTCTTCCTGAAGATGTGCCAAAGGGGCATTTTGCTGTGTATGTAGGTGAAAACAGAAGCAGATACATTATCCCAATTTCATGGCTGGGCCATCCAGAGTTTCAAACTCTGCTCCAAAGGGCAGAGGAGGAGTTTGGGTTTAACCATGACATGGGCTTGACTATTCCTTGCGAAGAAGTCGTTTTTCGCTCTCTGATGCATCAAATATATTAATTTCATTGATTGATCATGAAGAAAGGAGGGCTTGTTGTTTTTGGTGTCTGAAACAAATATTTGCAAGAGAGATGAAGCTAATTTGCTTGGCTGGCTACCTGCTTCATTCATTCTTAGACGTCCTTGATTAATTTGTATTATAATTGGCGGCTCTGTCCGTGATTTATTAACTTTTTTTTTAGTGATTATTGTATATTGATACTTATGATCATGTAAGCAGTTTTTCTTCAGTGGTGGTTACACTCAAATCAAAGAATTCAAGGGAGCTCCTCCCAGGCTCTCCCTTTTCCAATCTCTCTCTCTCTCTCTCTCTCTCTCTCTCTCTCTCTCTCTCTCGTTTTTATTTATTAATTTATTTAGACACCTTAAGATGAAGATGAAAAGATGGAGGACATGCAAATCCATGATGAAAGTTGACTGGTTTTATGGCTTAGTTTATACAGTGGTTAGCATGATATATATAAAAGTAAAACATTGACTATATTGGTCAAGATTACTATTCAATCTTCTATTCCCTATTCTTAATTAATTCATTTCAAACTTGCAAGTCCAATTTGAGAAATCTTTTTAGTTGTCTGGTTTAATTAAAATATAACCTGAATAAGGAGAAGGATTTTCTAACATATATATATACCTTTAAACTCGGGGGAGAAAATCATTGTTCTTCCTCCCCTTTCCCCTCTTCTCTCTTTTGTTAGCAAATAAAAAGGGGGAAAACAATACTGTTTTTACATGTATTTCCAGTAAAGGGGAAGAGAAGCTATGTAACTTTTATCATAATAAGGCAAAAACTTAATCGTAATGGAATGCAAAAACCCAAATTTCCTGGAGATTGAAGTTGTTGGAGTTGGAGTAAGGGTTTCTACTAATTAAGGCTGTGTAAAAGTTATGCATATGTGAAGATAGAGAATAAGTTTATATACCGCTATGGAACTTTCTAGAGATGCAATTCTTCCATGATTGTAACTCTGGATTGTAGGTAGTGACATATAACAGCCATATAATTGCAAGGCTGTCCATAATTTCCACGACTATTTGCATTATTTTCATACATGAAAAGTAGTTTGAATGAGAAGCTCATTTGAGAGTGATTTTGGATAGTTTAGAATTACTTATGTGGATTAGCACCTCCCACTTGTTCCTTTTTTTTTTTATGAAACCTCCCACGTGTTTTTTTTCCATATAATCACTTTGAGTGATTTTAAGAGATTCTGAGAAGAAGCATCTCCCACGTATATTATATATGTTAATTTCAAGTAATTCGTTTTCATCTAATTTCCATATGTAATAGCATATGTGTTCGTCAATTACAAATTTTACTAATTGTAATTAGTTTATACTAATAACCACAAGGTTGGCACTAAACAAAAATCCTTGTTGTAGTGCATGCCTCGGCAACGTTTTTACACAAAGCTTTGTACTTATGTGCTAGTGCTAGTTGAAGACACCCACCACACGACATAATCTATATAATATTATTTGGTTTTTTCTTGACAATATCGTACAATCTTCAAGTACCTACTTCATATAATTTGTGGAAGTGTGACTTATTTAAACAAATCCATTCTCCTCTAACTTTTCTTATTATAGATTATAGACCCTAACCCCCAAGTGCCAACCATAGACCAGTGTCATGCTCCACAAAGTCTTCTTCAAAAAAGCCATGAAAAAAGATATTGATTAAGAAACCAATTAATTATACGTGGAGTCCAAAGCCACATAAAGATTGCAAGAATTATTCAAACCAAATACCTAATCAGTTTTTAATGGTTTCCTGCCCATCATGCATTTGGGTCCACGATATTAGAGATGTACTCCGCCAGTTTTTAGCCTCTGATCTTTATTATTAGTGACGCCATATGCTTAATTGGACTCCATTTTTGTACGTTTGAGAGGCACATGCAAGTGGGTCTCGTTGTCCACTTTGGCTGGTCTTGGTCATTATGAGACTCTTAATCACGCTTTAGTCACTAGATCCGCGCCCGCTGTTAATCACACTTATCCGGTTGCATACGATTTTAATTAATCAAATGATGATGATGATGGATTATTGATTGATACGGCCATGCACAGTCCTGCAAAATTTGGAGGGTACAAATTCCTTTTCATTCCCTTAATCTCCAAGATTCCAACTAATTGCGTTTCCATTCGTATAAGCTTTATTTTGGAGAAAGGGATTGGGAGAACTACCTAACCTTGTGACGAAGGGGACAAAGCTCACATGAGAATGTTGTGATCAACGGAAGAGGCCATAATCTTTCACATCATCTTTTTCTTCAAATTAAAACATCCCTAAAAGATTTTACTCCTCAACTAATCGCATTGAGTTTTCCATCCATGTCAATCAACATTACATATGTACTTTGATGCAAAAAAACATTTTTTTTGCACCCTGTCGTACAATGGCTGAATCAAGAATTTTTCAATGAGTGGGTTAGTTAAATTTTTTAGCTTAAAATCTTACCTTTGTAGTGTGAATTCTTAAAAATTTCTTGGCATAAACTAAATAAGCTTCATAAATGCAGAGTGCAAAAATATAAATAATTAAGTTTTATTTATATATTAGTTGTAAACACAAATATAATAGAATTTGGTTAAACTAAAAATTTCTTGGCATAAACTAAATAAGCTTCTAATGATTTTTTTTTTTGACATCCAGCTGCGACTAGAGAATTTCAAGAAGTGATTTTTATTCATGCCCCTCGCAACGCAACTGTAATAAAGCTGCTCATGAGGTTGCATCTTTTGTAAGTTAAGATTTTGTTCCTCCTGAATGGCTGTTTAATACCTTGGCTACTAATGCCAAAGTCAGCGTTCGGTTATAATAATATTAGTTCTTTTCCTGGAAAAAAAAAAAGGCAGCATACTTCTTGTAGTAGATAATTTTATTGTTGTTTTTTTTTCTTCAAAACTTTCCTACAGCCTACCACAGTCTTGGCTGCGGTTCCGCGCTGCCGTAATAAATCACAAAAAATCTTAATCAGAGCATCATCCACACCCTATGAAGATAATAAAAACGAGAAAATTAATGTTACTGAATTTAACACATAGAGTTTGTCATTTGTCCAAATGGGGTTTGCAATATTTTTTTTGTATATTTAATTGTAGCACAGATCATGAGTGGATTAATTGGGTGACGAGGTATTCTTGCATTTAACCTTCCCATCACTGGATTATTTTGTGCCCCCACCCCACCCCACCAGCACAAGAGAATTGAAAAATCGTAAGAAAGAAGCCAACATTTTAGATCTTTACCAACAAAACATTTACCAACGAAACATTTAAGGCTTGAAGAACATGAAGAACTAAAATCCCAACACACATGGGTGAAGAAAGCTGAATTTGCATGGAAGATATTAGTCAGCTTGTGAAGCTTTTCTGGTACAAGTCTCTTTCGTCGACCTTGTGCATAATCAAAATGCTCTGAATCTGACATGGGGATCTCCCACATAAATTTGCTTAGTTTGGATGCAAGAACAGATTGTGTTGAGAAGTGGGTCGGCTGAGATTAGTTTGTAGGGTAGACATGTTGGGTTCATAAGCACCTAAGAGTAGAGAACTAAACCTGCACATGCTCTTTAGTTCACATGTTTTTTCTTTTATTTATTGGAATTTGGGGTTTAATTTTGAGTGCCACACAACTCCCACAAACCAATTTTGTATCTTCACAAGTGGCCAAATGAGGTGAAGGAAATATCAAGAATGTCTCCTAGCCCACACATGTTCCTTCGGGACACAAACACTAGCTAGTCTTGTTAATAAAAATTTCATTTTCATTTTTCTTTAATTTGATACAAGCAATACTGGAGGAGGGAAGAATCGAACCTAAACCTCGGGTGCAGTGCAGGGGTAACTGCTTTTAATGTTTTGTTTTAAAGTTTCATGAAAACTTAATTAGTGTTGAGCACTTTCTTTCTTGGGTGCCATTCCAATAAGTTTTCTTTTGCAAGAAGGTGGATAGGATGAATAATTAAGGGGATGATAGTAACATTGCTTTAAAATAACGATTTGAACATTCAAAATAAAATAAAATATGAGTATGCATGAATAATTATTCATTGATCATTAAAGCTTGTCAACATATACCACTTACAATTCTTCTTTTGATCTTTGTTTTTAGTATTTACCAATCATCTGCAAAGTTCTACTTTGGGCCGAGAGTTCAAGAATCAGGTTTGGGTTTTGTTAAACGATCTACCATTTTATGGGCCATTCCATTATGAGTGGTTCGTCAATTGTGCAGAGAGTTAGGAGCTCAGAAACAAACATAAGCAGAACAAAAGCTTTCTCTGAAAATAACTTTCATTAATCTTAAAAAATTGCCCGAGTCATTGGAAAAACTACCTACCTACCCTGTGTCTCGAGGTCTCAAATTTACCCCAAGCTGTGCACAAAACTTGTGTAGAAAAGAAATGTAAAGATGGGCCAAATTTGCAGGATTTTAGCTCCATTATTCACATCCTTCCAGTATTAAACCCAGTTAGTTTCATTCTCTTGGCACTATGGGCCTCCATGATACTGCCAGTCGGCCATTGGCATGACGTATCATGCTGGAAAGTGCAATTAACTCCATTACGGCATCCCCTAGAGCTTTTAAAGTACAAGCAAGGTTTTCGATTCTTGCAAGGTTTCGTTTCTCCTCGTTTAAAGTTTTGAACCATTTTCAAGTCTGTCATGTGATTATGATTGTTACCATTTTGTGCAATAAATGGGTCCTGGATTTCTACTCCATGTTGCATAATGAGGTTCTTAAAGTAGTTCACATCCTTCACATGTCCGGCTTCTTTGGCTGGGAATAGCGGTAAGGGAGCTCTATTTGGATCATTCATTGCACTTGAAGGGAATGGCGGTAATGGAGGTCTGTTCGGTTGAGTCATTGCACTTAAATGGGGGTGCGGGGGTTGTGCTTGGTTTGGATTTGGCAGGCTAGGCAACATAAAGAAGTTGGATTTGGGGCTGGGCAAAGGAGGCGGTGGTGTTGGTCGATTCAACCTGGATTGTTGAACATTATTTGGCTGATGAGGGATTGTATTAAAAGCAGTTCCCACTGTACCTGGCATAGGGCAGAAGTTTCCACCTGCAGCTGTCCCTTGCATATCAGATTTTGGATGAGATGAGGGAATTGATGGAACTAATGTCTTTGGCATGGGTGCAAGTCCTGCATTGGCCTGTGGTCCGGATTCATTACTCAATTTCTGGATCATTTTTGGGTCACTAAGAATTTTAATGAGCAAACCAGTATCGACCAAACTTCCCTTCTCAGTGCTTTTCATGATTGCAGTCAATGCAGCTGAAGCAGCAGCAGTCACGTCCGCGTTAAGATCAAATAAGTTTCCTAGTACAGGTTGATCACTGGCAAGTTGCTGCAAACCAGGAGAGTTACATTTAGAAGCTTTTGATTTCCCAGATGCCAACAGACCTTGGTGCAAGATTGGTGGTTGACAACCTACATTGGTATTCACTGGAGTTTCCAGATCAAGTAAATCTGGGGACTCTTCTTCAATTGGAGTATCGGGAACAAAAGGAGTGAGGCTATCATCATAATGCTCACCCTCTACATCCAAAGAAACCGAGGGGCTGTGCCAAAAAATTAAAAAAAACATATGATCAGGTTCAATCATATAAAAGAACAAAAAGACTACGAAATATAATTCTGGATACAGGTAGAAAGCTTACTTAGGAGGAATTGCAGAAAAACGAGGATAAACTGCTTCAAGCACTCTCATCTCTCTAGATTTTTGAGCCTTGGCTTCCTCACTTTCCTCGCCAGCTGCTACTTCCCAGGTGGGAGTTATGACAAACTGTTCAAGTAAAATAAACATATCAACATCTGAATTCAGATTACAGACCAGATATTCTAATCACATGCATACTTAATCATAATTTAGCAAAGATCTAACATCTACCCACCTTGGAAGGAGGTTTCCATTGAATCCTCGGGATGTGGGGAAGTTCCACTTTTGACTGGCCCACAGAAAAACTGCCTTCAAATCCAGGGGGAAAATCATTTTCCGCAGGAATTGAATTCAACATACTTGATGCCTTTGCTTGAAGATGATCTTGATATTTCAGGCCAACTTTAACAGGACAATCCTCAGAAGAGAACAGCTTCACCTATTTAAATGCACAACTTGGTCAGTCACAATGAACAGATGAATGATAACAATCAGCAACATTTACCACAAAAAATTGGAAAGATAATTTTAACAAGAAGAAAGAATGATCATATTTTAAAAACCAGATTATATGCAGCATCTACATTAGAGATTGACCACATTATATGCAGTACGGCTCATCAAACCTACACACTAATTGTCTCCACATTTTATCATATGGACATTCATATTAATGATTTCCAAGGCATTCTACGCATAGAGGATATTTAGATATCTAAGGCCAAACCTTTTTCCTTTATACGCTAGAGGCTATATACCATTATATGAATCTCAGGCAGAAGCCATGTTTTAGCATTTAATTTCTGATTAGAGTGGACAATTTTGCTTTACATTTTATGAAGACTTCAAACACATGGATTTCACCACATATGTAACATCTTCTGGCTATATGACACATGAACACACCCTAACCCCAGTATCTGGATGGTATCACCCTAGTTTTCTGCAACTATTAGCATTATATCCTACACTAGGTAGTGCATTGCAACTATGTATTTGCAAGTATGAGTTAAGAAGAAAATTCCAAGACTTCATCTTATCTTCGAGGGATTAGACACAGTAGATTTTTTCATCATAATCAAAATTTGGGTTCTACAAGCTCAGGTAACTGACCAATCAGTTAGTGCTTGCTTTATTCAGATATTATGTATTATGTACTCTTATGGAAAAAAAACAGTGGCATGAGTAAGATAGGGAATCTTTTCTACTATTTACGTATATGATTATAAGTTATAACCTTCAGCATACTAAATTACAACAATATTTTCTTAATCAGGAACCTTTTACTCTTCATTGGACAACTACCCTCACCCAGGTATAAGCCATCTGAAGTTCTAAAACTTTTGAACTTTCAATAATACTTTATGTAAGTCTTGCTGATCTTAAATTTTGTTGATCCTATCCTTAAAATAGAGCAGTTTGTACATGTTTTGGATAAATTTTTGTATGTGAGGGTAACACCTCAACGTGGCGTTACCAAACCACCCAAGTTATAACAAGTGTATATTTAACATACCCTAATGTATAAACCCATCGCCAACTACATGTATATATGCCGTTACCAGTACACCCAAACTACGGCACATGGTGGCCAACGAGTTTACACTTTAAGGTGTAGTAATTAATGAATATATATGTGTTATAACATGGGTAGATGGTAAAACCACATTTCCATGTTGTAATACGGGTGGAAGACAACACCACATGACTTCATAGATTATAGACATTATAGCAAAAAAAAACAGAGTTCGTAGATTTAGTTCTGCTGATTCTTGTAATAACTTAGTTGATCCTAGTTATTCTGTTGATCCTAATTATAAAGACCAGCAGAACAGTTTCGATAAGATCATCAATCGATTTATCGGTCCAAAGGACTTCATCAAGTAAGATTTTATAACAATCAAATCAGATTAAATTCTTTTGATTCTTGTGATAACTCTGTTGAGACTTAATATAGAAAAAAGAGTTTCTGCATGATCACTACACTTTCAATAAGACCATTAATCGATTGATGTGGCTGAAGGACTTCATGGATTATAGGTTTTAAAGAAGTCCAACAGATTTACCACTGGGTGACATGCAAGAAATAAGTCACAAGGACCAGCCTTAAGACCACCCCATCTTCTTGCCAATCAATCTGTTTCGAAGGAGAATGAATATCGAATCTCTCCGTTTTAAATTTTTTCATTTGGTGTCAAGATCTTTCATTTATTCAAGCTCTTGTCACACTGCCAATATTGCATTGGCTTTTTCTCACTATTTTTTTTTTTTTTTGGTAGTAAATGTCATTGTTGTATAATTTTGTTGCCCAGATTTCTGGACTCACAATTAATTAAGTAGCTTAACAACAGAACGAATTTTCAATGAGTTTATGATGATGGTTTTAAATGAGCATCCACTCTTTCCTTTAATTTGCCAATCGAATGTAATCCATATTTGATTTCTTAAATAAAGTAGAATAATAATAATAATTAAAAATAATAAACAGATGCAAACTTTAATCAATCAAGTTGACAGGTATGGTTTTGTGATTAATTGAACAGGGAAAACTAATGGAGTATTTTCTGACTTGCCAAACAGATGAATCGAATGAAATCTTATAAGGTTAAAACAAATCCAGAACCACCTCCAATCTAATCCAATCCAATACGAAGAAGAAACTAAAAAACCTAAAACAAATTGGTAGTTCAGAATCAGAACTGAGAAGATCAGATTTTAAGATTTTGCGATTATACCTGACAAAGATTGGCTCCAGAAGCCCAAGAAACTGAGTTTGAAATCCTCGACCGCTTCATATTCATTCTCATATCTCAAAAACCCTTCCCGCTTCAATTTACCGATATAAAATTCCTACTAATCCTAGATTAAAAAATAGCTATGTAAGATTTGTAAAATCGTAATCGATCTGGCTGCGCAGATCTTCTCGAAACCCTAGGCTGCAAAACAAAGAGCAATGCCCTAATTTTGATACCGAGAGGAGAAGAGGAAGCCGATGCGTTTGCTTAATATGAGAAGTGCGGTGGTGTTCTTGTATTTATTGGGATGTTCGAGAGACAGCTTTTTGTTCGGTTTCCATTTTCCTAATTTTCCGATTTCAATTATGACGGCTTATTTGGTATTTTACAGCGCACGCATATGGTACGCCTGGCGTATGGTACGCGCTTGTGCTTTTCTGGCCTGGTCTGGCCTTTCCGACTTTATGTACGGATAGGAATTACAATAGGATTATTTGCAATGCATTAGTTTACTAGCCCTGTCAAAAAAATACCCCATATTAACTTCTTCTTTTTTACACCTCATCGATTCCACTTCATTTGAGTTTGTTATATTATGTTGTCAAAAGAAAATAAAAATCGACCAACGGGATATATCTCAATGAAAAAAAGTTTTAACTTATAAATTAATAATTTTATATTTAAACATTCATGACATTCCGACAGTGCGTGAGAAAATCCTATTTTTCTTTTGTAATTTTTGAAAAGAAAAAAAACAAAGAGTCCATGGATCTAATATTTTTGCCCATCGAGCCGCGTCCCCCCACATCTGGCCCAATATAAGCTGAGACCATTATCCCAGTGGATTTTTAATTTAGCAATGGATTGCATGCTTACCCGATGCTCACGTGAGATGGACCACTGCAAGGGCCTAGGCGATTGTCCATAGCATCTCCTTTTCCTGTACGTTTTATAGCCAAACTGGAGGCTATTGAGTTGACCCACAATTTAATCATCAGTCAGTGTTTGAAGAAGATGGTGAAGACACCACCATACTTCGTTGATGGAGCATGTAGTCGAGGGACTCCAACTATCTTGAAATTGATTTAAGAAAGGCTCGTAAGGTAGTATTTCAAAAGCTGAATTAAAAAAGGGTAAAATAAGACTCAGCAAATAAAATTTAATTGTATATATTTGATTTGATTTGAATTGAATTTTTTTATACAAGTGTGATACTAGGAGAGGAGGAATCAAACATAGGACCTCAAATGCAGAGAAAAATATCCTTAGCCACTCTTGGCATACATATTTGATATTTGAATTTGTAATAATTTGACACCATAAGAATAATGGTTGAGTACCAATTTTTTTTTAATTAAACACTCATTATTAATGATACTTGAACTCATGATTGATGATATTTGAACTCATGAGATTGACTGCACAAACAAATTGAGTAATGTTACTCTTACCGTATTTGTATATCATATTCTCATATCACCTTATGTGATAGATAAAGTGGATAGTCACCTTATGTTATATTTAAACATTATATTTATACTTTTTTTAATATAAAAAAGTCGTAGTATAGCCGCATGGCTATACTATTTAAATACATTATATTTAAAAGGAATAGCCGCAAGACAATACTATTTAATAAAAAAAAAGGAAAAAAAAAAGGACCCTCCTAGTTGCATTTTTTTGTACTTTATAGATATTAATTTGCTAGTTTCAACATATCCAAAATACATATTAATTGGCCACTACATAATATTTTAATATAATTTTTATGACATATATTATTCTTATTCAATAATATGTGAGAATTATTTGTATAATATGTGAATTTTGTGTGTCTTACTGGAAATTTTGTAAAAAAATACGTGTACAAAACATTAGAAATATGTACGTACATGTACAATGTCTATTGTATGTTCGCTATTTAAAAAATATGAGACGTGTAAAAAACACGAATGTATTATTGAAAAATATATACGTACATATATATATATATATATATATATATAAGAGACTTAGTCGCTCGTCTATACTATTTATTAAAGATAATTATATATAAAAAAACCAATAAAACTGCCCGGCTAAACTATTTTTTAAAAAATAAGAAAAAATCGTGTATAGCCAATCAGCTATGGTATATCTAATAAGAAAAAACAGAGCATACGCCTAGGCCCAGTGTAAAATAGTATAGCAGGCGGCTATACTGTTTGTAAAAAATAAAAACCTACGATAGCCGTGGTATCTTAAAAACTATTTTTAATATCAAAAAGATGTCCCCAACGAATAAGCGCACCGTGTTAAAAAATTCAAACACAGAGTATAGCCGCATTTACTGTACTATATATTATTATTTTTAACGGACCCTCGGGATTAGGCGCCACATGTCAAAAATGGCAGACGCATACGGAGGTTAGGCGCAGAATCGAGTCTAGCCATTCGGCTATTTTATTTTTAATATAAAAAGTTCCCGACAGATTAAGCGCCACGTGTCAACACAAGTCTATTTATAAAGAGTGGTGATTTCCATTTTTCTCTATTTTATCACTTACACTCCTTTTTATAACTAAAAAGGAGTGTAAGTGATAAAATAGAGTGGGAAAATCATTGCCCTTTATAAAAACCAGACGCGGCTATACGTTTTAAAAATAAACAAAAATGGAGTATAGCCGGTCGGCTATACTATTTACTTTTTTTTAAAAAAGCAGCCGCACAGCTCCTAGGGCCCACGTGTGAAATAGTCAGCCGTTCGGCGATACTCTTTTCAAAAAATAAAAAACTAAGTATAGCCGTGTATTATTTTTTAAATATTAAAAAAGGTGTAATGCTACTCATACCGTCCGTGGTAAAAATAGCATTTTGGTTTAAGAATATGATTACGCTGATTTGCAAGATTAACTCAACAGAATTAAATATTTGGCATACAAATCAAATCAAAGATTAGAAATTTTTAAAAACGTTAGAAATTTGGCACCCTTCTGACTATCGTGCTGTGGGTCCCCCACCGACAACTCAGCTGGCACCCTTCTACTAGCCACCCCCACAGTAAAACGGCTAAAAGCGCGTTCCTGTCCAACCAAGCCACCAGACTTGGATCCCTCCCTCCTTCCCTCCCTCTTAAAATCTCTCAAAACCACTACACCCTCCTCTGCACAATCTTACTCCTACTCTCACTCCTCTCTCATTTCTCCTCACAAACCCGACCCGACAATGGCGTCCGAGACCGACACCACCAGATCCGGATGCACCCCCAACGGCTCCGCCCCGGATCCGCCGGAGCCCCGCAAGGTCGCGCTCATCACCGGCATCACCGGCCAGGACGGCTCCTACCTCACCGAATTCCTCCTCAACAAAGGCTACGACGTCCACGGCCTGATCCGACGGTCCTCCAATTTCAACACCCAGCGCATCAACCACATCTACATCGACCCCCACAACGCCCACAAGGCCCGCATGAAGCTCCACTACGCCGACCTCACCGATGCTTCGTCGCTCCGCCGTTGGATCGACACCATCGCCCCCAACGAGGTCTACAACCTCGCCGCCCAATCGCACGTCGCCGTTTCGTTCGAGATCCCCGATTACACTGCTGACGTCGTCGCCACCGGCGCCCTCCGCCTCCTCGAGGCCGTCCGCTCCCACATCGCCGCCACCGGACGCACAGACATTAAATACTACCAGGCCGGGTCGTCGGAGATGTTCGGGGCGACCCCACCTCCGCAATCGGAGACGACGCCGTTTCACCCCCGATCCCCCTACGCTGTTTCGAAATGCGCGGCGCATTGGTACACGGTCAACTATCGCGAGGCCTACGGGCTGTTCGCGTGTAATGGGATACTGTTCAACCACGAGTCGCCGAGGAGGGGGGAGAATTTCGTGACCCGGAAGATCACTCGGGCAGTGGGTCGGATCAAGGTCGGGTTGCAGAGCAAGTTGTTCTTGGGGAACTTGCAGGCGTCGAGGGATTGGGGTTTTGCCGGTGACTACGTGGAGGCGATGTGGATGATGCTGCAGCAGGAGAAGCCCGACGACTACGTGGTGGCGACGGAGGAGTCGCATACGGTGGAGGAGTTCTTGGAGGCGTCGTTTGGGTATGTGGGTTTGAATTGGAGGGACCATGTGCTGATTGACAAGAGGTACTTGCGGCCATCAGAGGTCGATAATCTGAAAGGGGATGCTACAAAGGCTAAGAAGGAGCTTGGGTGGAAGCCCAGGGTTGGGTTTCAGCAGCTGGTGAAGATGATGGTGGATGAAGACGTTGAATTGGCCAAGAGGGAGAAGGTTCTCGTTGATGCTGGGTACATGGATGCTCAGCAACAACCTTGATTTCTCTGGTCTCAATTTGGGTTGAAGTTTATATAATGTGGCTTAGTTGAATGGTTTTCTAGAGGTGATACAGTTTGGTAATGGTTCCAGTAATTTATTGTTCAATGTTCTCTGTTCTGAGGGTTGTTTTTTTTAATTTTTCTGTAACTTCATTCATTCAATTTCAGCAATTCTATACTTGGAACGATTGTTGCAGTTTATGTTTTTGTTCAATTTTTCTGCTCTGGAGCTTGACAGTTTTGAATAGTGAAAGCTCTCTGGGATCTGCTGGATCTGATCCCTCTCATTTGACAATAATTTGATTCAGTAATTCACTAGAATAAGTTATTTTGTATAAAGTTTTGTGTCGGTGATGGCAGTTGCTCACGTGGATTGTTTCTTGGTTTATTGGTTAAGCCAAGAACGATGGGAACAAGTAAAAACATAAAATTAAAGTGTGTTGTATAGTGGGGCTTGTCTTGTTCCTACCCTGTCCCTTTACATTTGTATCTTCAGTATGGGAGGGAGGAGAGCCAACAGGAACACTTTTGTTACCATTGAAAATGTTAATAAATCACAATCAACAAAGGTTTTGTACAAGAAAGAAAGGATGCTAAGTCAGTCTAACTTGGTTTCGGCAGAAGGTAGACTTTGGTTTAGATCTCTTTGCAGATCAGATGAGCTTGATTGAAATTCTTGGTCGGCAATGCCGACTGCAAATGGCTTGACAGATGACCTAAGGGATTCTGGTCCTTCCACCGATATTCTCCGGCACAGTGCATCACAGTTACTAATTACCTCTGTCAGCCTCCCTTTAAGCTCCCCAATCTCCACCTGCAATGCATGAACTGCATGCACATTCCAAGATAAAGTTAGAATAAATTAGGTCATAAGAAGGTATACAGGCAAGAGCAGGTTTTGATGTGAAAATTATAATGGACACATGCTGTACAACTAATTTCACCATACTCTAGGTCCATCCAGACATTAGGTAGAACATATATCAATTACCTTCAGATAAATGTTGCGAAGACGTCTTCATTGCTGACACTGAATAATTAAAACGTTGAAGAAGTTTAACAGCCAGAGCATCAGCTACTTCTATCTTATCTTCAATGTCTTCCTGCAACAATTATCAACAAATCAAGGTTACGTAGTTCCAGGTGAGGAGAAAGGATGGAAAAACAAGTCAATGTTCCTAATTTGCTGCCAGCCTTTCACAAAATTCAGCATAAGCAACACAGGCTTCTTAAAAGCAAGGGCAAACACATAAATTGTTCCAAACATAAAACTTTCTGATTTGCAAGACATAACAACAACAGTGTGCAATTATGTTGGATTTTCACCAACTTCATACCACTGGCTAATACTGCACAGAGAGCTATACTTGAATTTCATGGAAACATCTTCGTTAAGGCAGTCGTTAACTGATATCATACTAAACTGTTGATCCCTTTAATTCTGTGACATTATTTCATCCACTATAACATCAAATGAACCAAGTCTCAGACAAGATCCAATTACATAAGTAACCTCGCATATTTCTTTGTTCCGTGGTGATCCAAATAGAACGCCTGAAGTTGGCCGGATGGAAGATGCATAAGGACAGGCCAAAGATCAATCTACTGCCTTTGAAAATATGATTCATCACAATGTCTTTGGGAAATAGGAAGAATACCCTAAACCCTGAATCGAGTTCTAATTTTCTCCCTACATTTTAAAATCATTCAATGTCTCCTCAACTTTGAGGTTGTGTGAAGTAACCCCTCCAGCCATCAAAAACTAACGGCTAGTGCCCGTGTGGACAATAAAGAACTTAGAGTTATGTCAAACAAACTCAAAATTCAACAAGGAATATTGTATCTTGTTAAAACAAACCTGTCTTTTGCTCATCTTTTGCACCTTCTCTTCCTGCCAATCACGGTACATAGAGAAGAGTTCCAATAGCACTTTTGGGTTCACAATACCTGCAGTGACAATTCATAACAGAGCATTGAATTCCACTTCAAAAGGCAATATGTATCAGTATCAATGTTGCAAAGAGAAAGACACAGCATCTACAAAATTACAACCATTATACTTATAGATGCAGAAATGAAAATTCTGAAGCATACACAATGCACAGACCACAGGGGCTTAGCTAGTTCAATTGCGTTGTAAGAACTGAACTTTGGGTTTTTTCTTCTGTTTTTTTCTTTTTTGCATCAAAACCGAAGATTATAAATCACTGAAGCAGCTTACTTGAAACAGAAGACGACGAAGGTTTCCTCACTAAAATGTCAGTCAAGCTACCCTCAGCCGGGGGTGAAGTCAGTATCGGCGTCGACTACAATGAAACAACTCAAAACGTGAATCCAAATGTCGTTTAGAAAATCCAAACACCGATGAACTTAAACCCTAACTATTTGTTTTTTCTTCCTAAATTAATGATAATTTGAAAATAGGAAATTGTAAACTTACAATTTTGAGGGATTTGAGCTTTTCTAAGACGGGATCGGCGACTTCTGACCGCTCAGACACGGTGGTGATTTCATCGGCTGGCCTCTTCAACCATAATTAAATTAATTTGATACTGTAAATGAAATTGAATTCAAAAGAAAAAAGAAAATTTGAAGTTGATTAAAACGCAGAGCTACCTGTGAGCTTGAGAGTGTGGATTCTGAGGCACCCATCGCTTCGCCGCCGCTTGTTACGAACGAAACTCACCGTTTCAGTGGCGCAGCTGAGAAATGAAGCGGTCTTAACCGTTCTACTTCCGAGTACCTTTTCGACGACACAATGTTCGCGCGCGTGTACGGAAACCGCGCAGAATTAGATTTGGTTTTTTTTTTGCTATTTTTTTGCGTCCCATATTTTATGAATTATGTTGGTGTATACACGTGTCACATAGGTTGAAAAACAAAGTTGAGGGAAAAAAAATTGAAATTAGTAACAATTTATTTTCGCGAACTTTTCTTTAGCGCGTAGCTCCCTATAACAATTTGTGAAGCTTATTTGCTTCACAAAACTGAAAACTCCACCGCGCTCCGCCATTTCACAGTCAAATTCCCAAGCTACAATTGCCAAGCCCTAACTCTGTTTCTCTCGGTTGCTTAGGGTTTCTATCCGCTGCTTATAGTCAGCATGAGAACTCGCAATGCGGACACTCCGAAATCGGTGGCCGGCAAGAAAACACCGCCGGCGAGGAAAACCGCCGCTAAAGCACAACCCGCGGCTTCTCAGTTGGACTTAGAAGCGGCCGCTCCTAAAACTGTCGAGGCAAAACGCGTCTCTGCTGCTGACAGAGCTAAGCAGGTCAAGAAGACGGAGACTACACCCCCTACTGCTTCAAACTCTCAAAAATCATCAGGTAGCTATTGAATTAGTTATGTGTTGATTTGTTTCGAATTTCTAATAATTTGTTTGATTGAGTTAGGGTTTAGCCTCTGAAGTTATGACTGCTGCTGCATATAGAAAATGAAATTTGGTACTTAGTGAAATTAAGAACAGTACAGGTACTGGAGTGTAGATATTATGTACCTTTTATTACCAATTAAGTTGAAGATGTTGTGAATAAGTCAGTTTTGAATCGCTATGCTTGATTTATTTTATTGGTGGCATGGTGTTTGTTAGTTATTCACTTTTTTTTTTTTTTTTAAACCTGTGGGTTACTCGTAGTTGAGGAGGCTGAGGCATCAGCTGGTACTGCCAAGGTGACACCAGCCGCTAAAGTTGGTGTAGTGAATAAATTAGTTGCGAAAAAATCTCCTGGGAAATCTAATACACCGGCATCAGCTAAATCTGTTTCATCACATACACGGAAATCGGGGGGTTCAGTGAAGGCAAAAGTAGATGCGTTAAACAAGGAGAAAGTAGCAGATCTCAAGGATGTGGAGTTCACAAAGAAGAATCCCATTTCTGAGAATGATGGAAAGTTTGAAAAGGAGGAAAGCCATGTGGAATTTGAAGTATGCACTGTTGAGAATGTTGGAGAGCCTTCAAGGAAGGAAGAGCCAGCTGTTGAGAATGTTGAACAGCCAACAAACAAACAAAGCGCCAAGGAAGTAGAACCAGATCCTAATGAAAATGAAGAGGATCCTGTTGAGGAAGAGGATCCTGTTGAGGAGGAGGATCCTTTTGAGGAGGAGGATCCTGTTGAGGAGGTGGATCCTATCAAGGAAGATGATCCAGTTGAGGCAGAAAAATCTGTTGTTGGGGAGGTTGTAAAGTCTTCTGAGAATGAACCATATTGTGATGTAAAAGAGGGAGTGGCAGTGAAAGGAGATCAGGAGGAGCCAATGGATAATGGTGATGAAGAGGAGACCCGTGTTGAGGCTGCTAACAAGGTAGAAAATGTCGAAGAGGGGTTACAAGGAGAAGATATTGAGGGTGTAAAAGATGTGTATGATGGTGATGAGCAGATGGACGAGTATGGTGAGAAAGTGGATCTTGGAGAACATGGAGAGGAGGAACTTCCAGAGGATGATGCAGAGGATCCAGCAGAAGAAACTGAGACATTGGAGGATAAGCAATTAACAGCCATTGCAAATGAACGCAAGATGAAGAAAGAACGAGAAATATTTCTTGGGGGGCTTGATCGGGATGCTGTGGAGGAAGATGTGAGAAGGGTCTTTGAGAGGATTGGAGGGATAGTTGAAGTTAGGTTACACAAGAATACTTCAACTAATAAGAACAAGGGTTATGCATTTGTGGAGTTCGAAAATAAGGAGCTTGCAAGGCGTGCTTTGTCTGAAATGAAAAACCCTGTTGTATGGATTTTTCTTTGTCTTTCCTGTTTCATATTCTTATAAGCTTCATTCTAATTGACCATTCTGCAGATTCGAGGGAAGCGATGTGGGACAGCACCGAGTGAGGACAACGACACATTGTTCTTGGGTAATATCTGCAATACATGGACAAAGGAAGCTGTAAGTGTCATTCAGTATTAATTTAGATAACCAGATAAGTAAATAGGTAACAGAAAGGGATAAAGTTATAAGTATCTTTAAATTTGTATATATGCTTCTCAGGATTGTTCACTCTTTCCTTTATCATAATATGGGATGACAGATTAAACAAAAATTGAAGGATTATGGTGTTGAAGGTGTTGAGAACATAAATCTTGTCCCAGATGTTCAACATGATGGGTTGAGCCGAGGTTTTGCATTTGTTGAATTCTCTTGTCATGGTGATGCTATGCTTGCATACAAGAGGCTTCAACAGCCCGATGCTATATTTGGTCACCTTGAAAGAACTGCCAAAGTGGCTTTTGCTGAACCTCTACGTGAGCCTGACCCAGAGATCATGTCCCAAGTGAAGTCGGTATTTGTGGATGGCCTGCCACCTCATTGGGATGAGGACCAGGTTAGGGAGCAATTTAAATGCTATGGAGAAATCTTACGCATTGTTCTGGCACGGAATATGTCTACAGCCAAGCGGAAAGATTTTGGATTTGTTGATTTCTCAACCCATGAATCTGCTGTGGCCTGTGTTGATGGTATAAATAATATAGAACTGGCAGATGGAAACTCAAAGGTATTCTTGTGTTTTTCTCTTTTGTATCTTCTCTCTCTCTCTCTCTCTCTCTCTCTCTCTCTCTCTGTGGAAACAAGTGATTAGGTTATGTGACACATTGGAAAAAAATAAACATTGATTTTTTAAGCTGGACTAGGCAAGGATAGGGAAGTTCTTTAACTGCTTTACATAGATGCATGAATTCTTGTATACACAGACATGCATACCTTCCTACATGCATACACACACGCAAGAGATGAGTTTTTACTAGTTCCCTGTTCTGATTGGCCATTGTTTTCTTCAGACGTGATTGCATGTCCTGCATGGCACAGAATTATTAGTTGAATAACATACTTTCTTACCTATTTTAATTTGGTACTTACTTATGTTGGTTTTTGTAATTCTAGATAAAAGTGAAAGCAAGACTTTCAAATCCTTTGCCCAAAACTCAGGCTGTGAAGGGTGGAATGGCCGGTGGATTTCGAATTGGTGGTGATGGTGGTGGTGGTAGTGGTATCTTTCCAAGATTCGGTAAGATATATGTTTATTTGTTTGGTTAAAGATTCATTTTGCTTTGCACATCATTTTCTTGTTGTTACTCTATATTGCTCACAGGGAGGGGTTTTGGTCGCGGTGGACATCATTTCAACCGTGCAAATTTCCAACGTGACAGACATTTCTATCATGGTGGACAAGGTCAAACTGGCAGGATGGGTTTCCCAAATGAATATGACTTCGATTACCCATATGATGAGTTTCATGGACGAGGTTTCTGTTGTGCTTATAATCATGTCTTGTAGTATTTCAGCTCCCCATCTCACCAAAAGTATCTTACTGATTTTGTTATGTTTCTCAGGGGGGAGAAGGGGCCCTTTCATGGGTGGTCATTATCCATCTGCCGGAGGTTCATCATCAAGACCCTACATAGATGGACCCTGGCATGGTGCCCCTGATAGAGGCTATGGTATGCATATTCCTCCTAGAAGGCTTCCATATTCTCCAGAAGGACATTTTGGCAGACTGCCAATGGGGGGTCATTTTGACAGACCGCCAATGGGGGGTCATTTTGACAGACCACCAATGGGGGGTCATTTTGATGAACCTTATTTTTATGATGATAACACACAAGGAATAAAACGTCCATTTCATATGAGGGTAAGCTTCCCTTGATGACATTTTGTTGTTCTCTAAGCCTTTTATGCCCGTCCTTATCATATATGTGCTACCTTTAGGACTATGATTATGATTACTTGGAGCCTAGTAGACGTCGCCCACGGTTGGATTATGCTGATCCAACAGCTTCATTCCGTGGAAACCATTATAGTGGTATGGATTTTATGCTCAGCATTCCTTTGTTTTTCCTCTATTCTCTTGGACTGTCCATATTGTTAACTTTTATGCCAGTTTACTCACTTAATTTGCTTTATCTTCTAGATACTTATGGAGCTGGCAGTAGTCTCTACTCTCATGATTATTATGGTCCTGAAGTAAGCAATTAATGCTTACGTGACTGTGACTTACTTTACATTTACATTAACATATGATGATGATATCAATTTCATTTTGCAGTATCATTCTGGTCCACATTCATCTTATTATGGGAGGAATCACTCATATAGAGGAGGCCACTACTTTTAGACTCAAGAACTTTTTGGTAATAGAAATGCTTTATGATTTTAAGTTATAATCTGTGATTGTGAATTCCGTATGCTAATGTTCTAATGGTTTTTATTAATTGAGATCAGGTGGCCATGGATCTGCACGCAGGATGTAATTTATCAAAGATGGGCAAGTGGATTGCTGTTAGAAAGAAGTTGAATATTTCTTTCACCTCTCTGTCTTCATCCTACTTTTCCTCATTCTCCATCTATCTTCTTTACTTGTTAGTTGCCTGTTTAGTTAATTTGGGTAGGATTTCCGAAGTTTTGATGTTTATAGTTTAGGTAGTCTTTCAAGGACCCCTGACTTAGAAACTTAGTAATTGTTTGTATGGCAGAGGTTGGAAAAGATTTACTCATCTTACCCTAGGAATGGACAACTCGATGAACTCTGTTATGGTTCTTTTGAAGCTAAGATGCTTCTTCGAGCCCTATCTATAAATAACGGCATGAGCCATTTGTTTGTTGATTACAGTTAATTTTGTGGTTTAGAGAAATCAAGTTCGGTGATTTGTGGGAGATAAAAGGTTTTCAGTTTAGGGTTTTCCCGTTTTCATGGAGATGCGAGGGATAAGAATAAGCATGCTGATGGAGATGGACCTGAAGGTGTTTTTTTTAATGGAGAGACAATATGCATGTATTATGGAGTTCTATTCGATCTAAATGAAAGACTTGCATGATTATATGCTCAGAGGTTTTTCTATATTAGGGTAGGCTTCTATATGACATTCTTGTTTTTTGCTGATGGGTGAATGAGGTGGTGGTGTGTATGATATTATGTGGTCCGTTTTTCTTTATTGAAATGTAGCTCGGGTTCTCTAGCTGTATTTGGCATGGATATAGTGGTTCATGAACATTGTTGCCATGTTTCATCAAACTGTTCTGCCAGAGGTCTAGTATAACTTAATGTTCAGTTTATCTGAGGGATAGATGCTGACGCCGTTTGGAATAAAAAAAAAAAATCAAGTAAATTTGTTTTGGTGTCTATCTGTGAGGAGCATAAGTGATTGATCAGGTCAAGTCTGCCATATGGTGTCCAGTTATATTCAATTTCATAAAGGATTTATTTTGTGGGGGATCCCTGCGAGGAGCACAAGTGATTGATCAGGTTAGAGTTCATTGTTTCTCAGGTGACAACTAGTTATTGCTCAGTAGTTTTTAAGGTCCAACAATTGACTATCTGTGATTTTCTACGAGATAATATTGGACTTTCAATGGTTGAATATATATTTTTTTCTCTGTAGTTCTAAGCTCTCTGTTGGCAAATGCTGGCCATTTATGATTTTTCTGAAAATCGAGGACAGTATACTGAATGTGTGTTATTTTAGTTCTCCATTGAAGGTACATTGTGTTTTGTCAGTCAGGTAGAAGCTCAGGATGTAATTCGTTTTGATGATCCGATACCTCTCGGTAGGGCCTTATATTTTTAGGATCATTGTGATTGATTTAGCAAGTGTCGGCCATTTATGACTTTTCTGATAGTGGAGGAAAGGATCCTGAATCCACTGTTCTTAGTTGAAGGTACATTGTCTGCGTCTGTGTGTCAACAAAGGGATATTAGGTTAGGATGTAATTGGTCTTGACAAACTGAATACTTTTTGGTAGAGGTTTATGCTATGACCGACCATTGTGATTGATTTGCCTTGCTTGTATTTACAAACCGAGTGTTCGACTGGTCAGCGTCCTTCCTTTTAAATTATATGTTCATGCTGAACTGAGAGAATGAACATAGGATATACCCATGCCTCAGTACGATGCATCCTCCGATTTTGATCCTTTTAAGACGTAGCAGGGGCATGCATAACATAGGGAATCTCTTCCTAGATCATATACAGAGTTCTTAGTTTTAGGTTGATGTAGGCTACATGGTTTTTTTTTATCGAGGAACACGGATAACCGCTGATGCTTTATAAAAAGTCTGATGGTATGATTTTTTTTCTGTTGTGCACTTCCCTTCAGAGAATTGCCCCTTTTCTTTTCCCTCTTCATTTCTGTTTCCTTCTTGTTTTGATTCTGAAGTCGTGCGTTTGTCTTGTCATTTAGCAAAACATAGCTGTCTTGTAAATCGCATAAAAAAATAGTTGTCATGTAAAAACTTGACTAGCGTATATATTTATAATTGTTGATTGGGATGTGAAAAATATTGGTGGACTTGGGGGTGTTCTGTCCCACTATTTTCACCGTTGAAAATTCTAGAATACAAATACTTTGCATTTGACACAGGCAATATCCCCAAATATTGTAGGGTTCGGCGTGGGGCCCATTTTCGAATCTGATCCCCAAAGCGGATTGGGTGATTTCTGAGATTCAGAAAAACAAAAATTACAATTTTATATTTGTAAAAAAATACAATTAATTAACTCCATGATATTCTGCAAACATTTTTACCATGTAAATCATGGGAAACAAATGCAACATTACTTTTTTCTTAAATAAAATACGTACATCACCAAAAAGTTTAGCTATCAATATAAGAATTTATCATAGAGGTTTCTGTTTTTATTTCTTTTTCCTATTTATTTTAGTTGTTTTATTTAAAAGAGAAGTTCAATGGATAAGTGTCGTTCCCGCATTTTCAATATCTCTGATCTTATATTTTCAATTTTAATTACAAAAAAGCTAAAATGACAAAACCAACAAAAACATATGTTTTTCTTTCTTCTCCCTCCTAAAAAAAAACTGTTAGTATTTCCTGCCTCAATATACCCCTGAAATGCTAACCATTTTCCCTCCTTCAACCCACATTCGAACACACACCTTCTGTTCTTCACTCTTCTCAAAATTTCACTTCGAAATACAAACCACACCCGCAGAAAATCGCCGACAAGAACAAGAAGAAAACACAGACTCACACTCTTTCCCACCAGAATCAAACTCGATAAGAAAACCAAAGCCACGCTGGAAATCCGACATCCCACTTTATCTCCACGTGTACGTTCCAGATCTTTCATCTGCTTAACTTGTCAATCCGGAACACATCAAATCAACCAATCACAACCCAGAACCTCTTGCCCACAGATTCCTCCCTCCATATAAATAACAATAGGTTCAGTTTCCACTGGCGTCAGTCGGTCAGTGCTAATTTTCTATTTTCAGAACCCCAAAAAACCGTGATGTCAGCCACAGAAGAAGTTCAGGCTCCGGCCGTTGAGGCCCCGCCGGCGGTGGAGGCTCCAGCGACGGAGGAACCCAAATTAGAAGAAAAGCCGGTCAAAGAGAGAAAGACGAGAACCCCAAGGGAGAAGAAGCCTAAAGAGCCCAAAACCGCTGCTCATCCTCCATACTTTCAGGTACTTGAATTCGGGGTTTCAGATCGCGGTTTCTTTCTTTTCTTCATTTCTGTTTCTGGGTTTTTCTTAAATATTTGTGAAATTTGTGCACAGATGATAAAGGAGGCACTGTTGGCTCTGAACGAGAAGAGCGGGTCCAGTCCTTACGCCATAGCCAAGTACATGGAGGAGAAGCACAAGGCGGTGCTTCCTTCCAACTTCAAGAAGACCCTGGCTCTGCAACTGAAGAACTCTGCGGCGAGAGGCAAGCTGATCAAGATCAGGGCCTCGTACAAGCTCTCTGAGGCAGGCAAGAAGGACAAAACCACAGGCAAAACCAAGGCTTCAACAAAACCCAAAACGGAGAAAAAGACCAAAACGACCGCCCCTGCTCCGAAGGCGACTAAGAAGCCTGCGAAGAAGAACAAGAAGTCCACGGCTTCTAAGCCTAAGCAGCCCAAGTCCATCAAGAGCCCAGCTGCTAAGAAACCCAAGAAGGCTGTTGCTTGAAGTGAAACATGTTAAAAAGTTGTATAGAAGTTGAGAGCGATCATGAATTAGTAATAATTAAGTTGAAGGAAGTTGGGTTGTGTGTGTTGGTGTTAGGAGTTAGCAGGTGCTCTGTTTTTGTTGTGAATATGTAATCTTATGTTGGATTGGAATGGAATGGAACTGAACTGACTTTGTACTAATTTGCTGGGTTTGCTCCTCTCTCTCTCTCTCTCTCTCTCTCTCTCTCTCTCAAAACACTCTTGGCATTACAATACACAATAATCTCATAAGAGGTTCCGTTTGGTTGCAATGTTATGCTAGCTAGATCATAGATTTGGTTCGTCTATGAAATTGGTATGCAAAATGGGTCTTCAAGAGAAAGCCAAATTGGTGTTGCCTTAGCAACTCATGCCACTGGGCTCCGCACCCTGTAAATTATGAAGCTGCTAGTAGCTTGTAGAACTTTCCTATTTCTAAGTGTTTTCTCATAGGGAATTTCCAACTTTATTTATGTCTATACTTTTTGGTCACTAGTTATCTATAACACAATAAGCACAAGCTTTTATGGGTCAGCATAGATGAACTTCTCCTCACTCTTAAAATAAGTAACTTCCTAGTATGTCCTAAATTAATCTCAATCTGAAAAACCTAGTCCCTCTCTCCCAAAACACTCCTAAAGCCATTTTCAATTTGAGGGGAGGAAATCACTGTTCTTCCTTCCCTCTCCCCTCTCCTCTCCTCTTCTTCCCTCTTTTTCAGAGACAAAAGGTTTTTCCTTTTTGTCTTCGTTTTATGATTTTCCTCTAATTATCACAGACGGTTGCGTCTTGACGTCGAATCTCCACCTGCATTTTGACGTCGGATCTCCACCTGCGTTTCAGTGTTACATCTCCAACACCATCATTTTTATAATTTCTTTATATTTGAAATAAGTCACAGAGACTTTTTAGGTTCTCTGTGTAGTTTTTACCTCTTATTTTGTGAGAGCCTTTTACATCTCCTTTGTGAGAGCTTTTCACATCTCATTTGTGAGAGGTTTTCATCTCTCATTTGTGAGAGTTTTATTTGTATTGTTATGACTTAGTTTTTTCAAGCTTTATCTCTTTTTGATTGTTCTGAGTTTGCAATCTTAGTTGGGATGCATATGCCAGAATTTCTTCTATCATGCGTGATCGTTAGTGGAGGCACAACGAATTGTCTTAATTTTGATGTTAGACCTCTCCATTATTATAATAGCTTTTGTGTCTAGTGATTTTTTTGGCTAAATTATTAATGCAATCTTAGAATTTCTCCGCACAAAAAAACTAAGTCCTAAATTTGCATTCTTAGAATCAAAGTTGAATACAAGGGTTAGCTGCAATGAGTTAAAGCCCAATCCACATTCCTTACATTGTAAAACTAAGCCCATCAATCATTTCCAGTCTGCTCACACCCAACCTCTCCAACCTCTTCCCGTAATTTGGAGCCCAAATGTAAAAGATTTTTGTTAGCATATACAATCACAATGGATAAGGTACAAAGCATATAAAGCATAGCAGGCAGTGGCGAACAGTACGAATCACTTTTTCCATCACCATGTTGAATCATTTTGAGAAAAAGTCTGGCTACTCAATAAAAATTGATCCAACACCGGCTGCAAATGCTTTCCTAGCATTAATTCTTGCTGGTTTTACCCAATTAGATAACTAGGATTGCTACTTTTTTTTGCCATAGTCTATGCTCTACGTAGGTTTCCATAGTCAAGTACTAGGGTTCCGTTGACGGGTACGTAATCCTCTTGAACGGTGAGGAAGTAACAAGAAAATCAAAGAATAAAAATTAATTAATGTGTTGTGACTAGTCAAAACAAATCTCAAAAAAAAATTATCTTGACTAATGTGATAATGTTTCTTTTGTTTTCAAATTAGAAAATTTATATCATCAGTGTGAATGAAACATCATGAGATGAGAGTGTAGTTTATTTCAAGTCGCTTGAGTAATTAGAATATAAGATAAAGTCATATGTCCACTTCACATTGAATTGAAATGTTCATTCTCAATTTGTTTTTTGGGACTGAATCTGATTTCATTAGAAACCCCAAAAGGAGCAGAAACAAAATAACAAAGCTTAAAACGATACAACATATACAGAAGCAACTAAACCTCAAAGGCAAGGCTAGACAGAGAAATATTGGTGCTACCCAATTTGGTTTGTGAAATATTATATCGATATGGCATCTCTCTGTGATGAATTTGGAATATGATCATCCCAACCCAATTGATTGGTATATTCACAAGGCTGGCTTGCATTTGCTGCTGGTACCATCATAATTCGTAGGTATCATTGTTGTCCAAAAGGCAGCTTGTTTTTGGTCAACCACTATACTATACTTGCTTTCATCTTCATCCATCATCTTTCTCACCCTGTGTCTCTTCCACTTTCAAAAGCTAGCTAGCTTAGCGCTATAGCTTAAGACCACTTTCTGGCCATAAGCTGATTAATCTGATTAATTAGCATATAATATGTGCTTTTGGCTTTTGGCTTTTGGAAATGGAGATTATTATTTATATATTCAAGAAGAATCAACATGGTTTTCACTGCACTCATTTGATGGAACGTGGTGTGATGTTTCCAACAGCTCACGGTCATGGGGCTGCTCTGAATGTCACATTTCTGCAACGGGGTCGGCAAAAGGTAACCATTTTTGCTATAAACTACATAGTAAATTGGAAACCCAATATGCCACGTGGCTCAAATCGGTGAAGGAAATCATGTTTCAACTGGATTATAAGTAACTCATCATGATTAGGAGGCCCTGTCTTATACAACTCACTTGGCTTTGTCAAATACTGGTTGAACGGTTGCAGACAAACCCTATATAAAATTATCTCTCAGAGGACAATAATAGGATAAGGTTTGGAGTTGTTCCAAAAGGGCTTTTAGGGTTTTATTCAAGTTAGTGATAGTTATACTTTATACTTCAATAAAGAAAAACCCTAAAAAATTTAAGACAATGTGGCATAAGAATCATTCTATAGAACGCATTGGCATCATATACTAGTTTAACAAACTACTAGCACTCAAAAGATTCTAATCGAACTTGGGTATAAGAGATACACAATACACTACCATATTCAATTGGCGTAACGAACACATCTGCTAAAGAATTTAATTTCATGATATGAATAACTTTCTGGATAATCAAATCATTCCTAATTAGATCGCATAATAATTAATATTTACATGCTAAAACTTGGCATGTTTCTAGTGGCCATTGCACCAAACTTTGTGGAAAGGTGCTTTTTATGCCTAAGGTGCATCTGGATCCCACACATAAAAACCTGTTATCCGAAGTGAAATTAATTGGCCCCTTTTTCACAACATTTGGTGCAATTGCCGGCTAACACACATGATGCGATTGATCATGAACCGCGTTAACACATTTGACTTTAATCTTTGTAGTCCGGCGACAGTGGATCATGCTTGCAAAGTTTTCCGGATGCCTTTACAAATTACATTGATTGATGATTAATTAGCTATAGTTAAAAGTGAAATACATTTTCGCTCTAGTATCCCATTAATTACATGCAAAAGAGAAAAGCACTTGCTTCGAATTATGCATGACACTAAGGTCAAGCTCAAGTTAATTAGACTAGGTCCACACATTAGTACAGTGTGAATGACTTGTTTAAGTGAGTAGGGTCGACTATGTTAAAGAAAATATTATTGTCTCGTTCTTTTGAGAGTACTTAGGAATTCTTACTTTCATATACTAATTACAGTTTGATATGTGTGCAGAAATCAAACATATAATCCCTGTGTTAATACACGCTTGGATACTATGCGTGTGACACGTATGACTAGTTAGATAATTTATGAGGGTATGCATAAAATCTGACAAATACTTCAAAAATGGTCCACATTGCATGAAAAAGCCACGTCACAAACTTGGATTAATTTGTTCGTCCAACTTCCAATATATTTAATGCCACTGGGTTGTCGTTCAATATCGAAAAGTGTTCGTTTGAATCTTCTTCATAAATTGGTAGGGTGTGGCAATATATATATATATATGTATATCTATATATATACATACGTATATATATATACATATATATATATGAGAGGAGAGCAATGGCCATGCATGTGAAGTGAAGCTGAAAATACAAAAACTGAATGAGGACAAAGCATGCCCAACAGGTACCACGTTGCACAGCGCATGCTGGACAGTGAACAAGCCTTTTGGGACCCACCCAACCCACACCCGAGCATCTCTCTCCGAGAGAGATGCCTGCCTGCCGCCATGCTTACCATGCTTACCATGCTCACCATATATTAATCTTAATTAAGCTCTCTCCAAATAATGACTGTATGTTTCGAAATGAAAATTAGTTTTAGATTTTTAAAAGAAAAGAAACGTACGTACATTTTGCAGGGCTTTGAAACATGTTTTCATTGCTATCACTGAGATGCTTACAATCTCATGCCTCGACGACACTCAACAAATGGTGAATGAGTATTTTGTGAACAAACACACACACACATATATATATATACACACATGAACATAAAGTCTTTGTTTTGTGATAATAGTATCAGACACATTATCGATAATAATATCGCTATTTTATTTTCATTTACAAAGAAGGTATGGAGAAAAACAAATATATATATATATATATATAAATACTGTTAAGGGGAGATTTGAATATGTTCGCTTTTATTTTGGTGATTGACATTTGAGTTTTGTGACCAGATAATATTGGTGTTATTCATGAGTACAAATCATAACAAGACAGTAATTTGAGTGGAGGGGTTTGGAAATTATGTTCAGCTATTTGAATTGATGAGTTGAGATCTCAATGAGCCAATTGTATTGTATGTCGTGGACTAATGTTCTTGGTATAATATCTTGATATACGATTTTGGTATATAAGCATATTGTACATTTGGAGAATTAGATTGTAGTTTTTTGTAGTGAGTGAAACACTAGTTTCAATAACCAATGGGGTGTTAGTTGGATTGGTTCAAATTTTTCGTATGCTCCTAAATGGTCTTGGATTCAAGTACCCATGCATGTTATCTGTGTATGTATAGTCTACTCCGATTCTAATTTTGACAACAACAACAAAAATAACACTATTTCAATATTATTATTATTATTAATAATTCTTATGGGTATATCACTAATTATACAAATTAAGATATACATGCATGGAACTTTGTGCCTCTGTGTGTGGAAGAGAGGGAGAGAGAGAAATACACTCACAACCATATTTTTACAAAAATATGTCTTAGGGATTGATTCAATCAACCCTTATAACATTTATAATACCTACTTAGCAATAAAAATTAATTAGCTTCCTCCATTATTGCAGTCCCTCTTAATTATTTTTCAAATATGCATATCCCAATATCACCATCAGGACTGGAATTTAGGAACCCATTCAACTTGTTCCCCTGGTCATCATCCCTACCACTACTCTGCAATAACAACAATGCCATCTCTGAATCATCATGTGCCCCAAAGCTCGACTCTCCATCACCTTCATACCTCTCTTCTTGACTCAACTGAGATGCCACAAACTTGTCCAAGGCCCTCCAGTCAGTCACCTTCTTGGGCTCGTCTTCCACTTCAATATTGTTCTCCGATATCAGAGACATTGAGCTCGGCCTCTTTGATATCAATGGCAATGATGGGCTCTCTAGCTGAGGCAGCTGCACAAAATGATCAGAGTGCATGAAGTTCAAACTGTCAGCTTCTGTCTCTTGCTTGCACATGAAATTCTGGGCTAAAAAACTTGGAGGCTGCCTCGAGATCATATATTCGGTTGGATCAACGACAGAACTGACACCGTTGAGTTCTTCGTAGAAGTAGCTTGAGTCCCACCCTTCAACGCCTTTGTTTTGGCTACTGGTTCTCTTCTTGAATGCTCTGCATACCACCCATCCTTCTTCCTGAAATAAATAAATAAAATTAATTTCCATTTTGTTTCTCTAATCATGTTGTTGTGGAAAAGAGGGTGGGAATATTTCTTGAGGGGAAAAGTGAATGTTTTTCCTTTTGACCTTTATACATAGACATGCATTTTCTTTAAGTAGCTTATGGAGTTTTCTTTCTGTTTGGTAAAGAGAGTCGTAGCTTGATGTCAATCTAAAGGCAAAGGCCATGCAACAGAAGTGGAACTTTGCTTTTTGACAAACTGAAGGAGGAGAAAGCCACACCAGAAAATGAATTGGCAGAAAGCAAATTAATACATGCTTTTAAAAGCTTTAACTTTTGACTTTCATGTGTTGGTGGAAGTTAGAATGCACATATATGTATTAGTGGTCTACGACTTACGCATGCAAATTACATGAGATGGTTCCATTGCCTTTTAGAGAACTACAGTACTCACACAATATTAGTTTTTTTTTAATTTAAAAAAAACCATGTTTGTGAGTGGCTACTATCTGATGTTGAACGATCGAGCATGGAGAGAGAGAGAAAGTGTTGCCATAAGCCTTTTTGTATAGCAAGTAATGGTAATTGATGCCAAACTCCAATCTATAAGAAATTCTGAATCAGCTATACCCTATATGTATATTAGGTCAACAAGTGCTGTTTCAAACCCATGCCATGTTGACCATAGCTTCTCTCTCTCTACCGTTAATATACTCAGTGCTGGTTTGTGTGTGTGTGTGTGTGTGTAAGAGAGAGAGAGAGAGAGAGAGAGAGAGAGAGAGAGAGAGAAGATGAGTTTACTTGCCTGTGGAGGTCCATTCTCCTCGGATTCAAGTCTGTATTCGTGCATAATCCAATCGGTCTTCTGTCCATTTGGAGCCCTTCCTTTGTAGAAAACAAGGGTTTTCCTCATCCCAATCAGTTTTGTCTTGTCGTACACTGATTTGTCTCGACCCGTTGCTTTCCAAAAGCCAGCCATGGTGGCTCTGTTGGTCCTTGTCCCAGTGGGATACTTCTTGTCTTTGTGGCTGAAGAAGTACCACTCGTTCTGCTCTTCATACCCGATCCGGCATCTCTCTGCCATTCATGTAAATCAATCAATCAATCAATCAATCAATCGGATCAAGATTCATGTTAATTATACAAACCAAATACTATATTAACTAGATTTTTATATATAAAAACGATCCAATAATGTACGAGGTATCGTAGATTGATACCCTTATTATCGTATTAGATGTGCATGAGCTAGAAGAATATGTTCACCCCAATAATGCAATTATATATGTTAGTATATAAGATAAATTATTGGCAGAAACGAACCCAAAAGAAATAAAAATTAAAAAACAGGTTAAGTGATTAACAAACCCTAGTGACTAATTAAGCATGATGGATCCAAAGGATTATCATCCAGCTGAAGAAATACTCCTTGTATATAATTAGTACATACCTTGAAGGTCCCATGGTTCGATTCTGTAGAGATCAATGTCTCTGATGACATCAAGATCGATCTTCTGGGAGGCAACTTTCTTCCTGAGATAGTAGCCGACGAGCTCTTCATCAGTTGGATGAAATCGGAAACCTGGTGGGACAGTGGACTCGATTGACTCCATCATGGCGCAGCTCGTTGGTTTTCTTGTGGTGCCCTTGCTTGTACTGCATCAAATTCATCACCACACCCCCATTAGTGCCCACCACCACACCAACTTATATATACAGAGAAAATGAAAACTTGGGAAGAAAGGTGAAAAAAGGCAGTAGATAACATTAAAATGTTAAAAAGTAGTAAAAAAAGGGGGGAAATAAAATTAAGAATATTGTAAGTTAAAAGGAATAATGAAGAGTCTATACATGATGAATTAAAAAGGTGACAAGTGTTATCAGAGATAATCATCAGCTCATTTGGTGGTGAACAACCCCCACCATCACCATTTTTGGTTTGATATAGGAGAGGGAACTATAATAAGCGCGTGGGATAAACAAATTACTTAATTATATATATATATATATATATATCTCGGAGACTAATCAGAGACAATTAATAAGTAATTAATTAAATTAATTACTTTTTGTCCCAAGGGTGAAATAAGGAATAGAAAAAGAGAATCATGAGAGTTTGGTTTTGATAAAAACTAAGGGGAAATTGGAGCTTGCTAATTTGTGCAGAGGGGGGAGGGGGAGAGGGAGGGGGGGTCTCAAGAAACGGACAACCAGAGGTTTGTGCTAATGATGTTGTCTTGTGTTGGTGAATGGTGGAAATGATGCATCAAGAACGGGGTTTCTATTTTAATACAATTTTTTATTTATAATAATTAATTACTAGTAAAGTAGACCCATTATATTATATATATTATGGGGAAAAAATACAAGGGTTGAAATTGAGAATTGCAAAGGGAGATCAGACAGGGGTGGATGACGTGATCACAGAATAAGCATGCGTTTGTCTCGAAAGAGGAAAGGGTTTTTGGAAGCAAAAAGATGGAAGACGACAGCGTTTGATTGGATCAAGCCTGCTAAGAGAAAAAGGATAAGAAAGAAAAAGAGAAAAACAACTGTGGTCTCTCTCTCACTGCAAAGACGGGGGGCACTGAACTACTTGTCTGCTTGTCGAGAATTTCAATGGCACAAATCTGACCTCTTTTTCTTTGATAGCTAGAGTACTGCTGCTGACCCATACATTATACATACAAAAGAAGAAGAACAAACAAACAAACATGCATGCATTGAAACCATCATATCATCAATGTTCTCTAAACACATCCTAATTTAGCTAATCCATGTGTTTAATTAATCCTAACCTTAAACTCCAGGTTTTTTCTTTATCTTTTTTTCCTCTTAAGTCACCTGGTTAGGAGGCTAGGAGGCTTGGGGAGAGCCTAGGTCAACAATAATATTAATGTGTTTTAACAAATAGAAAGATGTGAGCAAATGACCATGTGTTGGCTCAGACAGATATCATGAGTAGAATGCCACTTGATCTGTACTAATAGCCATGAAATTACTAGATCAGAATGTTTTTTTTTCTCATCGTGTGTTTGTGTACGGAGCAAAAGTCTTGATTGCTCAACCGGCAGAACAGCTGGGTTAACCGGGACTTGTAGCTCTAGTGGTAGAAAGTATGTATACCCAAGACCAGAAAACCAGAGATATCAAATCTCCACCTTCCCCCTTCGGCCTCCCTTGTAACTCAAGAAGACTGGGAAATTAATAATGACAAACAGTTTGTGACAGGATCAAGAAGAAGTCCTATGCAAATATATACAGGTGGATGAGAGGGAGAGAGACCTTGTGTTGCATACATAGCTCCTCCATCGTCGCCTTAATTACCAAGAACAAACACAGAAGATGAGATTTATTCCTTAAACTAAAGTATTATATTAGCTAGTCTGGTGGGAATGAATGACTAATGAGACGCGTTTTTCTATGATAAGGAATTTCCCATGCAACCACAAAAACAACTTAATTTGATTAAATAGTTAATTAAAAATTACCTGATCAACGTCGTTGGTGTAATTACTCGTTAAAGACAGAAAGCAATGAAGAAGACGAAGACAAACTGAAGACGAACAACAACAACAACAACAACAACAACAGCAGAAAATGAGACGAAATTGAAGAGAGAGAGTTAAAGAAAATTCCGTTAAGAGGGAGAGAGATGAAGAGAATATAAAAGGGAAGGAAGGAGGGAAGGAGAGCTAAGACAAGAGAGAGGGAGGACCGCTCGATTGCGCATGGGTTGATGGTTGTCCCCAGCAGCTGACGTCACTCTCACTCCCCCCTAGCTTCCTACAGAAACTCCCTTTTTCTTCTTTGCTTTCCGTCCATTTTCTCTTCTCACCATCACCATATATAATATTTTATTCTCTTTTTTTTTACAACTTTATTTCTTTCTTTCTTTCCAAGTTTAAAAAGGGAACTTCCTTTGTTCAATTTCTTCTAGATATATATATGGAAACTTATCAACTTTTTTTTTATATTGATTTTTTTAGGACATCTTCAAGTTTAAACAACCTTTTTTTCTTTTTGTTTAAGTTTTAAATTTTTTATACTAGCGATATTGGAGAAAGAGGAAATCGAATGTATATAGGACCTTAAGTCCAATAGTAAATGCTCTTAATCAACTGAATTACAAGTCTCTTACTTTATATATGTGCTAACCCACATATTAATGTCACATATATAAAGTGCACCATTGTGGAACAACAAGTTGTTCGATTGAAACAAATGATCAACAAAATCTCTTTTGAAAGAAAAAGAAAAAGAGTACCTCTATTAGTAGTATGGAGTAATCTCCTTGTAAGGGCATGATCGCATATATTGCCCATTACTCCATCATCATAATGCTTTTGGAGATTTGTTAATCAGAATTAAGCGAGTTTCATTAGGATCACTTTCTGATGTTTACGACTTTCATTCAAAATTTAATGTCCGCTGCAAGTTCTAACTCGTTTCTGTTCAGCAAATGTCCAAAATGCTTTTTATTTCTTAGGGAAAGTCTCAATAAAATTGTATGAATCAATTAGAGCCCGTTTGTTAACCGTTTCAATTTTAGTTTTTACTTTTCATTTTTCTGTGCCGATTAAGAGAGAGGATGAGAGGGATGAGTAACAAAAATTAAAACAATTTAAAATGAATTTCAGTTTTTAGTTTTTGTTTTTACTTTAGTTACTCCTCTTTCTCATCTTCTCTCTCATCCTCTCCTCTCATCTTCCTTCTCAATTCCATATCCACTCTTATTCTCACTTACATTCTCCTTTTTTTTCCTCTATACTCTAGCACAAAAAATGAAAACTAAAAACTAAAATTGAAATAGTTATCAAACAGAACCTTAAATTCTCGGCAGTTCAATATTTACACTTAAACAATATGATTGGCTGAGTACTAAGTTGGTACCAAATAATAAACTTACTAGTCACTAGTGAGGTGCAACAATCATTGCTACTAATTAATTTGGTTGCAAAAGAATTCATGATCATGGTGTTTTGGTGTTTTGGTGTTGTTGCTATCCCGTTTTGCCGTGACTACTATCTTCCTCCACATATATGGACCCCAAAACTGAAAGCTTCGTGTTATCTTTCCATTCCTTTCCTTCTTCTTCTTCTTCTTCAACTTCTCGTCAAAAATCCTTTGAAAAAAAAAATATCTCCCATTAATATTCTGTGTAGTAGTCGCTTTTCTTTTTCAAACACATTCTTCTGACTGACACACCTGCCACGTCGGCACTGAAATTAAGACCTCGCGCCACGTGTTGCCGTCAAATACCCTAGTTCGGCTCGGCTCGCGCGGCTCACATGGCTTCTTGGTTATGCTAGCTAGCTGCATGCCAGTTTACTAAAAACTCCTCCAGGCTCCGGTGTGCATTGTATTGGAAGGGCGTTTTGGTCATTTAAGAGGTCCACGCACTTCCGTTTAGGGCCTGGAAATGATTTGATTTCTTTGTGGACAAGTATTTTGGAGAAGGAGAGAGTAGAAAAAGACAGGGAAAACGTATAGTGAGGAGAACAATCGAAGCAAACCAACGCGTGACACAACACAATCTGTGGTTTTTTAGGTTTTTTATTTTTTTGGGTACAACTTTACGTAGAAGATAAACAAAGCAAAAGCAAACAGTACAAATAAATATTTCCTCGAGACTATAAAGACTAGATTCTTTCAATTTATCAAGACCCCCACCTCCACTGGCAGATCTAGAAATTTTTTAGCGGAAGTGCAATATTGACTAAGTATGAAAAATAGTTTTTCGGAAAATCATTTTCTTAAGATAATTTTTTGCGGCTTTTATTCCTTACACATCAAATAAGAAAATTTGATTTTATGAGATTTTAGTATGAAGTATATATTGACTTAATGATCCATCATTTTTAGCCTATATCGTATTTTGCACTAAAATTGATTTTTCATATTTTGATTTGGTAGGAATTTAATTTTCTAGTATTTTTATTTGAATCCAAATGAGTGGTACTTCCTTATTTACATTGTAAACTTAAGTAAATAGAGTAATAAAAAAATAAATAAAAGTAAAAGGACAAAGACATTTACTTAAATATTGAAAATGGAAATAAGGTAATCTGTACACCAGTTGAGGAAATGGGCAATTTGAAGCACATGGAAATAAGGTAATGTGTACACCTGTTAAGGAAAGGGGCAATTTGAAGCACATACAATAGTTTTTCCGGGTGAGAGAAGGTGTATCTGCACCTTCTTGCACCTTAATAGGTCCGCCTCTACCACCTCAATTGGGTCAAATACCATTTTACAAATGATATTCTACTTTAATATAATCTAAACTATATGGAGGGAGATTCTCGGATGCAGAGTGAGGAATACAGTTAATTTGACATAGTCTTTAATAATAATAAAATAAATTTCACTGTGTTTGATCAATAGTCTCATATATAATGTTTGGTGAATTTCACAGATAAGAATATTCAAACAAGAGGGAATTTGAGTGAGTGAGTTCTAGAAGATGATCAGTGGACCAAACTAGCTAGTACGTGGTTCCATCTGCATGCTCGTTAATTTCTTGATGGATGGATGGATGGATATGTTGTTAAGTATTAGTAACTATCATAACAAGAACTAATCATGGCAGTAGTCTTAATATATATGTTATATATGTAGTAGTCGTATCTTTTTCACTAGATGCCTTGAGATTTTTTTGGTCGATCTGAATGGACTACTTTCTGCCAACAAACAGAGTTCTTTTTCTGATACAAAGTCACAATCTTATCCCACTGAATCCATTTCATTATTATGCCTAAACGTTTAAAGATGTGAGTATAACTAAGCGGTTTTGATATATACATCTTGATCAGCTTTGTTTGAATAATTCATATTAGAGGGAAAGCTCTCTTTGCTGCATGTCATTTTCCATGGAAGAACAAATAATAACAAAGAAAGAACGTTCCATTTGAAATGATGTTGGTTGAGCAAGAGATTAAACCAGCCACACATAAGGAAATCATTTTGTGATGAAATGTGAGCGCTTCGTGCCTAGCGGTATAATTTCTGGTTACGGAAACAAACCTTGCGAAAAGGAAAAAATACGGTATTAAAGAAGATAAATCACAACAAATTAAGGTCAATGAATTAAGTATAGGTTTGTTTTTTGTGAAATTGATACAAGTTCATTTTGATATAATAAAGGTTTGTACGGCAATGTTGATTGAGGATCTCATGTTATGAGAAACTTATATAAATAATAATAAGACTAGCTTTCTTCTTCCCCTAATATTGGACCAAGAAATGAGAAAAGACTTGTGCAGTTCAATGCATTTCACATTTAAATTTGGTGCACAGGGCCAAACGACAGAGTTCCTAATGATGTGAAATCGGACCAACTTGATGTCAAGCAACATTACATGCAATGAGAGGCCACGTGGCAGGGGGATCTGTTTGGGTTGAAAAATTATAGACTTTTTACGCAAAAATCTTGAGTAATTTTTGGAACAAAACATGATGCACGTGTGATCCAATGAGGCTAAATTTGGATAGAAATCATTAAGCCTTTCTCTTTTTTAGGTCATTTGATGCATGAGGGAAGGTGAGATTTCAAACTTCGATCTGATTTTACTTTTGTTAACACAAAAATTGCTTCTGGCTAAAAAGAGAGAAGATGTCGGCAAGAGAGAAGATGTCAAATAAGTCGACATAATTAATGCTAAAATTTCTCATAAACCAAAAATGTGATAGTCATAATGTCACGTGATGTTATTAATTTATTTATGTTATTATACGTGTATCTATTTAGTATCATTATATAAGTAAGGAGGAACGAGATTCTAGTCGTGATTCGGTCTAACAAACATGCCGACAACTTAATATTTTTTTATTTATATAAACGATATTAAATACATAAATAAATACCCTTAACCAATTAAACTCCTAACTCCGTCCAACATTTTAAATCAAACATCTCATTCAGTAGTCCAAGACAAGGATGTAAATTGCAAGGTGAGCCCAATTCTGAACATGGATTGACTGATCTGACGCATGGAAAAGGTGGCAAACTTGTTTGGGGATGGCAGAGGGTAAGTTTGTAACTATAATAGAAAGGAAGTGGCAGTTACGGAAACTAAAAATACGAAGGGCAAGCTATGAAGCTGGTGAAGCTGTGGCTCGTGAGTGGGGGATAGTGAACGGTGATATGGACGTGCAGTCCACGTAGGACGGTGATGGTCGGCCGTGGTTTCTCCAATCATGCGGCGGACCGCATCATTGAGCTTATGAGACTCACTGTGGTCCCCACCATAAATTTACCTTTCCTCTTCTAACCCTCGTCTTCGTAGGCTATCTTGGGGCGGTGAGCCAAACAATCACCAAAATAAGAATCTTTTTTGTTTTTAATATGCGTGTAGTTTGCGAGTAATTGCATAGAATTGAATTGTAAATGCATTAAAAAATATGATACAGTTTCTCTCAATCCTTTATAAACTAAGTAAAATGCTTCATCGCTGAAACCATAAGCGTGTGTTTTTTTATTAATCCAAAAGTTTGTAACAAACAAAATTAAAAAAATGTGGAGAAATTGATATCGTTAGGGTTAGCGTAAGCAGCAAAAGGAGATCCTTGGGGGGGTCCTATTAGGATCTTATAGCCCTTTTTGACATCGACCACCCTCCAAACTCTCTCTCTCAAATCTCCATCTCTGAATTACACCCTACCCTATACAAATTATGTTACGGAAATTATCTTCTTTTTGAAATATGGTTTTCATGGTGGTTGGTGAAGAGAAAATGACCATGAATTTTCTCAATTATTAACTTGTAAGTAGTTATATAGAGAGAGAGCTTTCGTTGAGGAATATCCTTGTAAGGCTCACTCCTTATTATATTTTACTAATCCAAATATAGTCTATTTTGTAGATACTCATTGAAAAATCATTTTTTCAAAAAATCACTTAAATCTGATATCATTTGATCACTCAATTAAATTATTGAAACTTAAGTATTTTCTTGAAGTACTGTTTTTATTGATTTTTTTCAGTGTGAATTAGATGCCTTAATGATTTTCAATTTGCTTGATTTTTTGCAATAATGAGCTATGAATGGAGACTTGAAAAATAGATGGTTTGGATGTTTGAAAAAGATTCGTAAGGGATCCTAAAGGGAGTCCTCAAATAAAAGTATTTGAGGGTCTATATACAACTAGACCCTTGAATATCTCTCTTTATTGTAAGGTGTGAAACACAAGCTTCTTGCAGGGACATGGATGATCATTGCACTTCTTGTAGCGTCTAATAATTCTAACATTTTATTCACACATAAACATAAATTATATATTGCCTTCTAGACCCTAGCAATTGATGGAAATTGTTTGTACCTTTCTAGATTTTTGAAGGGGGAAAAGTTAAATTACGTGTATTTTGTCATTTCTGTGAGGTGATGATTGATCATAATGCAAATTAAAGTGGATATCCCGTGGCCAAGTTATATGATCAGATTTAAAAAATTAAAAAAAAAAGTTAGGGTTTGATTGAAGATGGTATCAAATTGGTTATCAGTGCATTCTAAAATGGCCCTAAACTAGAAATATTGTAGTTGTGATGGTTTTTGGCATTGAAATCATTACCAGTGAAAAGTCCAGCAAAGAGAAGAAGAGTGCTGGAGATTGAACCCAAAGCACTCATAAGTGTGCCAATGAAGTAACAATGAGAACTGAAGACTTGTATGATGCCTGAGAGATTGATTTGGAAAACCATTCATGAGAATTGGCACAGGCTCTTTTTCTCTCTTCGATGCGGATATTAGGAAAAAGAAAAATCGAACACAGGATCTCGGATGCAGGGATAAACACTCTTTTAACTACAGCAGTTGAGCTGCTAAGCATACGATGATATTGACAGATAGGTTATCAACTTGACCAGGAATTCTCTAGGTACGCAAATTGGGCGGAGATGGGCCATTGATTGGGAAAGGATTGGAATAGATGCCATGATGTTGAATGGGGTTAGGTGAGGGGTCCTCTGCTACAAGCAGCAGTAGAGACTATATGATGGTGGGGGGTTTCCAAATGAGCTGCCCCTGACTCTGCCCTGTGTTCATGAACAATGAGATCATTCTAAGGTTTCAGTGGAGTGTCCGAGTCGAATAGATAATGATGACAACGACAACGACGATAACAACGCGTATAAATTGACTTGTTGGATCTGTTGCTTGTGTTGCACAGACATGCCTCTCCTGGTTCTTGATACATTTTGGCCCTGATTAGACATGTTGTTTGTGCTTGTTTGTCAAAAAGGTCTGATTGTTGGCGTGTTACCTTTTTTCCAGTCAATGAAGCAAAATTCAATTGGGAACTGTCCTGCATAGAGAGTGATGTTAGGCTCATTATTCTGCAGATTAATAACTAGCATTTAGAGATAATTAAAGAAATCATAAGAAGTTGAGCGGGGTTACCACAGTGGTTGTGCTCTCCCCCTTCCCTCATACTTGGTACCAGAATCGAAATCATATGTGTCTTTCCTCCCAATATAACCAAAAAAATAAAATCATAAGAAAAAAAAAAAAAAAAGGATTTGTGAAATGATAGAAAGTACGATGCAACTTAGAGAGATTTCAAATGCTAGAGGAAGTGGACTTATCACCACCAAAGGTATGGAAAGCATATCATAGAATGATTACACTTCGCTGCCTCACTGGGGAATGTCACTGAGATTTCAAATACCCCTTTTTTTATTTTTTATTTATTATTTTTTTTAATTTTCCCAGTAATTTTATGTGCTTCCTTCATCTCTCTGGCCACACTTGGACCCCATAAAATAATATCTGAAACCAACGTGTGGCCAACACCTCTCTTTTACTGTAAACATCTTCTGGAAGTAATAATCTGAGATTAATTAATCCTCCTCAATAAGCATAATTAAGTAGAGCAACGGGTCAAAGTCAACCTTTTCAGGGTTGGGGAGATTGTATTTTCTGCACCACAACAAATTGTTTGAAGGCAGAATGATGAAAGGGGAAGAGCTTTTTAAATGCATATTAATAATCACAATGTATTCAGCGTTAAGCATTTGCACGGATCCATCAAACCAGTCATAATTATTTTACTTTAAACTGACTCTTGCATTCTTTTTCATCTTTTTATTTGGGTATGTGAATGTGATGGTGGATATTAATGAAAAAAACCAAAGAAGATGAGAATAAAAAGGTCATGGTGGTACTTGTTTGCATGATGGTGGTTTTACTCACTCTTGGAAGTCTTTTTTCTTTCTTTCTTTTCATAATAAAAGTGAAAAGGAACATACGCATCGTGCAATTGTTTATTGATTACCGAAAATAAATATTTTAGAAAGAATTTAAATGAGTTGTTATGATAAATTGTCTGTACGGGCAAATTTAATTTCTGATCATAGATGCATGTAAAAATAGAACACGGCGGGAAATTAAAGGCACGCTTACGCCCAAAGTTAAGCATCAACCGGCTTGTTGATTGGGCTTTGCAGGCATTATGGCCCGTACCACTCATAAAAATGGCGGAAGCCTATTTTTTCAGTTGGCACTGCGAAACGACAAGTCGTTGATCCAACATAGAAAAATGACCCATTGGGCTGGCCTGTATTGTAGGCCCATGAAACACCCAATTCAACATTTATCCATTTTGTCCCGTTGCCAATCAATCAGCGGGCCCCACTGAAGCTTCAGAGAAAGAGGCACCACACGCTGTCGTGACTCGTAAGCGACAAAACGCTCGTGTGAATCCAAATCAATCCGTCTCTAATCTCCGCGATCAAAATTTCCCAAATCTGAGAGAGGCTGAAGCAAATCGCTAATCGGAAACCAAAAGCAAAGAAAATGGCGTCATCCACGTTCAGCGGCGACGAAACGGCTCCATTCTTCGGCTTCCTTGGCGCGGCGGCCGCCCTAGTTTTCTCCTGTAAGTGAAAACCCCCAACTTTCCCTCCAAATCTAGCTCCAATTTGCACATTTCATTTCTGCGTGAAAATTGAATGACTTAGACGGGCTTTTTGGTCAATTCAGGTATGGGAGCGGCGTACGGGACGGCGAAGAGCGGCGTGGGCGTGGCGTCGATGGGGGTAATGAGGCCGGAGCTAGTCATGAAATCGATTGTTCCGGTGGTTATGGCGGGAGTGTTGGGTATCTATGGTTTGATCATTGCTGTGATTATCAGCACGGGGATTAACCCAAAGGCCAAATCTTATTACCTTTTCGATGGCTATGCCCACCTCTCCTCCGGCCTCGCTTGCGGCCTCGCCGGACTTTCCGCCGGAATGGCCATCGGAATCGTCGGCGATGCCGGTGTTAGGTAATTTGGTTTTCCCTCCATTTCTGGTTTTTGTTTAAGTTTTGGATGGATGAAGCTGTGTTTTTTTTTTGCGTAGGAAGAGAATTATGTTTTGTCTGAGTAATTGGGTATTTGAATAACTTGTTGGCATTGTTATGGGTTTTGATTAAGGATTTAGACTGGCAGAAATACGTGGAATTTTTTAGGCAATGTGAAGAGAACTGACCTATAAATGAAAATTAGTCTACAATGTTTGTTGGGTTTTGATACAATTGGATTGGATGAGTGTATTAATGGGAAAGAAATGTGATCACCCTTCTTAATGTTTCTTAGTGACTCTTACAGAAGAAAGACAAAATCTTTTACATGTTGGTAGAGTGATAATCCCTAGTCTTCTTGTGTTTGCTGCCATGAATGTTGTTGCACCAAGTTTTTAATTGGATGTTTCCCCGAAGGGTTTTCAAGATTTATTCTCCCGATTTTAGGTGCCCTGTTTTTTTGGTTCTTGGCTCTGCAGGCAGTACATTTGGATTGCTCCTTGTTTTCTTCTTGTGCAATTGGTCTTTTTTCTTTTCTGTGATAGAATGTTTAGTATTTCCTGATGTAATGGGTTTATTCCGCAGGGCGAATGCGCAACAGCCAAAGCTTTTTGTTGGAATGATTCTCATTCTCATCTTTGCTGAAGCTTTGGCTTTGTACGGTCTCATTGTCGGCATCATCCTTTCATCCCGATCCGGACAATCCAGAGCAGATTAGAGATGGCATTCCTGCCAGCTTCGAATGTGAATGTTGTTGGCATCTCGGTTACTCACAGGTTGGTGATGCTCATTCGCAGTGTGCAGTGTTGTGTCAAGTTATTGGTCTTGCATAGGAAGATCCTTTTTCCGATTGTAGAATTTGAAGTGAATTGTCTTTGAAATAAAGTTTTTTTAGCTGGTTGTTCACCTGCTCCTTTTTCTACATATTAGTTTTGACATAATGGGGAAATCATCATTCTGGAATATTCCACTCCACAGAATTTGTTTTATGTTTCTGATCATCGTATTTGATGGTATTACCATCATTTGAGAGATTATTGTACTGGGAAATGCATAATACATTGATGACCTCGAAAAACATAATCTTACAGTTATACTAAGCCGCTGAACCTGAACTCTCACCTCTGAACCAAGATGAGTCCCTCCCTCCACGGACAGCCTCCGACTCAGCAAAACACCTTGTTAAAAGAAAAAGGCCATGAAATCATTGACGCATTCCTTCGATAAGTTTAAACTAAAGACTGCAACAAGCCACCGTCCCTGAACAACCACAAAAGAGTTAGTTTGTGCGAACGTTCCGCATGGAACACAAATGCAATTGTCCCATGTGTTCGCCGAGGCCAATGCAATTGGAGAAGAGAAAAAGGTTGAGAAAATGATTGTTGAGGGTTAGGATAGGTTTGTGAGGAGGAGAAGGGAGTTTTATTAGGTGGGCAAGGGTTTGGAAAAGAGGCTGCTTATTGTATGGTCCTCCTGGCACTGGCAAACAAATGTAGCTTGATTGCGGCCATGGCTAATTATCTCAAGTTTGATTTGGAGCTTTCTAGTATTATTAACCATGACTCATAACGGAGAAAAGAAACCCTTGAGGTTTCCAAGCTGGGTGCCATGTGGGGAGGAGGGGGAATCCATCACCACTGTGGTTTGGGGTCGGAATTGGACCACTGTGGTGGGAACCCGTTGGCCAAGTTTTTTAATTCTTAGGGATCGAATCTGTTTTGGGTTGGAATTGGACCCAACTATCTCTTGTTTGGGCTCTCTCTCTTAACCCATCTGTTGTTGAGTTTTTTTCTTAAACATCCAAAGTTGAACAGAGTCATAGGCTTAAGCATAATTTGTAGGTCCAACTATGTCCATTGACCAGCCATTCTCAAGAGTTTTTTTTTTGCTTTTTTTTTGGGATGCCATTTATAAGCATTGACTTAACATATTTCCATAGACCATAAGAAGTAAAACAAAAACGTATTTTCTACATGGAATACAGAGACCAACGTTTCGGAAAATATTTATTAAACAACTTATCGTGCTGTGTGTTAGCCAAAGGAAATCAGAAGCAACGTAAACCAAAATTAAAATAAATTATATATTTTTTTTTTAAAAGAAAAAAACAAGCAGAGACATATTCAAAAGAGGAAGATCCATAGCTTAACGGTCACTGCGTTTTGGCCAGTTCCCGTTGTATTTATTTAGTATTTAGTTATTATATGTTTGGGTATTCCGAGGCGAATCTTCTGGTTGTTGTCTCTTCTTTTGTGCCTCTAATATTACAAAAATATTTATGGTATATAAATTTCATTTTGGCTCATTTTGGAGCCAAATTTCAAGTTTGGTAGCATCAAACCACGAATGCAAATTAGATGACGAATGAGACACACCACTACTACGATTCAATTGAATCAATTCAATGCAAAATAGTCACGAGTCACGACCTACCAAAAGTTCAAAGTACTGGAATGAGTTATTGAGTCGTGATCCAGTGGGACCTGAACTCAACGTCCTTGTCTGCACTCTCCACTCCAGTCCACTGCCATGAAACAAACCTAGCGCCAGCAGATTACCCCACGTGGCAGCCCAACAGATCGAAATCACGTTGAATCTGTGCTCAACTGGGTTCACAAAACCCAATGCCAGGGTGTGCGTATGCAACCTCTCAGACCCCACAACCTTAACGGCTATATATTCACGAGCCCACATGGCCCCGCCCGAAACCAAATAAACAGTTCCTTTCGTCGCTTGGTGTGTGGCGGGAAACAGACTTTTTCACTGTTTTTTGGCTTTTTAATTAATTAATTAACTGCGCCTGTCCATTTCGTTGACTGAAAATCTTGGATTTTACTCAAATCCCCCGGCGGACCCCACAGTCCCGGCTCGGCCGGCATAGACGAGCGTGCTAAAAGGGCAAAAGCGTAAAATAGACAAGCCAAACAAGGAAAAAAAAAGTCCAAAACTTCAGCTACTGTAGACTACAGTTAAAGAAACATTTAAAAAAAATTAAAAAAAGAAAAAAGAAAAGGTCAAAGTTTGTTGGGCTTGTGATTACGCCGGAGACGGTTGAGACGTCGGGTCAGCGGAGGAGGGGATATCGGGTCCGACCCGGCAGCCTTCGAGCATGAAAACGATATCGGACATGGTGGGTCGGTCAAGCGGGTCGGGTGCTGTGCAGAGCAACCCAACTTTCACTCCAAGCAAGAACTCTTCCCACTCCGTTGACTCAGGGTCAAGCTCAAGCAAACCAGGCTCTAGCAACTCTGTGATTTGGCCTTTTTGGAGCTGCTTCTTCACCCATTTCACTATGTCTTCGTCTTGGGTAAACATCACCGGCCTCTTCCCTGTCAAGAGCTCAAGCAAAACGATCCCATAGCTGTAAACATCTGATTCTTTTGTGACTGCTCCTGTTAGAACTGCTTCAGGAGATACATAGCCTAATGTCCCAACTGTGGTTGAGCTTGAGGCCTCAGCTGGCGTTGCCAATGTGAGTTTGTCTAGCCCGAAATCGGACAGATGGGCTTCGAAATCGGCGTCGAAAAGCACGCTTTGGGGCTTCACATCGCCGTGAACCACAGCAGAACTGTGTAAGAAGGCCAAGCCACGAGCAATTCCAAGTGCAATGAGGTGGCGCATTGGCCAATTGAGGACATGGCCATCTTGGTGTGATGCTTCTTGCAAAAGGGTAGCGAGATTTCCGTTGGGCATGTAGTCATAGACAAGAAGCCTCATGTCTGGTGGCCCGGCGTAGTAGCCTCGAAGAACTGTTAAGTTCCGGTGCTTCACTCTGCCCAGTGCTTCAGCTTCTTTTCTGAACAAGTTTTCATTGAGTGCTCCATCTGGGAAGCGGCGGACCGATAACACCATACCATCAGCATAACAAGCCTTGAAGACCAACCCATATCTTGTTCTGCTGAGCACATTTTCTTCGTCGAATTGTCTGGTAGCTTCAATTGTCTCTGCCAGTGTGATTTTGTTGTTGAACATAACAAGCTTTGGCCCTCCACTATCAGAGCTTCCACGGCCCCCACTGGCCCCTGAGCTTGCCCTTGCTGGACTCCTGTTCTTCTCTCCAGATGCCTTTTGTTTGAGCTTTTTGCGCCACCTGAAGAGGCTGAAGATGTAGAAGCAGCAACACAGAGCTAATAGGCAAGCTCCACTTGCAATAATAACAATCATTAGAATCAGCCTCTTCCTGTTGTCACTCTTGGTGCCTACATCCTCACATTTCCGATCCAATGGCCGCCCACATAGGTTTTTATTTCCTCCAAATGCTGATGGATTGTTGATCCGAGAACCAAGCAATTCTGGGATCTTACCATCGAGGTTATTCATGGAGACATTGAAGTTCACAAGGCCAGGAATTAATGTAAGATTACAAGGAATTTCCCCACTCAAGTTGTTGTTCGAAAGATCCAGAGTAGTTAGGTTTGATAGCTCAGACAATGAGACTGGTATGCCACCTGAAAGATGATTGGACTCCAGTAACAAAGCAATTAGTGATGAACATTTGGAAATTTCTTCTGGGATTTCACCTGTTAAGTTGTTGTTTCCCAAATCAAGCTCCTTCAACAATGAGAGGTGAGAAAGATCAGCTGGAATGCTGCCTGTCAAAGAGTTTGATTGCAGCTCTACGACTTGAAGATCCGAGCAGTTTCCAAGCTCTGGTGGAATCACACCCGAAATGTGGTTGTCAGCCAATGACAGAACAACCAATGACCGAAGAAAACCATAATTCTCCGGAATATGACCAGAAAATGCGTTGGAACTGAGGTTCAAATAATGCAGGCCCATCAAACTACTAAAGCCCTCAGGAACATCTCCAGACAAACTGTTCTCTTGCAATGCAATAACTTGCAGATTGGGTAACCCAGAAAGCTCAAAAGGTAGCTCACCAGAGAAGTTCTGTTTGCTCAAATCAATAGTTGTAAGCCTGAAAAGACTGGCCAAGCTGCTAGGAACCCTCCCAGAAAAGCCATTACCACTTAGATTCAGAACCATTAGCTGACTCAAATTCCCAATAGTGATGCCAACTTCACCAGAAAACTTGTTCCTACTGAGGTCCAATGTGGTCAAATTGCCCAACCCCATAAGCACCTCCTCAGGCAAAGTTCCAGTCAACTGGTTCCCTCTCAAGCTCAAAGTCTCCAGCCCCAAAAGGTTGGGAAAATTTGCAGGAATTGAACCCAAGAACTGATTTTCCCCCAGGGACAGCACCTTCAAACCTCTCAAATCACCCAAAAACAAAGGAATTTCACCCGAAAATCGATTCCCTTGGAGATCAAGCACGCGCAGTAAGCTACATTGCTTAATCTCTGCAGGAATCGGACCGCTAAATGAATTATTAGCCATTTTAAGCTCCTCTAATCTGGTTAAGTTTCCAATCTCTGGCGGCACCACACCAGAAAATGAGTTACTAGAAACATCGAGAATTGTCAAGTTTGATACCTGTGTTAACCACCAAGGAAAATCGCCGCCAATCTGATTGTGTTGAAGATCCAAAACTTGCAGAGCACTAAAACAACTCGCTGTCTCGGGCTTCACGATATCCGTGAACGCATTAAACCCCAGCTGGACGATTCGAAGCGACGGCGTAAAAACCGAAACGTTGCAGAACATTGAGTAGGGGACAGTACCAGAGAGAGTATTCTGTGAAAGCGCGAGCACTTGAAGCTTCGGTAGAGCTCCGATCGCCGCCGGTATCACGCCGCTGAGCGCATTGCCTTCAACGCTCAAATGCACGAGCCCCAAGCAATTGGCGAGCGCCGAAGGCAGTGGTCCTGATAAGAGGTTGTAGTCGAGCCAGAGGAACTCGAGCTCTTGGAGCTCGCCAAAGCTCGCCGGAACCTGACCGGAGAACTGGTTGTACGAGAGGTTGATGAGCTGAAGGCCAGTCAGATTGACGATGCTCTTCGGAATCTCGCCGGAGAATGAGTTTGAGGAGAGATCGAGGTACTTGAGCCTCGGAGGCAGCTCACCGGAGATTTCGCCGGAGAGGTGGTTACTGGCGACGTTGAAAATCTGGAGATTACTCAGGTTTCCGATCTCCGCCGGGAGCTTGCCGGAGAGTGAGTTGTTCTGCAAGAAGACGGAGCGTAGTAGCGTACATTGGGAAAGCGAAGACGGAACGGTGCCGTTGAAGGAGTTGGACCGGAGGCTCAGCTTGCGCAACATGCGCAGGTTACCAAGGCGGTCGCTGAGTCTGCCACCGAGTTCGAGACGAGGCAGGCGGAGCTCGCTGACTCGGTTATCAGTACAACCGACTCCCCGCCAGTCGCATGGAGCCGACGGCGTGGTTGAATCCCAGCCGTTCAATGCGCCAAGTGGATCGTGGAGGTTGAGCTTGAAGGACGTCAAGGCCTCGATCTCGGCAACAGTTTCGGCGCTGCGCTGGGCCCAGGATAAGAAAGGGAGTGCGCACAGTACCACGAGGAAGAAGAGAAGCGCAGCCCCGGCCATAAAGCGGCGGTTTTTTTATTTTTTTTGCGGAAATGAATGAAACGGGTTTCGGTTTCGTATTTTAGTTCATGAGAAGGGTGGGTTGAGGATAAGTGAGTGCTCAGCGGGTGCGTAAATTAGCAGAGGCCGGCCGGTAGTGGCAGAGAGAGGTGTCGCCATATGTTGGGGCAGTGCAAGTATCTTTCGGTCAGAGTGTGAGAATGAGAGAGTGTTGATGTTGAAGTTGAAATTTTTAAGGGGGGCTGGCCTGTGGGTGTGCTCTTTAAAAGCGCTTTTTGAACAAGCACTTTGAATAAGTGGTTGAGTGAGGTGTGGTGGGGAATGGGGGTATCACTTTTCAACCTCATATGACATGATGTTGGTTTAATCATTGAGCCCTTGTGTAGTGTGTTTGATGTAATTTATATTGTATGTTTGCTTTTGTTGTTTATTTTATTTTGGGGTATGTGGAAAAAAATAGTATGATAAATATAAATGTGGGTCCAATTAAAACTTAAATGTCCCTACCATTGATTTGGGGCTAGGGTTTTGAGTTGGTTGGCTAAGACCCTTTATGCTTTTCCCCCCTTGTTTGACAATTTTCCCCTCTTAACCCCACCCTAGTAACTTGTAGCTTTTTAGCAAGGAAACTCCAACTTTGTGACTGGCAATGGGGTTCTTTTTTGAAGCATGTTCTTGGATTGAATGGTCAGGACCCAAAACGTCAAGGTGAATTTTAAAAGAGATTGTGAAGTGGATTTATCATGGAATGTATCTATTTTATTAGCCTCGGTTTGGTTGGCTTGGACTTGGAGTGATATGGGAAAGTACATAAAGGTTGAAGCTCATATGAGCAAAGTAGAAGGTCAATCGGCTGAAAGGACCACCCCACAAAATCAGCTATAGTTGGCAGCACTTTTTGAATAATCTCAAAAGCATCCAGTCTTGGATACGCTATTGGCATTAATGTAGGAAGCTTAATTGGTTCTTTCTTCTAGTTTACATCCAATACAATAGGACAAGTAAAAAAGTGCGAGACTTCTAATAAAAAGTGTGAGATGTGTCTTTAACGTAATAAGACAACTTCTAATAACGAACGAGAGGTACGCCCAACATAATATGGCAACTTCTAGTAATAATGAACTTGAAATGTACCCAACATAATATGAAAACTTATAATAATAAACATAATATGCGTCTTGACATAATACGACAACTTCTAATAATGAATGAAAGATACGCCCAACATAATACGATATCTTCTAATCATGAATGTGAAATGCGCCAAGATAATATAGCGAGTGAATGGACCAACTATTATGTAGTTGAACCCCACATTTCTTACTAGATTTTGATGTATTATATAGAATGCAATTTCGGTCATATTTGTCTCGTGATTCAAATACTTTTTCCCCTCCATCAGTTGATCCCGCGAACGTGTATCCAGTCAACACATAATTACCAGTAAAAGCATTCATCCTGGGTTGGATTCTCTTCCTCGATGAAAACCTCGATCAAAATGTCCATCAACTCATCCCTATCCAATCTGTCAAAATCTCACCTTTTGCAAAGGGAGGTGCACCATGGTGGTAATAGGCATCGATTCCTAAAAATGGAATGACAGATTTGAACAATTTGATGTTATTTGAGCTCAAAACTCACAACTTTAAAATGGCCACGCATTACGCCAATTAAAAAGGGTCCCTTTCTATTAGGGAAATAATTAGCTTCAATGACGTATCATATTTTTATCATGTAAACTTTCTTGTTGTTTTCATGGTGTCAAGTCTGTGGTAGACCCACGATAATGTATTTTTTCTTCTTCTTTTCCTCTCAGTTGTTAAATCCACTGGGTTCCTTGGTTTGCCGAGGTGGGTTAATATTAAAGCTGGTTGAATGCAACAGATGGAGTATGTATTGGGCATGTAGGGCTGTCATAAAAGTGTCCTGAATCGATGCCTGACCCAACCCAACCCAATCCAAGGCATCATCTGAATGAAAATAATTAATGTCGAGTCAGTGGGATGATATGAGAGTAGAGACTTTACCTTTTATGTGAATATATTGATGGACACAATGAATGCCAGTAGTTGCAAAATTTAGATCAATTTTCTTGTAATTTAAAATTTGGGGTCCAACCTTGTGCTTGATGAGATTCCTAGATGGGTTGCAGCTACTTTTGATGATGATTTGTTAAGAGTTTTTAGAACTCGTATTTTCTTTGTCGTTTACTTTTTGTGTGTTTAGAGCAGTTCCAGCGGAAGGCTGAGCCCAAGGCTGGGTGGGGGAATGGTGTTCCAGCGGACAGCCCAAGCCCGGCTAGGAGTGGGTCCCACGAAATCGGGCTGGCCCTCAAGCTAGTTCAGCCGGAGCTCAAGCCCGAGGCCTCTTGGACGTCATTGCTCTGTTGCCCACGTGCTACTGTCGCTAAAGTCCACGTGTCGCGCTCTGGGCTCTTCGATTATATTTTTTTCTCCAATCCAACGGCAGCCAATTTTTGTGCAATAAAAAAATAAAATAAAAAATCAAATTTAAAAAAAAAAACTAAAAAATTACTGATTTTTTTTTTCTATAAATACCAAAATTTTATCCGATTGAGATATGAATTTTATAATAAATATTGACACGTACGAACCCAAAAATCTTATCCAAACTAATTATTTAGGTAAACAAATTTGTGAAAAAACCAAAAAAAATGAATAGTAATTGCTCTTTGCCATGACAACGGATGAAAACACACAATACTATTTGCAAGGGCAACCACTATTCATGTAAATAGTGGCTGCTCTAGCTCCCCCCTTGCCATGGTAAGGGGCAAATGGGTGGAGTTGCTCTTATCCCCATTTCAACCCAGAAAAACAAGTTCAACTTTGAAATACAGTTTTGAGTATGAAAAGTCAAATATTAACTCATAATTGACGGCAGAAAAGAAGCTGGCACAGATTGTGTTTGACATCTTCTTGTTATAGAAGAGGAACGAATAAATAGCATTTGAAAATGGTAAAGAGTAGCTGTTGTGAATAAATTATGTAATAGCACTTCCACCAGTTTGCTTGTGATAAATTATGTAATAGCACTTCCACTAATCATGGCAGGGGGGGGAGGGGGCTAGGGCAGCTACGGAGGGGGCTAGGGCAGCTACTATTCACGTGAATAGTAGCTGCCCTTGCAAAAGGTTGTAGTGTTTCCACTTATTGTCATTGCAACAACTATTCACATAATATATGAGAAGAGAAATTTATATAGAGTTTTGTGTGGGAAGTGAAAACTATGACTACGTATTTATTAAAAAAAAATCTGAACTTTTTTGTATTTTTATAGATTTTTTAATTTTTTTGTTGTTGCTGATGTCAGCAAACTCGGGCTCATCTTGCCTGAGGGCTGACCTGGTTTCGTGGGCCCCACCTCCTGCCCGGGCCAGCCCTTGCTGATGGAAACGGTTTTTGGGGCTAACACCCCCCCAGCCCTTGTTGCTGGAACTGCTCTAATGTTCATGCTTACAAAGACAGAAGCGAAAGAATCAAAAATTGAATTGGTAAAAATAAAAAACAGAAGAAAAAAACCCGTATATAACACTCTTTATATAGTTACATTACATCTCTCCACATGATTATTGGTAAGGTACTAATTACTTTACAATAAACTAGGGAAGCCTAGCCTGAGCAAATTTACACTCTTTCTTGCAGTCAATTACAATCAGAACTTTAACCGGGGGGAAAAAAATTATACAATCAGAACAGCTGGTCAAAAAAATAAAAACAAAAATTACAATCAGAAGAGGGAATATCAAATGGGATATTTGTCAAGGAATCATTGTTCTATAGGTGATTGGAATTGAACAAAATGAAACTTCTAACATGGTGATCCCACAAGCTCTTACACAAGAGCCTTGAAACTTTCTGTCCAGAAGTGAGTTTTCGGCCTCGCGTCTCGGGGTGCAAATCTGAGTCCAAACATCTCCTTGAATGCTTGCTCAGGCTCTACTGTGCTCACAAGCTTTGCAACAATGGTGGCACTATCCATGATATGGTCCATGTTTTTGGTGTCACTCCACAGAAGGTTTGCCAATTGCAGCCTCCTATTCTTTGAATGTAGCCCAATACCCCACTTTAGGTAAAGGTTATTTCTTTCGTCTGCAGAGAGCCGCCTCCGCATTTGCTTGGTCAGCATGTGTCTCTCACTAGACAAAGCCTTCGAGCTATTTATAGAATGAAACATGTTTAAGTTCAGACAATGCACATACAAGATAAGTTCCAAGTAAATCTGAAGCCTTCTAATCTAGATCAGATGTGGTAAAATACCTTGAAGCTGGAGTTATAGTTTGACCATCTTCCAAAGTTTGATTGCCCCGAGCAAATGTGTCTTTGAGGAAGGACAATCTCCTGTGCTCAACCTCCATGTAAATAGAATCACTCGGATCACCTTTAAATAGGAGGAAGAAGTAAGTCCTGTGAACCAATGACACGTTGCAGGCATCCCAAAGTTCAATGATCTCTCTTTGGAGCCTGTTGAATTCTGAAGGCCACATTGAAGGGCTTTCCTCATCACTATGAATTGGGTCCAAGCCAACATCTTTTACATCCCTTGCAGATGGTACGGGCTTTAAATCCGTCTCTAGTACCTGTCATGCAAGAATATCTTTGTTAGAAATATAATTAGTTTCTACAACTTCTCTTCTTTATGTCTCAACGGCTACATTTGAAGAAAAAAGGAATAACTGGTTGTACATCTTACTAAAACCCCTATAATTCCTGCTAGAATTGTGCATAAAGAAGATATTGCATAATTTTCAGTTTAGTTTTAACAGTGTGAAACAAAGTGAAGGGTCTTGCTAAATTGCCCTTCCTTTTTACTTCTTTCAACTGGATGTCCATCTTACTAGTGGCCCTTCTCCTCTCTTCATCAATGCACCAATAAGACGACTGACCTATTCTAAAGAAGTGATGAAAAAATAAAAAACTCACCGTACGATCAGCAAGTTGAGTATTGCATTTGGTATCAGTCATTTCCTCTGTTCCTTCAGCTAAGGTACTGCATTCAGTACTCTTGTCATCAGTTGTGAATGTGGTATTTTGTGCTTTACACTCCTCAACAGTATCACTTCTTGCAGAAGCCTGAGAGCCATTTCTTGATAGCCTCTCATTCTCACCTCCATAGTTCAATGAAGGAAGTTTCTTTTGGACACCCTCAGGCCTTCCTGTAAAACTTTTCTCAAAATCAATTGGAGGAGGTGTGCTCTCATTCTTCTCTACCATCATCTCAAACCAACATGAAGACCAACTGTTCATAAGACGTGCTCTACAACTTCTAGTCCTCCTTAACTTCAAGAATGAGGGGCTAAACATATCTTTCTCTGACAGCCACTGAGATGTCTGCTCGGAAGATGGAATTAGAAAACCTTTTCGGTTCAATAGGGGTGACTCCAATTCTTGATTTGTGCCATCTCCGTTCTCAACCATTGTCAATCCTGAGGTAGCTGTGTTTGCCATCGGAGACGACATATTTGAGTTTTGGTATCTGCTTGCACTTGAATCTGATATATTTGACACTACATATCTGTTTGTGCCTGACTCTTCCATTTCAATGCAGCGTACTTCCTTGCAAAGATCCTCCGAATTTCCATCATATCGTTCTTTGCTCTCCTCCTGATGCAGATTCCCATCAACAAAATTAGGAATGCCAACGGACAACTGCCGAGAGGAGTCAGTGTGCAGGAAACTCTCTTCCAAGTCAGGAAGTTGGAATAAAGTCTCATCAGAACTACTCCCACTGTCTCCATCTGAATACTGAGATGTGCCAAAAGATCTAACACTGTTGGCTCGGCCGTGAGAAACAGGTTGAACAGGTGCCCCTGATGTTTGAATTTCAATGTCCCATGCATTTCGCACTCGCAATTTGGGGTAATAACGATCCAGATCCTCCTACAGTAACATGAAAATAAATTGAACTTAGGACAGGCAGGGGACATTGAAGTGAAACTGGATTCTTCAATTTATGTTAGTACACATACTGCTGATGGTTTATCATCTCCAAGAACTCGCACTAGATCCTTAACCTGAGACTGAGCAAGGTCTCGTTGCTGAGTCAGCTCGGATACCTCTTTCTTGAGCTACACAATGAAAAAACAAAACCGAAAGGTCTTTTAGACAAGAAAAGGATGCTGCATGAAACATGAACAGGAAAAACTGTACTCTGTCCTCTTACATATGAGAACCATGGAGAAGAAAGAAAAAACAAAGAAAAGAAATTTCCAAGGTAAGCACAATGAAGATTTTCAGAGACTGCCACTTGAGACAACTCGAGAATCATGAGACAGAATTAAAAGTAATTAACATGGAGAAACCTGCTTGATCAAATTGTGAAAAGACCAGAAAGAAAATATTTGAAGGTCAATACATATTAAAGAGAAAATTCCTGCTTTCCATTATCAGAATTTATATTTTTATCCTCTCTTTTGAATTCTTTGGTGATCTCTTAAGAGGTCAGCAAATCTGCTGGCCTCTGTTTTGTCCTTCTTTGCCCAGTTTTGGATATTCACTTAAGTTAAAAAAAATACGTAAAAAAAAAGAAAAGAACTGAGTGAAGAGAATAACATATTGTTTAGAGAATGACATGACATCTTTCCATGCAAGGAAAATGAATACTCGTCACAAATGTAATTTTGAGGATTTGTAAGATGCCAAACTTTTATACTAAAAGCCTCTTAGTTACCTTTTCAATTTGATGGTCCTTTTCTCTTAGTAAAGTTGAAGAATCAGCTGGAACAGTTTTTGGTCCTGAACCTCTCAACTCATTCTCTAATCTAGTCAATTCTCTTTGCAAATGCTTCACCAATGCTTTATCCGACATGACTACATTAACCTGCGCATTTGTTGTCACTTCTTTAGCACAGCTTGCAAACAAGAGGGTATTTCTTGATTGTTCAACATGGCTATGTGCAGGACTCATGGTACAAATGATGGCAGTTCTAGCATTTCCTCCCAAGGAGGAGTGCAGAATGCGGGTTAGCTTCGAATCTCGGTAAGGAACATGCCCATTTCTTCCCTTGCTGCACGAGTATTGCACAAACTAGTATCAGATATGACCCATAATTGAGAAAATTAAAAAATTAAAAAAAAAAGCTGCACAAGCTGACCTGAGCTTGCGAATAACAGTGCCCAGAGTTAGTAGACTGCGATTTATATGGCAACCCTCTTTCAACCTTGTGCCAGCTGATAATGTCTGGGATGCACGCTCACTTCCGGCAAGATCGACAAAGTTCTGTACCAAAAGGAATTGTATCATTCTTTTGTTATCCTGTTATCCCTTAACGATGGTTTTTTTTAACTCATTTTCTCCCTTTAAAAATAATAGTACTTACCACAACAGCTGTAAGGGAGCTTGATTTGTCATAGCCAAGAAACTCACGTGCTGAACTTTCTATTACCTGATAAAACCACAACATAATGACCAGGGTAATTTAGTATAATTGGTAAGCAAACAAACATTGCTTAGCCAAGCGAAAAACAATGCGACATCTACAATTGCAATTTGTTAGCATAAAACAACTGGTCATACCAATCTGAGAATCTGATGAGATCTGGAGCTTGCTTCATTTAGGGCTGTTTCCCCTATCTGTCTTTGATCTGTGAAAATGCATTCAGACATTGTTTAAATTTGCATCCACAGTCATCTGTTAATCAAATAATAGGTTAAAGCATCCTTACCTTCACAGACAGATAGAAGTTCTTTGAAATGATCCCAGTCCCTCAGAGTTTCCTCTGTAAGTTTCTCAACAATTGTTCCTCTCTATAAAAAGTCTAACAATTAGGACAAGAAACTTACATGTAGAAGTTCTCAAGCATACCAAAAATGAAATTTACCTCTGGATCATCCAGAAGTCTAAGTGGAGTGGTATCTGCACTGAGGAGGTCCCTAACAGATTCGTTGTAGATCTCCATTGCAGAGAACTTTAATTGGAATTCTCTCTCCTTGTGCTACATATAATACAAATTATTTAATCAAAGTTAGAGAACCAAGAAACATAATGAAATGTGGAAACCAAAAAAAAAAATTATCATTTTCTGTAAAATACCTTCTCGATGTAGTCATATATATCAGTAACAGTGTACTCAGTAATTCCACTCATGGTGTACGTCTTTCCACTGCTTGTCTGTCCATATGCAAAAATACTTGCTGGAAGGATGGATAGATATTGATCAGTTCAAAGAAAAATTACCAAAGAAGAATAATGAAAAAGAAGGGAAAATAAATTGTACTCTACTTACAGTTTATGCCGCTGACAACTGAAAGAGCAACTTTCTTGGCTCCTTCTTCATACACCCGTGTTGTGGAGCAATCAGTCCCAAATACTCTGTCTGATACCAAGAAAGGGAAACAATACAGATTAAAGAAGTAAGCACATGTGAAAATTAAATCCAAGAGACACAATAGTAACAATATGGGTAACGCAAAATGCTCTACCAACAAACTCACAGATATATATATGTATATATATCCAATAAAATTTTTGAAAGAGTTATGAGTATTAATATGGTCAGTTTTACTGAAAATAGTATCAAAAGCAGGGCAAAGGAATTCGGAATTTCTAGAGACACTTAATTAAAAAAGAAATTAGAGTATTGAAATCACAAAAATTTCAGAAACTCCTGGAGATGGAAACTAATTCCAGCAAAATGCTTCACAATCCGGTATAACCCGGTCCACTTGGGTTGAATGCTTCATAACGGTCAAGTCATCTAAATCTCAAAGTCCACATTATTCGAACAATTCAGACAGAAAACTGGAATGCATTAACCAAATAAAATCTAATTTTACAAAACTGCAATGTAAGCACTTCCTTACCAAATGTGTAGGCAGTTGGGTACATGGAGCGCTCAGAAACTGAAAGGTTGTTCCTGTATATGACAGTGCTGTCATTAATGCATTCCCAATCCGACACATCGTTTCTTGCAGTCTCCTTCTCGCTCAAAGGCCTCAGCCGGACTGAAACAAATATTCTGTCCCCGTGGCTACCTGGCTCTTGCATTGGCTCCTCGCCACCAATGGCCACCATCTTTCACCCTTACCCAATCTTCTTCCAGGCAAGACTGATAACGAGACTATATATCAACAGTCCAACACATTCAACTATGAACCATTAATCATTGGCTCTTTTGTTCAGCTCCCATTAACCTTTTCTTTCTATTCGGTTAATGCTTTATGTTCCCAAATGCTTAATAAAGCAAATGTGTTGCTGGGGTTGTACAGAACATAATGGCCACCCAAGCTATACACCAACAATCATCATCTGCATCAACAGACCAATCATTTGTCAGTATCATCAATTCACCCACATTTTGTTCAGTGTTTTGTCTCGACCATGAAACTGGATTTATTTAATCACCCTTTTTAATTCAGAAATGCAAAAACCAGTACACAAACAAACGGTGGCCTCTCTATTATAATGGAAATCTTGGATTTTTGTGAGGTGGTAGCCGAACACAGGCTGTCAAAAGTCATATTCTAATAGAGGCCCATTTTGACTTTAAAAAATGTATTTCAAAGAAACAAAGAGAACACCAGAGAAAGAAAAAACAGAACTTTTATTTAACCTTGGGGTTGAGAATTCACAGTCACTTTCAATCAAGGAATGTTTGTGACCTCAACAACATTCTTCTCTAACTGCAAAAGGGAGAGATGGAGAGGAAGAGGGAGAAAGAGAGTTAAAGATGGTGCTCTGAAATTGTGAACGGGATTTGATTTTCTGACGAAACTCTTGGGTTTTGGATGCTTCCACGTTTCTAAATTTAACTCTGTACAGCCAAATCCAAACAGAAATTCCACCACATTTCCCCAAAATAGAACACTCATATCTATATCCAAAAATCTATCATATTCTAAAAAACTCGTCACAGAATGGCAACAGATTTGAGCCAAAGAAAAAAAAAATTTCCAATTTTGGATATTTCTAAAACTAAATTTGGAAAATTCCAAAATTTAACTGAGAACGCTGTCAGAGAAATTAACTACACACACTTAAAGCAAGTCCAAAATTGCATCAATCAGAGACCACCATCAAAATTGAAAACAAAAAATAATCGTACAAAATTAAACTCCAATGAAATAACATTGAGCATATCAGAAATAGATTTGCATTCTCAAAATTCAAAAGCGAAAATGTTAAAATTTCTCTCACCTCATGGAATCCGAGACCGCCATTGTTGGAAAACTTGGAGCTTCGACAAAATGATTGCTTTCTCTCAATCTCTGCGAGGACTGAGGAAGATGGGGCTCTACTCTACGAGGAGTGGTTATGGCGTCGACTTCTTTGTTAATTGTTAGTTGCTTTCGCAGCTACTCTGAAAATCATTACTGGCCTTTGAATAAAACTACCGCGCTAACGCGAACGAGTGGTTACCCTGTGGTGTCGAAATGACTGATTTGCCCTTGACACTGTACCTAATTTGCGTGGCAGCCACGACTAAAGCATTGAAATAATGTCCACTGTAAATTCGGTGGCGCACATGACCCTTCTAACTTTCAAAGTAAAACTCCAAAAAAACTTTCGACCGTCCACGTTAAACCAAAATTAAAAAATTTAACGTTAATAAAATAACATATTCATAATATTGGACTGAAAATTTTAAAGTAAAAAAGGAAAACATCTGGTTGATGGATTCAATTTGACGTAACAGAAGAATTTATAAATTCCTAGTACTGTAAATAAATAATACGTATGACTTTTATAAGAATGATTGAGAGTAGTTTATTCATCGATAAATTATAACATATAATAATTTTGTTAAATGCGAGAAATTCCGTCATACACAGATTGATTGAGAGTAGTTTATTGATTGATAAATTATAACATATAATAATTTCGCCAAATGTGAGAAATATGTGTTATGCGTCGAGCACTCAGAGGCAAATACTGAAAGTTTACTTATGAACCCTTATTACCCCTTGTTGTTACTACTTGATTTTTGATATTATAAAGTCCTATATCATAGATCCATAAGCTCCCTAGCTTTGACTCTTCATAAGCTCTCTCAATTAGTCTTCGTTTAAAACCGTCCAATTATTATTTTTTGGTTATGAAAATGATCTTTAGTTCAACCCTTGACCATAAACTTCACCATCGCATGAGCTAGGGTTTGTTGATGGAGCCCCTAGTTGTGTGACTGGTGTACTATATTTATATATACAGAAGCTATATATATATATATATATTTATATATCGGAAGAAAATATATATGAAAGCAGCTTGTTGTGGCATGCGCGGGCATGCAAGCTTTTTATAATACATTTTTTTATTTCAGCTGCTTCGAGGTTTTTATAATTTCCCCCTCTCCAAGAGTGAGGCAAACAAAAAGCTGCAAAACGAAGAGTATGGGGACCGCTTTACCTTTGACCATGAAAAAGAAGAAGAAGAAGAATAATGCAGCATGAATGTAATGAGACAGCCCATGTGGAAGAAAAGCTTAGTAATGGATTTTTTTCAGAGCTTTTCGGGATGATATGTTAAACTCACACACACTTCGAATCCTAAGACTTGAACCCAAAATTTTATATGAATGATCAATTACTTCAAGCCACTAATTCTTTGCTTAACATTAACATTAATTCGTCCCTCCTTGATTAGCAGGACCCCATGCATTTGTCTCTTAGCTAAAAGACTCTAAACAATTAATTAATTAAAAACATATGAAAAGTAAAAAGAAATTAATTAAATTAATTAGAATGGAATGGAAGGCCCAAATAAAATCTATGAGACTCAGAATATATATTATATAGTAGATAATGTGCATGCAAATTCATTCGACCAGAAGAAGAAGGCATTGCATTTGCATGTGCAGTGGTACTATATTCTTGCCGACAGTGACACTTGTTTATTTTTAGCTCTCATTTCATTTGGGCCACTTTTTGTAATTTCTTTGTTTTTGTTTTTCTATTTGTCAGAGCTGGAAAAAAAGAAAAAAAAAAACCTAGTTTTTTAAAAGCGATTTATTTTCTTTGTCATGAAATCTGGATTTAATTTTGGTTGTGGTTTTAGCGGGGACATTTATGCACGCATGTTCGAGTTTTTAACAGAAAATTGTATATAAATTATTTTGAACCCATCAGATTCATATTCGATAAAAAATTAAAAATAAAAACTACGTGGAGTAGGTTATAGAAAATATCCCATTCCGTTCCTTTTAGACCTCATATTTTGAAGTTTTGAACCCATTTTTTTCTCGCTTAATTAGAAAATACGAGTGCCAGTAGTTTTTGTTGAACTTTAGACTGGATTGGACTGGACTAGCATAATGCTTACATTTTATGTGCATTCAAGACATAATAAATATATGTTGTTTAACTTTGATGAAGAATGAGGACTATCTATAAGAGGTTGATGAATAAAACTTATCCCTCATAATCCCCCGATAATACTCCTTATTCCTCCAAAATTAGACAACAATATCTATATTATGCCTTTATTGTTAATCTATTCCGTTCTAGTCTAAAACTATGAAACAAGCCTCAAGCGTCGTGCCTTGAAAAATAACATATATCTATTAAACACCATTAATTGACAAACCTGAAGTAAATTAGCAATGATAGTTTGGCACCTAAAAGTAAATTAGCAATTATTTGACAAACCATTATTTGGCACCTAACTATGGTCTACGCATAATTAGCAATGATATTCGAGATAATCTCAACTAAGTGGACCTATGAAGACGTGGAGTAATGACACGTGGTGGATTGTCATTTTCCAATTGTCTTACATTAATCTTGGATATATATATATATATATATATATAAAATATTTAATTAATTCCTTGCACCTTCCCATGAGCCATGATAGAATGTCACAGACACATACAGTTTAAGAAGCCTCAGACTTGTGTGGACTAGTTGAGATGAGTAACAAACACAAAAATCCATCTTACTTTTCCGAGATTAGGAAAATCTGTGCAGGATTGAAAACGAAAACCCAACTAATTCCAACACTCTTCTGAACGATTGTGGTAAATAATCAAGCTCATCCATACTCAATTAATATATTAAAATTGGGAGGACACCAATTAACCAGCTAGCCATATGTACCTTCTAACTTCAAATCTAATTTTACCTGTTCCACTAGAAATTGGCTGCGAGTGAATTGGAACTGGGCATAATTAATGGCACCATTAGCCCATTACCTACTTCACCATATGAACTATATAAATTATATAAATATGTTTATAATCACGTCTGGACATTCGAATGAGAAAAGAACAATATATTTGCGCGGATTTCAATTATTGTATGTCCGTTTCAACCAGCAAAAAGTAAATTATTTGGTTAAGGATGTCACTCCCAACCTAACAGCCAGTACATAGTAAAACATCTTCATATTTAATTTGATGGATGACTAGCAAACCTAACACAGTATTTATGATCAATTCCTAAGATTCAAAATATCCTTTTATTTTACTAAAATGAAATTAGCCCTAATTAATGAAGTTCTATTAGGGATGCTTCAATTAAATTTCATCGTTGAAATTAGTCAGTGGAGTATAGTTCAGTTAGTTTAACTTTTATACCTCCATCCATGTGAACTGAGGTTCAAAAACCCCGAACATCCAATAAATATTTATGTGTAAACCCCTCTTCTCCAATTGCTTGTATTAAAAGAAAAATTCATCATTGAAGGGTCTTTTATTATAAATTTAAATAAATAAATAAATAAATAAAAAACCAAGGTTGCAGGAGTCATTGAGTATGGGCTCATTACACAGCATGGGAGATCAAGTAACTGGGCCAACCAAAATAAAATACCAATAATAACAAAAGAAAACCCAAACATGTAAAACGAATGGAAGAAAAGCCCAAACCAAACGAGTGAAAGAACCCTTTAGGCCCAGGCGGGTACGCCAACCTCCGCTGCCGCCGGAGGAAAAAAATCAGGACTATACACAAGATATATGGTAAAATGCTTGAGACTAATTGTGTTACTCAGATTTTTTAAGAGATGATTGGGCTGACTGTGAAAAAACCAACTGTGTGGGTGACTTGGGATCCCATTATTGCATTGGTTAAATTTAGGGCTCTTCATTGGCAAAAATAAAATAAAATTAGGGCCCTTCACAATAATCCAAGTCTTAGGAATATTTGTTAGAGTCGGCATGCTCTCCAAATGACAAAGTCCAATAGAGACAGCAGACAAGTACAAACATAATTTAGCAACCAAGCATAATGGATCTAAACTCATACAAACCAGAAGCCCAATGAGCACTTTTCCATTGTTTATTTTTTAGTACAAACGATAGTCTAAACTAGAAGGAGTTGTTTCTCACTCAAACACTACAAATGTATCATATGAGTTCAAACAGGAGACTGCTGACATACAAATTAAGGTCCTTTTCTAGTGAACTATACCCAGTTGGCAATAAGGAATTAATTATAAACAAGGAAACCAAATAGAGAACGCAACGAGCAGTTGCTATTTGGACCACATTTACTGATCTCATTGTCAATTACTTATCTAATTCCACATATATTAGTGGAGCCTTTTTATTAGAGAGATAGTTAACAATGTGGTTAATAAATGTGGTACAAAATAGCATTATTGTTAATTATAAGTAAACCCAAACAAACTACCAAAAGTAACAACATGGGAGATCAAGTAACTGGGCTCACCCGCCAAAAGTAATAATAGAAAACCCAAACAAGCAAAACGAATGAAAAAAAACCCTTCAGGCCCAGGCGGGTACGGCCGCCGGAGGCAAAAGAAATTAGGATTTTACCCAAGATATATGGTAAAATGCCGCCGGAGACTGTTTCAACTAGCCTCGATTGACAGGATTTTACACAAGATAAAGATATATGGTAAAATGCTTGATGAGACCAAATTGGGTTACTCAGAATTTTTGAAAGAAGACTGGGCTGCCTGTGGAAAAAACAAACGTGAGGGTGAATTGGGATCCCATTGTTTTGCATCGGTTAAATTTAGGGCTCTTTACAATAATCCAAGTTCTAGGAATGTTTGTTAGAATGCTTTCCAAGTGACAAAGTCCAATAGAGACAGCAAACAAGTACAAACATAATTTATAGCAACCAAAACAGGCATAATGGATCTAAACTCATACACCAAAAGCCCAATGAGCACTTTCCCATTGTTTCTCAAATTAGACTGTTCAAACATGCTTAACAAAATATAGAAAAGAGACACAGAATATGAACACATTCAAAACATTTTGATTATCACCGTCCAAAAAGTTTCCAAGAAAAGGCAGATCAATCTCTTGGTGAATGATATCTCATCCTATCTGTCTATTTTGGATTGTTGAGTTTATAGGAAGAAAAAAAAGATGATAATGTCATGTGGGAGAGAGGAAACATCACAGAAACTTCTCATTATTTGGCATCTTTGTAGTTCCCTGGATTTACAAGCTTCTAAGAACTACCTGAAGTTCCAAAAAAAGGTTGGGTCAAAATGCACACTTGCCCCCATTTTCATATTTTGGTTTTTTGCTTTAGGGTACTAACCAAACCGTGTGTACCTTTGGACTTGAAAGCAACCACACAAAATGATTGATGATTAGGAAATACCTTGAGATATAATCTGCCTGATGAAAATTAAACAGTGGCTAATTACTGTGATGACAAGATTTAACATGTTAGAAAATGCACAGCAAAAAATAGTACCCTTTTTATTGTGTTTAACACATTGTTGATGTGGCCTTCAAGGATATCACCACCCCTCCCAATATGTCAAGGTGGACAGTAGCTGTGAAGATGACTAAATTTAACTTTTCTGGTATGATCTGAGAGAATCTGCCAGGAAAGTTCCTCACAACAGCAAAGAACAATGTGCAAAAATTTGAATTGAACTCAAAAGATGTACCAAAGTGTGGCTTTATAAAAAGGCACCTCCCCTAGTCTTGTGATGCAGGGCATACAAGAAATCAAAGAGAGAATTCTAAGTGCAAGTGAGAGTCATAAGAGTAAGAGTGTCAAATGGAGATTGAGGAGCTAAACAACTGCGAGGCACTGCCTTTGCTCTCTTTAAATCATGTGTCTTTGTTATGCAGATCGGTGTGGAATTCTTTGAGGTTCTATGAAGAAGTCTTGGGCTTTGTTGTCATCAAACGCCCTTCTTCTTTCAACTTCAATGGAGCCTGGTTAGCTTTCTCTCTATCTGAACATGCTTTTTATAGTATGGAATTGTTTTTCATACGCAGCAAAGTTGAATATTTATGATTGTCTTCTTGAAAAGAAAATGCATGCTTTTCCAAAGTTTGTTCAAAAGAAAATAACAAATCAATCTGTCTCTGACCCTGTGTAGGTTGTATAACTATGGGATCGGGATACACTTGATTGAAAGTCCAGCCATGGAAGACTATGAATCTCGGCCAATCAATCCCAAGGACAACCACATCTCCTTCCAAGTAAGAGCTGCACCGGTACTTGTAGAACCTGTAATGTTATTTGTGGTCAAATATAACAAATATGTTCTGGTTATGCTCATGCAGTGCACTGATGTTGGACTTGTTAAGAGGAGGCTGCAAGATATGGGGATGAGGTATGTGACAGCCGTGGTGGAGGACGATGGGGTCAAGGTCGACCAGGTGTTCTTCCATGACCCAGATGGGTATATGGTCGAGCTCTGCAACTGCGAGAACATCCCAATCATTCCCATCTCTGCTTGTGCCTTCAAACCCAGAGGTAGTAGTTTCAAGAAGGCATCGATCAGTAAGTGCGGATTCATGGAAACTGTCATGATGGAAAGCTTGAGCCTGGACATGATGAACTTCTCATTTTAAGTTTCAGAAAGAGTGATAAGTCTCACTCCTTTCTGTCAACTGGAAGAAAAATGTTGCAAATGTATTACAGGGTCTATATAGTGTGGTCTTGTGTCTTGGTCCAAAGACAAGTTGTATTGGTTTTCTACTGCTTGTAATAAAGAATTTGTGGGGAAGATTAAGTTGTACTCTATGTATGCATATACTTAATCTCTTGTGGCCAATATGTGCCATGTGATTAAGCTCATATTATTGAAGCAAGAAACTCCTTAATATAGTTTGAGTTAATTTGGCCATGTGTAGTTCAATATATATCTTACTCGTTTCGCTCTTTCTTCACTAATTCAAGTTTCAAGTTTAAATGTTTATACACATGGAAACAAAAAATTGAGTTAAAAGGCATTATGGATACAGGACGCTTTAAGATAAAGGTTGGATGGTAGATGGATAAAAAAGTTTTGAAGATACCTATCTTTGTGCTTGACTGGAAATGTTTCTACAAATAAGCCATTTGAATTGAGCTCTTTAATATCAACCTTGACACATACATCTTAGCTCTTCAAGCACTTTCTGGCTTTGCAATTTGTTTGTACCAGATACTGCAGAAAATCTGCTAACCAGGGAACAAGATATTCCAAGTACATCAAGCGCTGAACAAAGCTTTGTCTATGCTCCATAGGGAACTAGTCTGCAGAAAATCTGCTAACCAGGGAACAAGATATTCCAAGTACATCAAGCGCTGAACAAAGCTTTGTCTATGCTCCATAGGGAACTAGTCTGCAGAAAATCTGCTAACCAGGGAACAAGATATTCCAAGTACATCAAGCGCTGAACAAAGCTTTGTCTATGCTCCATAGGGAACTAGTCTCTGAAGGTCAATATAACCTCAAGTATTGTTGCCTCTATACATCATCATCCTTGTTATAGTCTTCTGAAAGAAGACTCAGAGTTACATCACAAGTTATACATACTGTCCTCCAACTTTGTGACAGTTTAAGCCTCTGCTGTAGTCAACCACTACAAAATCGAATCGCGATAATAATATTAACTGAATAGGTGGAGGTGGGAGAAGGGACAAGAGTGCATTTTGCAACCACTGAATGATGTTTTTCCTCTTTCATCCATCACATATTGATTACTTGCAGATGTGGATACATTCATGGCCCCTTCACATCAAAGAAACGTTTTGATTATGGTGAGAATGAAACCAATTCAATTTCTCATTTCGATGATTAAAAGCTAGAGATGTTATACAGGTGTCCCTCTATATCAGGAAGAAAACCTTTCTCCATCATTTCTTCGTTTACTATTTCATATGTAGTTCGATTTGGGACCAAACCTTTCTCCAGCATCTCATTGAGAAGTTCATTTGCAACTTTAAGCTTTCCCATCATACAATGTCCCTTGATCAACACATTGTATGTTACTATATTTTCCCGCTTCCCTTCTTTCTCCATCTGTAACCTCACATTCAAAGCTGCCTTCAGGTTTCCTTCCTTGCAATAGCCATCCATCAAAGTATTGTACGTCACGTGGCTAGGACTCAAACCTTTTTTAAACATCTCATTCAAGAGCCCTTCTGCCTTTCTTGACTCCCCTTCTTTGCACAATGCATCTATTAATAAATTATACGTTATGGGATCAGCTTTCAAGCCCCTAACCTCCATTTCATGCAAGAACTTCCTAGCTAATTCCATGTTTCCCTGCCTACAGAAACAAGCAATCCAGCAGTTAAATGTCGAAGTGTTTGGGGAAACCCTTCTCTCTAACATTGAATTATGCAATGCGTATGCTTCCTCCATCATTCCATGCTTACAGTAAGCATCAATTAGCGTATTATATGTTATAGCATTGGGCACCAGGCCTCCATTCATAATGTCATCAAACAACTCTTTAGCTTCCTTCATCATCTTCTTTTTGCAGAACCCATTTATGAGTGCATTATAGGTAACTATATTTGGCTTCAAACCCAAGCCAAGCATTTCATCCCGCAAACCACAAGCCTCGTCAAGCTTCCCATTACAGCATAACCCATTAATCAGAGAATTATACGTAATCACATTCGGTTTCAAACCCTGCTTCATTTCCTCAAACACCTTAACCGCAGAAGCTAGATTTTCATCTTTACAGAACCCATCAATCAAAATATTAAAAGTAATCTCATTCGGGTGAACATTATTTGCCACCATCTCCTTCAAAATGGCATCAGCTTTGTGCATCTTCCCCAATCCACCCTTTTTGCAATACCCATCAATAAGAATATTATAAGTAACCACATTTGGTGAAATCCCCCAAGCTTTCATGTCATTAGTAACATCCCTTGCCTTGTTCAATTTCCCAACTTTACACAAACCATTAATCACAATACTGAAAGTGAACAAATCAGCCTCTATCCTCCTCCTAACCATCTCTTTGTACACATATTCAACATATCCAATTTCATTTTCCTTCACCAAAGCACTCAACAAAGGGTTACAAGACAAAACTGACAACTTAAACCCGTAATCGCCAGCTCTCTGAAATGCTTCAAAACCCAAACGGGTCTTCATATTTTTCACATATGCCAGTACCAACATATCAATTATAACAGAATTTGCACAGAACTGGTTGCCACACATTGAAAGCATGTGAAAAATTGAAGAATTCGAACGCTTTTCATTGTTTCTAACAAATCCATCTAAGAAAGCTCTGATCTTTGAGTATTTTTTTGCATTTGCTAGGGAGTGCAAAAGTCTACAAGTGAATTCAAGAGGGTGTGTAACATTGAAATTCTTCTGCGACCAACTAAAGTACCTGAGTATCAGAACTGGGTCAGCTCCTGCATCAAACAGTTGGTGAAGAACCGCGATAAAGTTCGAGTCTTTGAGGTGGGTTTTCAGCTCTGACCAATGTTGCTTTGCTATGAGCTCTGAAATGATTGGGAGGCTGAAGGGCTGTGAGCTTGGACTTGTGGAGATGGAAATTAAGGAACATAGTCTGATGCAGGTTCGACGATGCCCCTGAACGTGGACTCTGGCCTGGAGGCATGAGGAGGAGGACGAGAGGAGTTTCAGCATTTTCAGTGGCGGTACAATTGAAATTGGAGGTCAAAATTGGAATTTAATTTAGGATATGAGTTTGCTTGTAGACCCAGTGGTTTCTCTGTGTAAGGGAAAACGGCCATTTCTGCGACTGTGGAGTTTCTGAGAGAGGAGTCAGTGACTGCTGCCTTTTTTAACAACTGTCGGACCGTAAACGGGCCGGCCCCAACCTAGGAATTGAGCCCTTTCGCTTTAATTTTTTAAATTTAAATTTCTTATGTTTCAAAGTTCTCAAATATCTCTAAAAAGGTTATTGCATATATGAAATTTCGAACTCTATATAATTTTTTTTGTACAAAGGAGACCCAACTCTCAACCACATGAACATACCGTAGAGAAAAAGTAAAATAAAATTCAACCCACCAAATTTTTGTTTAATTAACATAATTTAGATATGTTGTAGAAAATACAAGTAATAAATTACAAGGAGATGTAGTTTTCTCACACATACTATTAAAGTGTCATGAGATTTTATATGAGACTACTAATATACAAGTTAGATCATTTTTCACTGGACTAAATTCCGTTGGGAGATATGTTGTAGAATTAAGTAGAATATTTATACAACTCATTTTCTACTGAATTTTTTTTTTTCTTCCCAAATGCTGTAAATACTTTTTGAGTTGCCAGATCCTCAAGGGACATGAATAGTTTGCATTCATGGTGTCACGTCTTTCCGTCCACTCAGATTATCATCTTTCCATATATATGACCGTTTTAGGTACGGATAGATAGATATATATGTAAAGGGCCCCAAAGATGCTCTGTGAACGGCAGGGCGTTGGTTGAGCTTGAGAGCTGTAAAACGAAATGGGAGAGCGAAGAGAGACCAAGAAAACAAGCAAGTAACAATATTTACCAGAAGGAATGGACCCCACGTCAGATATGCATCTGGTGGGTGAGAAGAGCCCGAGAGCCACAATCGAATATCAACCCCACTCTGCCTCTTTAAACTTGTGGCCAAGGTGTGAGCTTTGAGCTTTGGGAGAGACAAAGAGAGAACCTTTTGAGTTTGAGGAGCCAACAAAGTTGACAAACCCCAAGAACGTATTCATGATATCTGTTGCTTATCAAATTTCCCATATCAATTTTCTATTATATACTTTGTTTGTTTGTTTGATTGTTTATATTATTATTCTTTGTCTTCTCGAATCTCCCCAACAAACGCCAACCCAACCAAACATAACCCACTTTTATCTCCCTCTAATCCTTTTTCCTATTCCAAGTCCTTCCCCTCATTATTGACTTCGTGACTGACCTCAACCACAGTGTGAGTTTGATATCAGCGTTTCTTTGATAAATCCCAAATCACCAACACAAGTAGATTTTGGTGAATTGCTGCTTTAGTTTGTTGTATATGACTTTTTGATTAGATGTGAGCTTAGCATGTGTGCTATCTTATATGTGTTAGTTGGGTAGAAATATGAGAGTAGTCGAAGGGGCTAATCATGCGAACACTTTGTGACTCCTGTGAAAGCGCAGCTGCAATCGTATTTTGCGCTGCGGACGAGGCTGCTCTTTGCCCTGCCTGTGATGAGAAGGTTTGCTTCTTTACCATCTGGCTCTTAATTTTCTATAGTAACCAATTGGCAGATTCATATGTGAAAGCCCAAAATCTGGAACTGCTTGTTTTTTTTAGTATAAGCGATAGTCTAAACTAGAGGGAAGGGGTTTTCTTACACACACAACTAAGATGTCGTGGGTTCAAGAGACCCCTTTGGCTGTTTTTCGTATATTTAGTTTACTGGATGCAAGTTGAACCCCATATGCTGTTGGGTTGTTATGTATAGTCAGGTGGGTTTATATTTGTAGCTCTCCTTTACTTGCTGGTTGAATTGTTAGTTGCTTCCATGCTTAACTAACATGAGTTAAAGAAGTTTTTGGAGCAAATATATTGCGTTGGTTGTACTGCTAGAACCTTGTAATTTCTTGTTTCCTCTGTTGTTTACTTTCCTTTTGTCTTTCCCACATTGCATACATCCTTTCCAATAAAAAATTACTTTTGGAAATAGCTTAGTGACTGAGAATAGTTACATAATTTCCTGGAAGAGAAAGTTTTGTTTGTTTGTCCATATTCAGTGGAAATAGCTTACGGTTAATGCTCACATTACATAACAGGGTTTGTCTGAAAGAGCTTTTTCATAACTGGTCAAAAGTTTTGGAATTTAGTTTGTTTTCATTCTTCTGCATTCTCTGGTTTACATCTTTTAGCAATGCTTTAAACTGTTGATGGGTTGGCAGGTCCACATGTGCAATAAGCTTGCTAGCCGACACGTGCGGGTTGGTCTTGCAACTCCCAGTGAAGTTCCCCGGTGTGATATCTGTGAAAATGCACCTGGTATGCTGGCCTTTTTTTGTTTTCGTTTTTTGGCTTGTATATTTTCCTGTTGATATGTCTTTATGTTAATTGAAAAGAAGAAAAGAAAAAGAATTCACACTTATTCTATCTTCCTGGAAACTACGTGTAGCTTTCTTTTATTGCGAGATAGATGGAAGTTCCCTTTGTTTGCAATGTGATATGGTTGTTCATGTTGGAGGCAAAAGAACACATGGAAGATATCTTGTACTTAGACAGAGAGTTGAGGTTTGTTAATCCTTCTTACCAAGAACTGGTTTTTTCATCTTCTTCCAGCTGCTGCATTTGACTTAGTGTTCTACATGATTTGGTTGTTCTGTAGTTTCCAGGAGATAAACCTGGTAATGTTGATGACCCGGCTTCCCAACCCATTGATCCGGGTGAGACCAGAAGAGTACAACATCAGCCACCTAGAATGACAATAGGAGAGAACCAGCAAAATCACAGAGCGTCTCCTATTCGTATATCAGATGCCAATGCTGATGGGCATGTAAAGATGGATACTAAATTGATTGATTTGAACATGAAGCCTCATCGGATGCATGAACAAGCTTCAAATAAAGAGGTTAGAGTGTTTTCATTGTTCACTGGTTAATAAATTGCAAGAACTAGATCATGGTTGCTTGTATGGGCATGAAAAGAGTGGTTAATAATTTGAAAAGTTTATCATTTATGTGCAAGTGAACTTAAAAAACAAGCTTGTTTAATTCATAAACTAAGGAATTGAAGCTGGATAGGCAGCTCAAATCGGGACTCCAAATTGATGTAAGAAGAAATTGAAGCCTGCTTAATTCATAAGTTGAGAATTATCATAATTTTTTTATCTTCTTTTTGCTTTGAAGCTGAACTGAAAGATTGCAATTCTACAACCTTGGGCATAACTTAAACAGAATCATTCTCTCTGTAGGATATTCAATCAATGCATAATTTGTTGGCTTTTCATATTTCAAACTATGTATTGATTAATTGTGATGCCTACCAGTACATTTAAGCAACAATCATCTCTTGTTCTTGAACAGGACTAATGCAACATATCCGGAAGCATCGGCTTCTGCAGATTACTTCACCAGTTGCCTGAAGGGTGCTTCATCATATGCCCCGGTTATCTGCTGCTTCAAGTGGAGCTTTTAAGTAGGCATATGATCATTAAGGTTTGAAGAGTGTTCCCCATTATGTAGTTTAGTTGTGCAGGATATATAGTTGGAAAGCATCCATAACTTGCTTCAAAAGCAAAATATCATTATTTAGTGCAACTCATGTCATAGTACCTTTAGTTTTGTTTGTTTTGGAATTTTTTTAAGTACTCATACAAAAATGAGGACTCTCTTGTAATGGCACTAAAATTTGAGAATTTTATTTTTTCATAAAGTACATGCTGAATTCTTAGGAACTCCAAAACGGTTTGCTTAAAACTGCAAGCAGAGGAATATGAGACTAGAGCATACAACAACAATCTGTACAAAGGAATAATGGGTTTATGGAGGAACCTAAGGTTTAGCTTTGCACTTAATCAAAACTTAAAAATGATTGGGAGTGTTCTAATTGAACGTAACGTAATAATTCATTTGCTTCGAGCTAGGTGAAAGGTGTAGTCTTGTCTAAATCCATGATGTTTTCAATACTGAAAATCGGTACTTCTCCTCCGGAAGAGGTTCAAAGTTTGAATCAACTAAATGAAAGCGTTTTTAAATGGGAGAAGCATTTGGATTTTCAATGAAATTTTTGTTATGCTGGTGATCATCTCGTTCTTCATTTCCACACGAGACAACTGTATCAGAGGCAACGGCCCACAAAAGACTACCAAATTTTGGGCCGGTCCATCTGTTCTCCAAATAAACTGTAAAAACCAGCCCCTACCCAACGAAAAAACAACAAAAGACAAAAAAAAATCTAATTTAATTAGAACCCGCAGGAAAGGCATTTTTTCTGTTGAGCTGAGACTTTGACTGCGGAACCACCGCGAATCAATCGGGACGACGATGAGGCGACTTCCGATGACGGCGTCGTTCTCGTTCGCGCTCTTGTTAACGACGACGTTTTGGACGCTCTCATATGGCTTTGTGAGGCCTCCAACTCTGCTTCAGCTTCAGAGCTTGTCCGGAAGCGGCAATTACTTGACGAGGGAGGAGCTCTGGTTCGATCAAACCATAGACCACTTCTCTCCTTACGACCACCGCAGATTCCCCCAGCGCTACTATGAGTTTCTTGACTACTTCAGACCATCGGACGGTCCAATTTTTCTCAAAATTTGTGGAGAATCCGCGTGCCCCGGTATAGTTAATGATTACCTAAGTGTAAGTTTTGATTTCTGATTTCTTCAAAAAGGTTATAAATTGGAAAAAAATCGCAACTTCTTGTAAAATTGTTCAAGTGAAATCTCGTTGTGCAGGTTTTGGCGAAGAAGTTTGGGGCAGCTTTGGTTTCGCCTGAGCATCGATACTATGGAAAAAGTTCTCCTTTCAAATCACATACAACAGAGAACTTGAAGTATTTATCATCAAAGCAGGCGCTTTTCGATTTGGCTGTTTTCCGTCAGTTTTATCAGGCAAGCCCATCTTCCAATTTTTTGAATTTGATTGTCTTCAGTTAGAAAATGACCCAATTGAGCATGTAGTTTACTGGCTTTTTTCGTTTAATTATTTTTAGGAATCGTTAAATGTGAAGCTGAATAAAACCAAGGAAAATCCGTGGTTCATATTTGGTACCTCGTACGCCGGAGCTATGAGTGCATGGTTTCGACTCAAGTTTCCTCATTTAACATGTGGAAGTCTTGCAAGTTCTGCAGTTGTTGAAGCTGTTTATAACTTCCCTGAATTTGACCAGCAGGTGACTACAATGTTAATAGGTTTCTTTCCCCTTTAACATGAGAATGAGATTGTAGTTCCGTGGTCTCTGCCTCAACCCTGTTGCTCTTAACTTCAATCCTATCCAAATGCAGATTGGTGAGTCTGCCGGTCCGGAATGTAAAGCTGCACTACAAGAAACTACTCGTCTTGTTGAAGGAAGGCTTGCAACCAACGGGAAAGCAGTAAAGGCGATGTTTGGTGCAACCCAGGTTGGATTTTTCATCCCTTCCATTCATCATTTGTAAATCATATACTTTCAAAGCATGACTCTACTTTCACACCGGTAGGATTTTTTTTAATACTATCCACCTCGCATCTTGACCTTAAGTCTGTTTGCAGCTTGATATTGAAGGTGATTTCTTGTATTTTCTGGCGGATGCTGCTGTTGTAGCGGTAAATATTACTTCTTTCTGAGTTTTATCAATCAGTTTTCAGTTTCTCAAATTAGTGATTATTATTTGTTTGAATATTTTCAGTTTCAATATGGAAATCCAGATAAGTTATGCTTCCCTCTTGTTCAAGCAAAGAACAATGGAGAGGATTTGGTGGTATGTTCCTCTTCTTTCCATTCCGTTTGGTTCTTTAATTGAAGCAATCATGGTCCATTGTGTTCTATCTTGCAGTGTCCAAATGAATTACCTCTTTATGAAATATTTCTAATTTCAACTCTAGCGGTAGCATGAAATTTCTATAGCACATTTCCTCTGTTTAGTTTTTAATATGAATTCATTGTTTATGTTGTACATTAAAAATAAAAAATAAAAAATTCTAACTTCCCAATGAGAGTAAAAGAAAAAGAAGAAGAAGATTGTTTTAACTTGGTAAGTTGTAAGCGGTGCTAAAAATCTGGTTCTTGACCTTATGCTTCATGAAGAACAAAGATGCATATATCATTTTTCTCTAAATGTCTAATGTTTCTAATGGAAATAAATAATCTCCTTGTAGGATGCGTATGCCAAATACGTTAAAGAGTACTACCTTGGAAGTTTTGGCGCTGACGTTGAAACATATAATCAGGAACGCTTGAAGAACACTTCTGTTAGTGAGGGCAGTTCTGATCGGTTGTGGTGGTTCCAAGTTTGTACTGAAGTTGCATATTTTCAGGTGGCACCTGCAAATGATAGCATCCGGTCTTCAAAAGTCAACACAAGGTATGTTTCTGAAAATGCTTTGATCCAAGCATTACATTTTTATCATTTCTATTTTGTTGCGCTTCTAGGCATCTCTGGTTGATAGTTTTTCATTGTTGCAGATACCATTTAGACCTTTGTAAGAATGTTTTTGGAGAGGATGTCTATCCTGATGTTGCTGCAACAAATATATACTATGGAGGCAAAAAAATTGCAGGTCAAACTTTTCCCAGTAATTATATATTACTATTTAGTAGCATCATTTCTATCTACTCTTTCATTTTAGCTCTTAACCTTTATCACCATTTATTCATTTTCCCGATTTTTCTAAATAAAGACACATCTGGGTATTTATCATTGGTTCACATGATCTTATGAAAAATGAATCTGCAGGTTCAAAAATAGTTTTTACAAATGGCTCACAGGATCCCTGGCGTCATGCATCCAAACAGACTTCATCTCCAGATAGTGAGTATCCTATTGCTTTGACGAGAAGTCTCATTATTGTTATCCTATGCTCTGATTTGAATTTTTTTGAACAATGTTGCTTTGTATCATGCTTGATATTCTAGACTAAATTGTACCCTGTCTTTTGTACCAAGAAGGAATTTTCTCCTAATGAGTTTACTCGTGATCCATTACAGATCTAATCTTTGTACCACCAAATTTTGTTTGGATGGTTTTCATCTGCAGCAGTTTTAAACTTGTATTCTAAGAATATTGCACGTTTACTGTGCCTTTGAGACGTGTTGAACTGTTATGGAAAGTCACTTTAGAAGGGATAAGACATTTGATAGACTTTCACTTATTTTACACAATCTTGGATCTTTCTGTACTCTCGTTTCCTGAACTCATTTTTAACTTTCAGTGCCTTCCTACATCATCAATTGCCATAATTGTGGTCATGGAACTGATTTGAGAGGATGTCCTCAGTTTCCTTTAACTCTTGAAGGTATGTATTATTTGTCTGTCTTTATATTAGTTTTTATTTAGAATACAATTAGTTATGAAAATGCCAGCTACTTATTATTAAGATGAAGGTTTGAAATTCCCCTTTGTGGAGCCAGTTTGGCTTCATATTAAGTTTTCCAGATTGCTGTTGGAGCCAGTTTGGGATTATATATCCTTCGGTTAAATTTCTTCCATCTTTTTACTGATATAAAGCATGCATACCAGATTGCGACCTTTAGTTTTGTGGTTCTGGGTGCAGACGTGGTATGGGATGTCAATTCCCTTGTGTTTGTTGGGTGTTGCCCCTCCTCCCCAACCACCTTTCTCTGTATATTTGCAAGGAAAAGAACAAGGATGAAAGAAAAAAATGCACAAAAATACAGAAATGGAAAAACTACCTAGTAGCTGAATATTTTTGCCAAGTTAAGAAATTACTCAATTCAAAGTTTATCCCGGGTTGAAGAAGAAAATTGTGGAGTAGCTGGGTTTTGTTATTAACATGCACTTTTTAATTTCAGCAGCCATTGGAAGTTTCCCATGTTTATAAAGGGCGTTAAATGCGCCTCAACGTTGGATACTTTGGGTCCAAACATGATTTTCACGGATGGATGTTCTTGTTGATAATTTTGCCATTCTGATGTTGTATTTATTAGAATCTATGACTTCTCTGTTTCAGGCAATTCCCAGAACTGCAGCAACCCTGATGCAGTCAACAAAGTAAGGCAGCAACTTGTAGAACACATTGACTTGTGGCTGTCTGAATTTGACGAATCTGGTAGGAGCTACATGTAATATACTTTAAGTGATGCGCGATGTGTTTGTATAACTAATCTTAAATCTCACCTCTACCTTCTCAACAGATGTTTAATTATTAATCTAGCGAGGATAATCACAGTATGTACCCAGATCGTATGTATAGGTATAAAGTCTTTTTCTTTTGCTACTTCCATGTTATTGCAACATCAATGAAAAACTTACGAGACTTTTGCCGTAGGGGCATATATATTATCTATGTTTTTCATTTTACATTTTTAACAACTCATTGTTTCATCAGTCTTCCTTTTCCTCTTCCTCTTCCAAATCCTCCCCCATCAATTTTTTTTACATTGTGGTCGTCCATTTTTGCCTCTTTGCTTCTTGATTTTCAATCTTATTAGCCTCTTCCTCTGTTTCATCGTTCTCAACCTTATTACATTTGAGGAAATTAGCAAGTCTGTCAAGAGCAACATCATCACTTTTCATGAGCTCCTCGGCAACCTCTGCTGGGGTGACCTTTGCCCTCTCTATCAACCCTTCATTCTCTCCCCAAAGCCGATGAGGGCGGTCGTGGCCACGGAAGCCAAGGTAGTTGGAGGCCAAGATCCTGAACCCACTTGTGGTGCAATAGGACATGTGAATGTGGACGTCCATTCGACCAGGACGCAGCAAAGCTGGGTCAAGTCTATCCTGTGGTTTGTGGTGAACACAACGATTCTCTCATCACCACAGCTTGACCACAAGCCATCTATAAAATTCAGTAGGCCTGAGAGAGTCAACTGCAATTAGGTCCGCTTTAGAAACTCATTATATTATACACACAAAATGTAAAATATAAAATAAATAGAGCACTGAGCACTGACCCTGTTGTTAGATTGGTGTTGATACACAAACTGCTGCTGCTCATCGAACTGCTGGTCGTGCATTTCCAGACTGCAATCAATGTCCTCAATCACCAAAATCGAACGGTTGGTAGTGGACAGCAATATCCTCCTCGGATCATAGTTGCTGTGAATACTGGTGAGCTCCAAATCATACACATCAAACTTGAGATAATTAGCCATGGCCGCAATCAAGCTCGATTTTCCAGTGCCAGGAGGGCCATATAACAAGTAGCCTCTTTTCCAAGCCTTCCCCACTTTCTTATAAAACTCCCTCCTCTTCACAAACCTGTCCATGTCCTCTACAATGGTTCTCTTAAGCTCCGGCTCCATGGCCATCGTCTCAAATGTAGCTGGGTGCTCCAGATTTACAGAACCCCAAATGCTCGAACCCATGCCGTTCTCGTCATCACCCAAGCATGGATCTCGGGTGTAAAGTTTCACTACTTTTTCTTTCTGTTTGATTGCATTGGCCTGAGCAAACACATGAGGCAAGTAAAAGTCAACCACTTTGTCTTTGTGTTTCTTGTGGAATGTTAGCTCAAAGCAACGCTTTTCACTAGACTGGTTGTTGTTGTTGTTGTGACGGCGGAGGCTGTGGTTTTGGAATTCGGACAGTTGATCGGAGGAGCAGATGTAACGCCATGTTAGTTTAACGTTGTCAAATGTGTCGTTGACTTGTTGGCCTTGGTCAATGGAAAGGCTGATGGTCTTCTTTTGAGTGGTTTTGCTGACCCGAAGACGTTCGGTCAACGGACTGATCTTGGTCCGGAGGTAGAGCTCGGCAGCGTCATAGACTTGGTTGCGTGTCATGCCGGAGTGCTCGTAGATAATGAGAGTGAGGTGGGAGGAGAGGGGTAAAAAGGTAGCTGAGGCTTGAGTAGATGTAGGAGTGGAGCTGGCAGGGGATGAGCTGGTCCGCCATGGAACGGACCAGCATCATGGAGGCTGCAAAGGAGGCGTAGGCTGAGAAGAGAGTGGATGCTGTTGTGGGTGCATCTTTGAGGCTAAACATTGTGGTCAACTCTTTTTGACTTCAATTGGTTGAGCTGGAGTTGGGAGGTGGAGAAAGCTGAGGGGGGAGAGGAGTTTTATAATGAGTTGGAAGAGTGGGAAACTTGGGCAGCAAGGAAAAATATGGTGCAAGCTGTTCAAGTTTCAAAGAGTTTTCTCTGTGCTTTAGAAGGTTCCTATTCATTTGTGAAGTTAAAAGTCAACACGCCATATGGTTTGCACAAAAGAATATGTGGGGATAATGGGGATAAATGCAAGCTATGAATGAAGATGATATAAGCTTAGGGTCCCATAGTCTATTAGGTTAAGGACCAAACTGATGCATTGACCAAAAAATTAAGGACAACCGTTCGTGATAAAAACCCTTATATTAATCTCAATCTCGTAAACAACTTGATTTACATGGTTAATTGGAGGATTTAGCAGCTAATCTAAGCCTAGTAAACGTGGCCCTTGACAAACATGCCTTGCTTTGATTCCTCAGACTCCCCTTCACTTGTGTATTTTCCAAGCTGAGCAAGAGAGTTGGCCTTTGCCCTGACTAGCAGAGCTTCTTGAGCCCCCTTCACATTCTCAGGTCTTCCTCCCCACTTCTTAAGGCAAGTGTTTTGGAGGGCTCTTGCATATGAGAACGATACGTGCCATGGGTTGGGAGCTTGGTTCATTGCATTCAGGTTCAATGTAGCCTCTACCTCTGACTGCCCACCAGACAAAAACTGCACAATCAAAGCATGAGTTCCACAAAATTAGAAGCAACCAAAATAGATTTCAAAGTACAAAGTTTTAGCCTTTAAGCTTCCATTTAATTATCTTTTCAATATCAACTTCAAGGTACTATTTTAAGACAGAGTTATGGGGTGCTTGCCATGATTCCCGGGATGGCAGGGGGGATTCGTTGGCGGAGGAGCCTGAGGGTGTAGTCAGCAACTTGTTCTGGTGTGGCTCTGTCCTTGGCCTCTGCACCAGGAGTGACCATGCTTGGCTTGAGAAGAATGCCTTCAAACAAGACATCGTTCTGGGAGAGGTAGAAGAACACCTCTGCCCACACTTTCTTAGCCACTTCAAAGGTCCTGTCAATCCCATGATCTCCATCAAGCAAGATCTCTGGCTCAACAATTGGTACCAAACCATTGTCCTGTAAGGTCACGTAGCAAAAACGTCCACCATTAAAAAAAAACCAAAATAGACTGAAAAAAGAAACATACCAGAAAATAGCTATTGGTTTCTATATCATTTTATTGTTACCTGAGAGATGGCAGCATAACGAGCCAAACCCCAGGCTGCTTCCTTCACAGCCAGTTCAGATGGGCCATTTGGAATGCTAATAACGGTTCGCCTATTCGATGAACAAGTAATTAAAAACATACATTTACTATACAAGTGAAACTCAAAGACAATTGCCAAAATGACCACAAAACGAGAAGAACAAATTGTTACTTCAAATGGTTTCAGAAAGAAGAAAAAAATTACTTCAAACTTGTGTAAAATAGAGCAACAAATATACTCTACCATTTTGCAAAACGAGCACCCTGTTGGTAATAAGCAGCAGAGCGAGAGGCAAGGCCATCAAGACCTTGGCACCATGACTCGTTGTTTGATCCGGCCAAAGGAACCAGACCCTGCAGTGCTCATCATCAAGCTTTCGATTGTAACACAATCAGAAAACATAACATGCCAGATATCTGGTACGAGAACGTTGTTTGGCTTACCTTGTCGACCTTAATGCCGGGGACAATGTTCTGCTCAACAAGCACATCAACAATTTTCCTGCCATCAGTTGTGGATTGGTAGAGTGTCTCCTCAAAGAGGATGGCACCTGAGATGTGCTGCCCAAGCCCGGGAACTGTAACGAGCAGCGTCCGGTATGCCTGGCGATTAGCCTCAGTGTTTTCCAGTCCAATGGAGGCAAGTCTTTTCCCACAAGTAGCATTTGATTCATCCATGGCCAGAATTCCACGCCCCGGAGACGCAACAGTTTTCTACAAACCATCCAAACAAAATTCATACACTGAAAATTTGCTAAAAACAACAAAGCCATTTCGAACTGAAAACACGTAATGCGGTTTTGACAAGCTCATCAGCATATGAGCTGGTAGCTCTCACAGTAAGAGCAGAAGAGGCAACTGGGTTGCATCTGACCACAGAGGCTGAGGGTTGGGGAAGAGCTTGGCCCTTCAGCCATTCTGGCTTGCCTAAAACTGGGGCTGACTTGAGAAGAGAAGCAGAGGACATTGTCTTGTAAAAGTATCTGATATAAAGACTGTCGTTCTCTGTTATTCTCTCCCTGTCACAAGCTCTCTGTTTTTTCCCTTCTCTTTCACACAAGGATTTGGTGTAAATTTACTGTATTTATAGTTGCATGGCTTTGCTCTGAGATATATGGTTTGAGGCTGTGATGCATTTGCCAATGAGTGATTGCCTGGTGGGGGAGACAGGTTGCCTACTTGGCATGCCATGGCTTGGTTGTACAAATTCATGGCTTTTTTTTTGTCAGGAATTCATGGCTGGGTTTACGCAACTTTGTGAAACCAGAAATAATGAAATTGATTATAAGCCAAAGATTTTTTTTTCTTCTATTTTCTTCTTTGCCTTTAAGCCTTAACACAATACAGAAGAATAAAGAAAAGAAAAATATTAATTCCAATTTACCAAATTTTCTACTGTATTTTCCTTTATTACATATGAAATAAGTTTCAACAAGTTCTAATTATCTACCTAGTTCCACAGTTGCGATTTACTTTTGGCCAGAATCCTTATTATATGTTTTTTTTCCCCATTTGAACCAGTATTTTCCATGAAATTCAAAAAATGATTTTAGGAGCAATAGTGCCTGAACTTGTGATCGATTCGCATTTTGGTCCTTGAAACTCTTATGTGCTTCTTTTGAAACTCATGGGTTCATAGTCCAAAAGACCTTGCAATTGTAGGCCTCTAGATTTACAACATAATAAGTCAGGGAAAAAAACACATCACAACTCACCCAAAAGGACATGGGAAGATCTTTAGGGACAGGGTCCATGACCTGTCCTCAATCATCTCCCCATCAAGATTTGGAAGAACTAGGAAGACTTGAAACCAAACCAATAAAAACCACTCAGCTTGCTGGGACACTTGCAGCTCAAGTGAATTGGAGGGTACACAAGTTCTATCATGTCCACCAATGTCCCATATACACAACTTGTCAGCCTATGTTTGCAGACAGATTTGATTCCCTCATTACAAGAGGGTACACAAAATGCATACTTGAGGCTCCATTTATATAGAAACAAAGATAATTGATTGATTATAATAATTCACAAAAAGGACACAAAAGGTCAATTGCTTAAACCGATCTCTTTCATCTAATTTTACACCCTTTCTCCAAACGATGGAAAACAAATATCTTCTAAAACTAGGAGCCTCGTCATCACAATTTGCCAGAATTATCAGCACTATCACTATAAAGGAGACACATGAGCTAAATCTCCGAGAAAATTTTTGGTTTCCAAATCCAACAAAATTGAGGTTTGCCTTAAGAACAGAAATTACTTCAGATAAGTAGACGAGACCCAGAGTAGGACGTAGGTTATCAACGAAGTTGTCACCTCAAAACTTCTTGGTCCTTTAAGTATGGGTGGAATCACAGACACCATCAAGAAGGTTCCCACAAGCCATGAGAAAACAAATGCTCCAGCACTGCACCAAAGCAAACATTTAATAGAAACCTTTTCACTGTTGCCACATTTCCTAGTTTGAACGTCAGAGGACTCAAAATATGCAATTAAATTTGGAGTGAAAGAAGAGAATATGTCATCATTTTGGAATATTTAGCATGATTTGGTTAGTTTCAATAAGGTTATTCAAGAATACTGATGATACTAAAGTATTACAAATTCTGAGTGATGGGTCCTTACAAGAACTAGTGTGTTTTCAGAATCTTTTGTCAATACAGAAAAATTAAATCGTCCTGTATGGAAAAATCAATAGAAAATTATACAAATATACAGAAATTATTTACATACCTGTAGAGCACAGCTCGTAATTTGCTCTTCAGCCTGTCATATACAAAGTAGATGGTAGCCAACAAGGAAATGGCTACCTGAAGGGTTGGACCCTCTTCGGTTGGAAATAGAACAGTGAGAGCTCCAAGCACGACAAATGCAATGGACGTTTTTATAATGAACTTTGTGGATGGAGTTCGAAACCTATTTCTCACCGCCTGCACAATACGAGACTGATGGACTTCCCTGACCTTTTTTTTAAAGTCAATTTTTGGGTTCTTTCTGTCATAAAACTGCTGCATGATTATTTTGTCATGTGCTGATTCAATTGCGTCCACACTTGGTTTGTGACCTGCATACTGTCGGATAAGGAAGTTCCTCGCACCTTGGATCTCATCTTCAGAAGCCTCCCTGCTTATTCCAAGTCGTTTGTATGGGTCCCTCACATTAATCCTAGGAAAGATAGCTTTACTTGCAAAGGCAGTTAAGAACAAAAAAAGTTCAGAGAGCTAAAGATGCTACTTCATAAATTATAAGTATCTAACAGAAATGAATCAGGTCGACATTAATATATCAGTTCAATGAAATATTTCTAAACTAACCAAGTTACTGATGTCAAGCCTCCTAGAAATACATAAAAAATGCTTTGGTTCGACTCGATTAGCAAATTTAGACACATCAAAGGCCGTAAGGTGACATCTATGTCATGCTTATAAATTCCCGTTTTCCACTCTATTGTGTGCAAGAAAGGCCGGTAAGGTGAAAGTTGAAGGACATGACACATGACTACATGAGCGTCCAGACTTATATAAGATAGATATACAAATGTATGGACAGAGAGAAAAAAATTAAAGAAAAACACAACAGCCGCCAAAACAATAAGGTGAAACTTACCAGTTGGTTCATTTGGAATATCACCGTAGGATGCCTTACCAGTTGGTTCATTTGGAATATCACCATAGGATGCATCCATGGCAAACTTGAGCAGATGTGTTTTTCGTGCATTCAATCTTTGTGTAAAACCAGTCCAATAACTTCTGTTTGATTGCAAAAGGAAACATAAATAAACCACATTGCAACCACTGTACTGAATTCGATAACCGATACCACAAGAAGAGCTATACCTTTCCCCAAGAAGTAGCTCATTCTTTCCTGCAGGCTTCCAACTATGAGGGAAATTTGAAACTCGCCCACATAGTGAACCGGAACTGCGTACTGGAATTTGGAAACAGCATCTGGAGGGACTACCAGTCAGTCCAGATACAGCAGTCATCTTTCTGATACTCACTGAAACCAAACCAAATAAACACAATCAATAAAACGGCACACAGAAATTGCAAGTCTTCTTCTCTTTATAAGCAATTCAATCATTTTGTATGACATTTATAATAACATTCCAGCATTATAAACCCAACAGGAAAATGCATTTGAATCATCATAGGCTGCCCAAATCCCTATTTTCTGTACTTGCAATGATTCAACTACGGAAACTCTTAGCTGGGGTTGAATTATTTTACAACTTTGAAGAAACTGCGAATTCTGGGTTTTGAGCAGTTTCCCAGAATTCGCAGTTTCCAGAGTTACCCTCATGCATTTTTTTAAATCAATTGGAATTCATAGCAGAAAAAAGAGGGACAGATATTGAGAAGAAAAATAGCATACCTGATGGGCTGATGGTGAAAGGTAAAAGGGATTGAAGAAGACTGTCTTGCGGTGGGCTGTGTAGCAGCGTCTTCTACAACGGATAGGAAACTCACATAGAGAAGAGAAGGCTACACGCTAAAACCCTCCTTCGTTGCCGAAAAACAAAGATGGTACTGACGGGCTTGGCTTGTTCAACCACAACAGTTATAAACAAAAAGCACGAAAAGAAATCACAAATCCGTTGTAGTCTAGTTGGTCAGGATATTCGGCTCTCACCCGAAAGACCCGGGTTCAAGTCCCGGCAACGGAATTTTACTTTTTTCCAATGTGTTTTTTCTTTTTTTTTTTTACCATTCCAATTGACAAAATAATTGTGCATGGAAATTTGCGGAAAATGGTCCATGCGTTTTAGTTATGTAATGTCTTTAGGGAAGGAAAAGTTCCAGAAGAAAGGCCATTAAACTCGTTACTAATACACGACACACAACCGGTTTAGCAAATTTTTTTTTTCTCCGATTAGATTCAATTGATTCGAACAATCGCAATTTTATCAGATTGATTTCATGAGAGCATTACGTAACTGAAAATAACTGCAAACCCTTAAAAGAGTTTATTTATATAAAAATATATATTTAAAAAGAAAAAGCGTTGGGCCCAGATTAAAATAGCAACTCAAATTGGTACTTGGCACGTGTAAATGAATCCCTATTTTTACGTTGATCATATGTACATTGATATTGCATGCCCCAACGATTGGCAGGCAGAGCCGGTTACAAGAAATCTGGCACTATGGACAGGCTTTGTAGGTTGCAAGAGAGCAACTGGCGATCGATTGTGAACTTCATCATACGTACAATATGGATTGAGCATACAAGAAGTTATAAACTTCCATTTTCAATCATAACAGAAGATAGTATTTACATGTTTTTACAGTACGATTTATTCTGTACAGGTCGATCTACATAACTGTACAATTGTCATCGCTCCCTGGCATTCTCACATTTGCTAACAGTATGAGCCGCTTTCACCGACAGTAAAAGTCCCACCTGTGTGCCCATGAAATGCCATCATCCAACTGGGCCAAACAAAAATCAAAACAATGAAGCAAAAGATACATTTATACCCCAATAAGAAATTAAAAATAAAAATATAACCAGCCTTGTTGATGATCATCTCATAGATGGAATATAACAATGCAGTCACTTTCCAATGTGTAAGGGAACATGATATTACTAAGAATACCTGTAGAAGCAACAAGATCATGACTGGAAAAGAGTCACAGTTGCAATGTAACCATTCTTCATCACCTGTTGATTATCAACATGATATTTATTACCAATCATAAGCACAACCATAATAGGTGCACTAACTGGAAAAAACCGACTTGTGCAAATAATTGTTGCACTACGAAGAACTTCAAGTTGGCATATAAATTACAACTTTGTTTTCCGTATTACTGGGAAAGGGGGAATTGATTGAATCAAACATTCATCAACTCACCTCAAATGCCGCATTTTGATAACCATATACAAAAGTAGATCCAAATGGATTGCTTGTAGAACCTTGCGTCTGGATGGCAGCTCGGCCACAGTCCCCAAGGATTTCCTACAAAGAGCATTCTTTTGTTACTAACATAACCCCAATCATGATCAACATACACTGAAAGGAGTACACTGATGAAAGATGTCATCAAGGATACAAGTAGGTTACCATGAGAAAGCTGTTACTATTGGAAAACAATGCAACAACTATAACAGTCTGAAAAGGACTAGCCAATAGAACGTTTACCTTCACTTGCTCCCACTTTGTGCTTGGTGTAATCCTGTGTTGGTAGTTATTTACCTCCTGAAAAGAACCCCCTACTGCGAGGATGAAAAAAAAACACATGCTATCAGTTTCAGTCCATAGATCCAACTGGAAACTTCAGAATCAGAAAAGGACTTACAGTCAGAAGCAAAGATGACAAAATTGCACTTTATGTATGAGTTGAAATCTGCATGACCAGGATAGTTTGTATGCAAAACAAACTTCTTGATTTTATGAGTCTGGAGACAAACAAAAGAGAAAAGTGATCTGAAAATGTCCGAGCACAAACATTATCATGCAAAACATCATCAATGTACATTTACAAGCAGATGAATAAAGGGAGATTCACTATTATACGCAATACAGGAGCCCAAATTATTTTTAAAAAACCCTATATGAAATGGACTTTAGAAACACACCCAAAGTCCATTTACAACATAACAAAAAGGCTTTTAACTTCTTTTAAATTATAAAACTGCCATTGATTTCTTAAAACAAACTCAACCCCAAAACCTCATAAAAAAGCCCAAAACACTCACTCAATGGGGTATCAAAGTAATTTAATAATCAAAATTAAATTCAATAGGGCCAGCTTTCATTTTTTGGGTTTTTTTTTTTTGGGTTTGTTTATAGAAATTAAATGGTGTAGGGTTTATTTATAGTTTTAGTGCTAAGAATGGGTATATGACTAAATATCTCAAGAATAAATGATACCTGCCCATCAAATAAAATGTCCAAACCACGGGTAAAGTAATTGTAGAAGTAATCGCCACACAGCGTTGTCCTTGGACGAGGGTCCAATCCAGAATGAATAACCATTTGGTCTACCTACACAGCAAACAGAATCGCGGTCACCAATATGACAAATGCAATTAGAAAACATGCTTAGACGTAACACCAGCAATACCTGCTTTTGATGTATCCCACAAGGACGACCCAATTCAGTCCAAACATCCTGTAAAAAACAGGAAACTGTTACGCAGGACAAACAACAGAACAATGGCAGAATTTCCCAGCCAAAAAGAAAGACAAACTATAGCTTAACAGCAGGAGATCACGAACTTGCCTGAGGCGATGCACCAAAAGGAATATTCTGACCACCAACAGTAAAGTATAATTCTTCCCCTAGCTGGATAAAATAAAATTTGAATTGAATAACATCCAAGAACTACAGTCACCAGTTTCAAACAAGTACACTGAAATAATTTGCAAGCGTAACATTGGGGGCCAATAGTAAACCACTCATGAAGGAAGCCACAAAGCAAAAGCCTTTGATCCTCCAAATCATGGTTTATAATCTCCATGATGCCCATCCTTCATGCTGGACAGTTGATGCAATAGGGGAAAACAAACCAGATTTTAATGGAAATCGTGCAGAGAAGATGGAGAAAGAAGTCAAACCTTAACATGCACCTCTTCCATATAGAGGCTGCCAATTGGTAATGGAGGAGCCGAAGCCTTATCCATCAAGGAACCCACACCAACTTTTTTATCGGTAGAACTGTCATAAATGGAGACACGGCACGTAACTGGTGTGGTTCCATCTGGAAACTCTAATGGTAATTCCGCTTTCATAATCAAAAGCAATAAAAATCAAGTTGTTAGAACTAGCAAAATCTGTAAAGCAAGAAACTATTGAGTAAAAAATGTCAGTACTATACCTTCTCCATCATGGCAGCAATCTGTATACTGGTTAGGAATTGGAAAAGCAAAGGAAAGTCCCTGACACAGCCATGGTTGGTAGAAACATAAAACAGATTCCATCTTATAAGATGAGTGAATAAGGAGATAAAATAAAGAAATATGAAGATTAAGTAATTACATACTGGGTACAATAGAGTGTAGACACCTCTATCCTTGTCATAAATTCCAGGAAAGGTTGGCCCAAACAGTGCATATACAGCTACAAAAGTAGCTAGAGTGGATGGTCCCCTGAAAGCAGAAATGAAGTTCAATAATATACCTGATTGCATATAATAGAAAGCCTGAAGTAAAGTAACCCACCCAATCAAGGAAGTGGCATAGCGCATTTGAAGTCGTTTTATATCAAAAATCTCAACAAGACGCAGCCTCTGCAATAGAATTTTGAGTTAGCCAACTCTATCATAACATAAGACAGTTGAAGATATTATAATCCACAAAAACAATCCAACAATACTGCCAATCCACATACAAATTTAACTGGCATATTAAAAGAGATAGCCCAGATACAACAATTAAAAGCATAACAATATCAAACTCTAAAGAGAAAATTAGCTGACTATCGTGTAGTTCTTCTGAATTTCAAAAAGTCTTCAAGATTCTCTGTTTTCGATTATTAAATAAATCACTTGATGAAAGCAGATTATCCTTCCATTCATTTCAAAACATCCATGATCCCTCTAATGCTTCATGGACTAGCCATGACGTTCCACTCTTACATCCTACAATATATTTTTTCTTATGTACCACTTAAGATAATTTTCAACACACGGTATTAGCCACAACAACTAATATAACATAATTGGGTAGAGAACTCATGGATTTGCTATCAACATTTCCAATTTTAAATTGATGATACACGAGCAGATACCATAAGACTCGGCCACATGGCCATTAGTTAATAGCTGCATCATACTAGTGGTCATATACTTATTCAACATCAGAGTAAACAAAGCATTACTAATGTGTGAAAATGAATTTTCGATGAGCAAAAAAACAAAGCACATGCAGGGAAGATAACAAATTAAATGTAAGTAAGGAAGAACACCTGTGACCAAGGATCAAACCGAAGATGAAAACCATGATCTGGAAAGCTGATAACAATATCCAACTTAAGAGGCTCCTGCACGGGAGAAGAATAGTTATAAGTGGTTGTTACAACTTATGGTATTTCAACACATACACCTTATGAATCATGGTGCTATTTGTCTGTTATGTAAATTTTGTGCATAAAGGTATCGTAGATGAATAAAGCGAATCACAGCAGACGTAAAAGACAACAAAAAAACATTCTAAAAATGTGTGTCTACATTCAATTACACACAAAATAATGATATACAACTCGGTACAATGATCCAAACCTCATCATAATACTTCACGTGGACGACGTCATAAATGTTAGGCTGCTGCTCTATCTGAGCAAATGCTTCGCATATTGGCATTCCTGAAACAAACATTTTGAAGTAATTCCAAAAAATAAGCTGAGCTTGTAACACCAATGAATTTATATAAAAACAAAAACATACCAACGCATATGTTCGTACCAAATCTTTATAACATTAACTATTTGATTCTTAATAACGCAATCTCAAATTCAACCTAAACTAAACCTAGCCAGATGTTAAATGCCTGATAAAACTCTCAAATATGGTAAAATGTAAATTGTCACATAAATGAAATAATCGCATGAACTAAGCCAAGCTAAACCGATCAGTTCCTTAACAGTTATAACTTATAAGTTTCTAACCTTTTTTCTCGGGATGAAATGAAATTGCACTAATTTGATTCGGATTTCAATTCCACAAAAAATACTCTTAACCATAGGCTAAAAACTGAACAATTGTGAACATATTCGATGATTAAGAAGGCAAATACATAAATTAATAGCAAATCACCGATAGAGAAGGGTCCGATTCCAAGGCCGGGGCGGAGATCTAGCACGATGGCGCCCATGGCCGTGCCCTCGCAGCGTCGTCGAGGTCTCTGCAACATACTGGTCCTAGCAAATGGGTTTTGGTTGGGGGTGATGGTGACGAAGAAGATTGGCTCCGTTACTTTCGCGAAAGGAACGCACAGGTGTTGAATGCTTAAAAACGCCAAACCAAACGCTTCGCAGTGAATGCTTTGCCTCGCTGCACACGAAACATCAACTCTGTTGAGTGATGGGCACCCAACAAAAATTGGGCCCGGTATCCGTGTTTGGTTTTTCCTTTCTCTATTTTTGTATATGCGCAATATTTGTTGTGTTTTTACCTTTTCAGTTTTGTTAATTTGCCCCTCTTTCAACCGCTCGCAACATTAAAAAGAGGAATATCAATAAACAAAAAGTTAGTTCATAAGTTTTTCTTTTAGGTAAAAACTAGTGATTAAAAATACAATGTAAAATAAGTTGCATTTTGATTTGTTCATTTTTAGGTTTGGAAACGTTTTCAATGGGAGTTGTCTACTCAATCAATTGGGATAGGACATACAAAAGCATACATGATAGAGTTTTTAAATTTTTATACACACATAAAAATCCATCGATCTATATGACAAACACAACTTTAAACTTGAAGTGAGATACTATTCTAATTTATGAGGAGGGGCACTCGAACTTAAGCACGAAAAGGTGAGCTCACTGTCATAACTAATCAGTCTAACACATGTATGCAACTATAATGGAATTTCAAATAACATTGCATAAACGAAAAAAGGTAAAACCTATCTATTAGTCTTTGTGGTCTCAAGTTTTGACTCATAGTTAGAGATCTGTAGTTTGGATTTGTGTTTCATGTATAAGTTCTTAGGTTTTTGCCCACTTTTGGAGTTCGAGATCCTTAGTAGGGACGAACTCAAGATTTCAAAATGGTGTGGGCTAAATTTACCTTACGTACAAACCTATAGAAAATTCAACATATAAATTACCTTACGTACAAACCTACATAAAATAATTGGTGTAGTGGAGGTTTGTGAATGGGATTTTATTTATTTATAAATTTGTATTTTATTTATGTGTGGTTAGTTTTAATTTTTTATTGTTATTAACTTATTGGACAGACATGTGGGGTAGGATTAATGGAATTTTATTGGCTGGAATTGAGATGTCAAGTGGGATGGGCGATATTATTTTAGCCTACAAAAAATAAACTCACCTAGGTCACAGTCCAGATTTGCCGGGGTGTAGGACTATGCCTAGTCCCTATAACCGAGTTCATGTGTTGAAATATGGAGTCAACATTTTGGGTCCATATTCATATTATTACGTGGTGGAAACTAAAGTTTACAAGAGCGTGATGTAATTGTGTTTACCAAAAATACCAACTAACAAATAAATTTACATTTCTGACAAAAATAAAAATAGAAAACTAATAAATTTACGTAAGAAATGTACATAAAATATTAGTGGTTAAAAGTTTCTGGTGGAGAATTTGGCGTTAAATTTATGGCATGTTTACTAATGTTGAATTGATGATGAGTTGAATTGAGGAGAATTAGATTCCGGATTCCTATTGAAATTGTTTACTAAACCATATAGATTAAGGAGAGTTAGATTCCGGATTCCTATTAAAGTTGTTTACTAAATCATATGGAATTGAGGTAGGAGTAGTGCTAATTACTAAATATCCTCATTGTTGGGTTAAAGTATATAACAAATTTTAAATTTTAAAATTTTAAAATTGTGTGATAAGATAATATGTTAGTTCTTAAAGAATTAGAATATCACCTCTCACCTAAGAATTGAACTCCTTCAAAATTAGGAATGAATTCATAATTTTGTGTGGGCCCCACTTACCTTTTTTTTTTTTAATTCATAGATATGAAGTAAATACAGGAATCCTTCCGATGAGAATTCGAATTCATGATTTGTAAGCCATTACAGTGTGTTTGGATGAGGAAATTTAAAAGTACAAATGATTTCATAAATGACGAAAATTAATTTTTTAGAATTGGTAAAGTTTATTGTTTGGGTGATAGATTTAAAACACGAAATTTAACATTTATTTGTAAAGTTATCTTTTTTTAAACCTCAATTTTGTTGGGATTTTAGAAATGACGGCTTTTAAATAGAATTTAAAGTTGAGATTTATGATCTCTAAATTCCATGTTTTTTCCCACACGGAATTTCTAAATGTCTATGTTTTTCTATCCAAACACGGAAATTGTTCATATCAATTTATAAATTATGGCTTTTGTCAAAATCCCAACTTTTTATAAAACAAGCAGCCAATGTACATGAAATATGTGTCCAGCATTTTAGTGGTTGGCAGTTCACGGTCACTTCGTTCGACTCCATTGAAAATTGAAATGCATAATCTATTTGTTTGTTGACCCAGAAAAAAAAAAACAAAAACCTAACTGTTTGACCTTTTTTAACAAATCAGCTCCTCAAGATCAAGAACAAATGAATCGTATTCATGTTACTATCAGATGAATAAATTTGCTTTATTATAACAAGTGCTATCAAATGTCATGTTAAACATAATATCTATAAAAAAAAAATCATTATTAATTATAAACATGCCTTCTTATTCATTCTTATTTTCACTGGTATTTTTTTTTTTAATTATTAATGAGTGTTGGAGTATTCAAACTTAAAATGGCTTTCAAATTAGAAAGAATAGAAGAGAAAAGGAGTACAAGTGATTGGGAGAAGGGAGTACAAGTGACAATAGGTTTCTTTTAAAAAGCAAGAGGAAGGGCATTGTTGCTCAACAACCTCTGAACACCCCGAAGAGCGTTCTTCCACCTTCAAATCACTGATAAATTCCGTAGGCAATTAAAAAATAGCTCTTAAGAGTATCTCCAACCGATGTGTTAAACGTGCCACATAGATATTTAACAGCTAAAAATAATACCTAACATCACTTCAATCGATACGTCAAAGCTGATGTGGAATGAAGGCTGGAGATTGAAATGTTATTTTTGACATCCCAAAAGCAAGATATCAAATGAATATTTTATTATTTTTTATTTTATTTTCTTATTAATTAAAAATGAATCAACACTAAAATGTAATAAAGTAATAATTTAATTTGACATATTGGGTAGAGTGTAAAGCTGTGTAAGATGTCAAATTGTCACATCAGCCATCAAATTTAAATATGATGTTTGGTATTTGACATCTCCCTTTGAGATGCTCTAATTCAAACTCGGAAAGAGTTGACCTACAAAGCCTAGCAAGCATTACCCTTTAAAAGAAACCTGTCGTCACTTTTTTAAGGAAATTAATCTATCATCGTTAAGAAATATAAAATATGAAAATTTCCATTATTTAAGAAAGTTCTTTTCGAATTTATTATAATTGTATTGATGCTTATTTAGTTGCAACCATATATCCACGAGAAAAATTGCATCAACTAATTTCATTAAATATCTAAACTTTGATTGATAAATTTATAGCAAAGCTAACGGTCCAAAAATAATTAAGCAAATGGTCCCAAGTCCTAAGCATATTTCTATTATCATCATCATCATATACCAAACGTGTTAAACTTGTTCAGTAAGAAGAGCATCCACAATGATGCTCTCTATTTCTTAGCTAAAATTTGGCTAAGAATATAAGAAAGCTATTTTAGGAGCTCTCTACAAAATTTTAACTCCAACCATACTCCCTAATTTGGAGAGTCATAAATGCTCTAACTTTTTTTTGATTGGTCCATCTCTATTAAAAAATAAAATAAAAAATAGTTAACATTAAACACAGGTTTGGAATACTCATTAAATAAATCAACATTAAATTATAGGGAGTTATTATGAGTCCTTTCTCTCTCCTCAGATTTAGGAGCTCCTAGAGGACTTCCTATTTTAGGAGGTCAATAGGGAGCGTGGTTGGAATTGCATTTTTACGATTACTCCCTAAAATTTATCTAAGGAGGTGGTTTAGGGAGCCCATTGTGGATGCTCTAAGAGCATTCATAGTGGGGGTGTAAATTGGGGGTGTAAAACCACTTTTACATCCCCTTTACATCTCCGGGGGGTGTAAATATGTTTTTTGCTCCAGTAGGGGGTGTAAATTCGGGGTTGTAGTCCCTATCCTTTTATGTTGACTTTTCTTCATTTTTCTTCATTTTTCTCGGGTAGGTCTCCCTGCAAGGAATGTAAAAATAGATGTAAAAATACATTTTATTTTACATCCTCATGATGGTGATGTATATTTACATCTATTTACATCTCCTCATTGGAGACGATTCCGGTGACTCGGGTGTATATTTAACATACACCCCCATATGCACCCCCCACCTATGGATGCTCTAACGTGCTCGACTAAAGAAGTGCTATTTAAGACATGGATTTTATTTCAATGTAGATTTTTAGTGCTAAGTTGTTATATTGAATATTTTGTAGCATTTGGAAGAGAAGCAAATACGATAACGAGAACCTTTGTTTACATCCAATATATATGAAAAAAAATCCGATGAATAAAATGCTAATGATTTTTTCCCAAGACATTCTACGTGGAAAATTCACTACTCAGCATCTCACATACTTTCTTTTATAGGCCATCACCAGTCACGCATTTCCTAAAAATATACTATGATCAAAATATATTGTGGTAGTGATTATCATTGGCATCTTGGAGTTTTTGGTGACAAAGAAGTAGCAGTGCACTGGTGATTTCGTTGGCGGATTAGAGACATACGAGGTGGTTGAGCGGCTATTACTCACTTGTTGTGTGATTACTGTTTCTTGAGTTGTAATAATTGCATTAACTCTTTGTAAGTGTTTGTTTATGGTCTAGCGGTTTTCGTGTCAAAATTTCTTTGGCCCTTGTGTGGCTATTGGTGGAAATACACTTTGTGGGCTTGATATTTCCGATGTGTTTCTATGTATATGGATTAACCTTATGTGGTTATTATGTTTCCATCTTTGTATTAACCTTTATGGGTATTTATACTATCTCTTATAAATGAATATAATTATCATTTTTTTTTTCTCAAAAACATATTATTATCAAACGAACTTTCAACTATAATTAAGAATTCAACTTTCATCTTTATGTAAAAAAATGGACATTGAATGACTCTTAATTCAGTGATACTCATACTTTTATTTTTAATATTGGAAAATATTTTAAATTAGAATCTCCTTAATAATAAAATTTAAAGCATATAATTATACACACAATATGTTTCTGCCATCTATTAAAGAAAATGTTAAAGAACAGAGGGCTAATAAAAATAGAGGCAAGGAATGTGTTACTATTTTTGTTACACACCACATCCACAGTTTTATAAAAATAGCGTTAATAAGTAAAAGATTATCAATAAATTGCTAATCATCTAACATATACTCTATTTATTAAATACAATTATAAAGTAGCTACAAGTTTTTTTAAAAAGAAAATAAGGGGAAAAAAATTCCACTAATAAAGGTAGGGGCATTAAGTTATTCGAATTAGCACAACTGGTGATGGTGGTGGTAAGTTTTGGCTGCTACCCCCTTGGGGTCGGTGACCTCCTTTCCCTCAACTGCTGCCCTTCCCTCACAGACTTTCCCTCCCCTTTCCTCTTCTCTCATATCCTTTCCTTCCTTTGCCTTCACCCCTCTACTCCTTTGGGCTTTTATTAGTTTTGGTTGGATTTTGGTGTTTTGTTGTCTTGGAATGACGTGGTGGCAGATTGACATTTATTTTGTTGTTTTGTTTTTCAGTTTTGTGAGTTGTAATAAGTGTATCAATTTTTTTGAGTTGGTTGCGTGTTTTTAGTTTTACTAGTAAGAGTGGTAGGTACACATTGCGAGTGTGTTGTTGCCCGTGGATTCTTCCATACTTGGACGAACTATTTATGATTATTGTGCTTATGTATTTGTATTAACCTTAGTTACTTATATTTGTATTGGCCCTCATGATTGACGATCTTTAAACATGAATATGAATACAATCTATCATATTTATCTCAAAACAAAAGATATGGGTACTATTATTTTTGCAAAGTTGATTAATAAAATATCAATTTATATTAACACTCACCATCAATGCAATTTTTTGCATTGTAATTACATGAATATATCTCGAATAAAACAAACTTTAAAATCCATGTATCTTAATCTTATAAAACTCCTAAACATACTAAAAGATATCAAAATCAATTTCATAGCATGCTCAAGTACACTGAACTAGCTCATGATCAATTTCAATGAGATATCAAAACAGAAGGGGCAAAACATACCAAGTTAGAGTTACGGCATGGACTGTCACACATTGAATTCTTTGTATGCATGTTTAAAGCGTTGAACAAAAATTCAAGGTGGGCCCCACATGTGATCACCTTTCTTGGGTGCCCACTCACCACGTGGTGCTCGAGATGAGAGAATCAAAACTCACAAGAGCCGCGTTTGACGCCTTCTGTATGAGAAAGAGAAAAAGGTACCCAGCTTGCCTTTGCCCACCCAAACAACGACCCCTTTCCCCCATTTTCTCAATTCCCCTTCTCTCTCTCTCTCTCTCTCTCTTCCACTCCACCCAATACCAAGTGTTCACCTTTCCACAGCTCCGTGTGTCGCCGGTCCTCCTCACTTTTTCTTCTTCCTCCAAGCCCCATACCCATATCATAAATAAACCCAAGGTTTTTTTTTTATAAAAAAAATTATAAAATTTAAGTCTGTTCCGCAACGCAACCCGAAACCCGACCCAATGCTTTGTCATATCCTCGCCCGGTCCTCCATTTCCATGTGTGCTGCTTCTGTAGCCACTTCTCATAATTGCAGCTCCAACACCTAGGGTTTTCAATCTCTCTCCTCCAATCCCCTTTACCATTCAATTTTATTACTTCAATTGTAGCTCATGGAGCTCCAGAAAGCTCAGCTCTCCTCCACCTTCTACAGACCTAGTCTAGAAGAAGATGGAAGAGGAGGAGGAGGAGAACAGCCTCAGGCCTTTGACCGGTCGCTGCCGGCCGCGGAGGACCGCATGAGTGTTGATCAATGCGAAGCGATCGGGGACCTGGATGATTCGCGGCTCGTCGGAGCTCCCCAGACGGTCGCCGGCGGCGGCATGGTTGCTGGTAGGGTGGGGCAGATGATGGCGGACGTGGCGGTCAAAGTGGCGGCGGAGAAGAGCTTAGGGAAACGGAGGCGGGGTCGGCCGCCGAGTGGGCACGTCAGAGCGACGCCGGTGAGGAAGCAGAACGAAGAAGAGGACGTTTGCTTCATTTGCTTCGATGGTGGAAGCCTCGTGCTTTGTGACCGCAGGTCAGAGTCTGGTTTTTCCGCGGTCTTAGTCAATTGAGTCCAATTATGATTAGTCCTTGCTAGAAAAATCCGAACTTTTACTTAATTTAGCTGTTGTGGGTTATTTCATTTCCTTATTGGCAATCAAATGGATATTTCATTTTGCGAATGTGTTGTTGGTGCTCATTTGCATTGCTTAATTCAATGCTTCTTTGTGGATTGTTACTCGTTAGGGGCTGTCCTAAGGCATACCATCCATCGTGCATCAAGCGGGACGAATCTTTCTTTAAATCAAAGGCCAAATGGAATTGTGGTACGTTGCACTACATTAATAGCTTGTTCATTTTTCACCAATTTTTGTTTAGTTCTGTAGGCACACTAGAAATGAGTCATGGGTTTTAATTTTAACTTTTAAATAGTATTCATGGCAGTTTTTGTGAACAGAAAGTTAAGCATCAGGTTGTGAAGGGGTCATTTTTTAGTTAGGGTTGGGCGTAAATTTTATTAACCTGTTATTTATTATCTTTTTAGCGTTAAGTTTTCATCCCTTGGTTGTTTAATTTGTTCACATTTTGGTGTTCTGGTTCTGATGCATTTCAGGTTGGCATATATGCAGCAGTTGTCAGAAGGCTTCACATTATTGGTGTTATACTTGTACTTATTCTCTGTGCAAAGGTTGTACTAAGGATGCTGATTATCAATGTGTACGAGGAAACAAAGGATTTTGTGGAACATGTATGAGAACTATAATGCTAATTGAAAATGTGCAAGGAAATAAGGAAGTGGTATGCTGAAACATGTTTTGGCCTATTTAATTATTTTATGTAGTTATTACTTCCAGTAGTGTAGTTTTTCCTATGAACCGAGGATTCTTAGTTTTTTGGTATTTGGAGAGGGTTTGGATTGATTTAAGAGCAGAAAACTCTTTCATATCAAGAATGCTTTAGGTTTTTGTTTTATTTCCTTCTTTATTTTTTATTTTGTGCCCCCAGTAGTGCATACTTATTTGCTGCTGCTGATAGTAAAGTGGCGTTCCATCATGTTCTACCTTTTTGGAGTTTTTTAAGGAGACAAATCACCTTGTTTCTTTTTTTATTTTAAATTTATTTCCGTCTGGGGGTGCAATTTTATCTCTTTCCTTTCTCATATAACTTTTGTGCAGGCCCAAGTAGATTTTGATGACAAAAGCAGCTGGGAGTATCTGTTCAAGGTTTACTGGAATCTTTTGAAAGGGAAACTATCATTAACTCTGGACGAGCTCATTAATGCTAAAAATCCATGGAAAGGAGCTGCTGTTGTGGTTTGTAAGAGGGATTCTTCAGGTGAACTATATAATGGGGATAAAACAACAGATTCAGGTTCTCTCAACTCTTTTGCAGACCTGGAAGCAACACATTCAAAAAGAAGTAATAAAAAGCCTAGAATTTCTAACAAGGATTTGACTGTTGAAAAATCACTTGGTGGTAGAGGGATGCCTTTCTCTGAAGGCACAGTTTGGGCATCAAAGGAGCTCCTGGCGTTTGTTGCTCATATGAAAAATGGTGATGTATCTGTGCTATCTCAATTTGATGTCCAGGCACTTTTGCTCGAGTACATAAAGAAAAACAATCTTCGTGATCCTCGCCGGAAATGCCAAATTGTTTGTGATTCAAGGCTCATAAATCTGTTTGGGAAAGAATGTGTGGGTCACTTTGAAATGTTAAAACTTCTTGAATCTCACTTCCTTATAAAGGAAAGTTCCAGGGCAGATAATATTAGCAGTGCTGCAGTTGTTACTAGTGTTTCCAGCCAAATGGACTTTGATGGAATCTATGATAATCAAATGATGATGGGTAATGATAAGAGGCGTAAAACACGTAAAAGAGTAGATGAGAAAGGACCACAGACTAATCCAGCTGCATATGCAGCGATTGATGTTCACAACATCAATCTGATTTACTTGCGCCGTAACTGGATGGAGATTCTTATTGAAGACATTGATAAATTTCATGAGAAGGTGGTTGGTTCAGTTGTGCGAATAAGAATTTCTAGTGGTGATCAAAAGCAAGAGATTTATAGGCTTGTCCAAGTTATAGGTATTAGTTAATACGACCAATGCTTCAAGTTATTTCTTATATTTCCACGGTAATCATGAAAAGTTATATTGTTGACATCTTTGTGTACAGGTACCAGCAAGGTTGCTGAACCTTATAAAATTGGCACAAGAACAACTGATGTCAAGCTTGAAATCTTGAACTTAGACAAGAAAGAGGTTATATCAATTGATGAGATCTCTAATCAGGAATTCACCCAGGTGAGTAAACTTATTGCCTACTCTCCTCCTCCCAGGGGTGCCTTGATATCACTTATTTGCACATACTAGAACTTTTAGTGATTTATTTAAAAGAATACTTTTGGAACTCAAGTTTAGGAAAGGCGTATAGAGATTGCAAGTAGTGTGATAGTTTAGATACCAAAAGTGAAAGTGCTTGGAGCGTAATTATTTATTTGAATCCAGCTTTCTTCAGTTATGTGAACTAGCATGAAAGGATGCTTGCACTTACAATTAATGATGGACTTGAAATCCATATGCATGCTATTTTCATGAACCCTCCTTTTGTTCAGTTATGTGAGCTAGCATGAAATGGCTTGGGGAAGTTGTACACTTACCATTAATGACTGACTTGAAATCTATATGTACACTTAACATTAATGACTGACTTGAAATCTATATGCACCCTGTTTTCAATTATAACCAAACAAACATTGGTTAAGGCATGCTTGTGGGTTCATATTTAAGTTTTTCATTCATTCTCCGACAAAAAAAATAAAATAAAGTTTTTATTTGGTCACAAGACGATGGGGATGCTGTTTGTTGCCCATGTTTTAGATGCTCTTTCTTTGTCATCGGTTTTTTTATTCTTTTCCAGTTGTGATATTTTACTTATGTGTACAGGATGAATGCAAACGATTACGTCAAAGTATAAGGTGTGGGCTCACCAAACGGTTGACTGTGGTAGGTTTGCTTGTTATGCTCTGTTATATGTTATGCGGAAGATATTTGCAACTCATTTTACGAAGGATTTTTGTGGGTGTGTCAGGGTGAGATTCAGGAGAAAGCAATGGCACTTCAAGCAGTTAGAGTAAATGATGTAAGTTCCGTTACTTTTAAATCTGAGGCAAAAAGAGGATACATGTTTGTTTTTATGGAAGGATTTTAGATAGATTTGGTTGTCTTTTATAGTTACTAGCCTCTTGACCCACGCTCACATGCGCACCAATATCCTTTCTTATTTTAACTTTATCCCTATATATAGAGAATTTTTGTTAGACACATACTCTTATTTCCTTTTTGTTTTTTTAATTATTTGCATTTCAACAGACTATTGTTTTGCGCATTTGCCCCTTTAAAATAAAGTAGTTGTGTTTTGAAATTTTTTTCTTTAAATTGGGTTATTTGAAAATTTACCCACAAGGGCCTTTTGCCTCATATATATATAGATTACTCCAGTTTAAGTATATGCATTGGTTGTTATTGTTTCTCCTAAACTAGTCATCAAGTGCTATTTCTGATACTGGTTTTTGGTTGGCATGGTCTTGCTCTCCGATGTAGTTGCTGGAAGCAGAGGTATTACGGCTTAATCACCTTCGCGACCGAGCAAGTGAAAAAGGACACAGAAAGGAATATCCTTTTTTGTCGATTATTCTAATGCTTTTTTTTTTTTCCTCTAATGATATTGCTTGCACTTTGTTGGTTATTCTGATTGCACTCTCTGTTTACTTTAAGGGGGCGTTTGGTATCCTATTCAAATAGGGAACTCAAAAACTTTGATTTTTCTTAAAAACAAGGAGTTCTTAAATCTATTTTTAAGATTCAAAAACTTGTTTGGTATGTAACTTGAATACTGTTTTCAAATCTTAAAAATTTGAGAACTTGTGGGTTGTTAGAAAAAAACTGAAAAAACAGATATTTTTTGTTTTTAATAATTGGGGTGTTTTTTTTGTTGTTCTTGAGGTTGAGTTTTTAAAAATAGGGCTACCAAACAGGTTTTCTTTGTTTTGGACTCAAATTCTGTTTTTGAGTTTAAAAAATTGGATTCAAGTTGAATACCAAACAGGCCCTAAATTACTTGTACCATGTTCTTAAATTGAGAGGAGGTTTCCATGAGTACCTGTGTACTCTATTCTTGATATTGCTTTGTGTGAGAGATATTTTGGTCCGAGTAATTTAAAGTATTCCTTGACCATAGTTTACGCTTAGGGAATGTGTGGAGAAATTACAGCTTCTGAACTCTCCAGAGGAACGTCAGCGCAGACTGCATGAAACTCAGGAAGTGCACCCTGATCCTAGTATGGATCCGAGTTATGAGTCAGAAGACAGTGCTGGAGCATTCGATAAGAAACAAGGTCCCCATTTAATAGACATGGAATTATATCCTGTCATTTTCTCCTTTGAAATGGAAGTCTTCTTTTGGAAATGTTAATTTGGGGTTAATTGCGGTGATGTGTATGCAGATGACAAAGTCAAACCAAGGAAATCTGTCTTCGGTAGAAAGGGAAGGGAACCTTTCCCTCAACCATGGGAAGGTGACATTTCAAATAATATTGGAGGCAAGGCACAGAAAAATCGGGGTAGAGAAACATTTGGAATAAATGGATGCAGTACAATAAAGAACCAGGTCAATCCCACTGGTTTGACGGCTTTTGATTGGAATAATCAATCGGTGGTTGAATCTAATACATCTACTGAGCTTGCATCAGAAATTTCATCGCTGCCCTTATCTGCAGTGATGAAGACGGACCTATCTGTTGATAATTTTGAGACAGACAAGATATGGCACTACCAGGACCCAACTGGAAAAATTCAAGGACCATTTGCGATGATACAGCTGCGTAAATGGAGTACAACTGGGCACTTCCCTCCGGATCATAGAATATGGAGGATAAATGAGAAACCAGATGACTCCATCCTTTTGGCTGATGCAGTGAATGGACAGTATTATAAAGAACCATTATTGCCACATGACAGCCACTTACTTTCTCAGGGATTTACAGTGGCCTTGGATGAAAGAAACAATGGCCAGGATGCTGGATCAAACAAGAGTATGAATGCAACTCAAATAGATGGTAAAAAGGGAGAAGAGAGCTGGAACTCGAAGCAGGATGGCCAAAGCTTGCATAATAATGGCAACGTTGAACCTGTGAGGTGTACTACACCTGTAGATGTTGTCAATTCCAATGAGGAACAAACCGGAAACCATTTGCAAGGCCAGGATCCATTGAAGGGTATTAGTTCTTCACCCAATAAAGCCCAAGAGAGTGGTTCACTACCTTCACCTGTAGTGCCTGTGAAACCATATGAAACACTAGAAGGGGAAAGTAGAGGAGCAGAAAATAACTCTGATCAAAACAATGGAAATTTGGATCCACCAAAGACAGCTCAGGGTCAAATTATGAATGGACTGTGTACTGAGAACCGATCTGATAGTGAGGGCCATTCAGGCCAATCTTCTGGACAAAACTGGAGACCTCCACCTGTAAGTAGTCCTTCAAATGGCTGTGATTCCAACTCTGATTTAATTCCTTTGTCTAAATCATGTGAGACGTCAGAACAAGATCAGAGGGAACTTAGTTTTCCAGATATTCCCAGTCCCACTCCAAAACCAAGCACTGGAGATTTACTAGGTCAGGCTGCTGAAAATAAGCAGTCTGTATCTTCAAATTTTCCTGTTCAGGATTCTGGACCTAGCTGGAGCACTGCTTCTAGTTTAGGGGGTGGTGGGGCACAACTTCCCGAAGTAGGTGGTGAATGGGGTGGGTATTCCCCAACTCCGGCCAAACCTACTTCTCTTGAGGAATGGGAATCCAGTCTTGTCTCTGCATCTTCTCTAAAACCAAGCGAGATGGCAGGTGATTGTGTTGCTACCGCAGTTTCAGTGAGTGGTCAGCTGACTCATTCTTCCCCATCCCATCCTACCTCGAATGCATCTGGTTGGCAGGACATTCTTACTGGATCCACTGAATTTTGCACTTTAGCTGGTGAATCAGTTTCAGATCTTCTGGCTGAAGTTGAAGCAATGGAGTCTCTCAGCGGCTTGGCTACCCCGACATCAATCATGAATTGTGGAGGTGAATTTACAGAGGGTTCAAAAAATGAGAGTATCAGTTCTGTGGAGGGATTTAGCCCCCCCGAACCTGGTAAAGGTGATGCCTTAAGCTCCAGTGGTGATTTACGGGTACCTATGGTGACGGATGAACCACTCGGGGAATGCCAGGGAAATGCTGTTGATCTGCAAAAAGGATGTGGTGTGCATTCTTCCACAAGCACTGAAGCGGAGGGAGACAGAAAACCGAGTGATGTTTCAGTCAACCAATGGGAGGCAGGATCAGAGATCCAAACCACTGCACCACCCAAGGAAAATTGGGACATAGCTAGTACAGACAATCATTGGAAAGCCAGGTCAGAAAGCACAGAAACCAGTTGGGAAGCAGCCCAGGGAAATGCAAACATGGGCTGGGGAGGATCAGAGCAAGGAGGTGCAAATACGGGTTGGGGAGGTGGGCAGGGTATAGCGCAGGGAAACACAAGCATCCATCCAGGTACTCCAGCTGGGGCCATGTTGGAAAGCCAGTTGAGGTACGGCGGAGAGAGATTCATCGGTCCAAGAGATCGGGGTTTTCAGAATAGGGATGTAGGTTTTGGTAGGGGTAGGTTCCAATGGAACAGGCAGACATATGGAAATGGAGGAGGTTCATTCAGGCCTTCTCCCAAAGGCCAGCGGGTATGTAAATATTATGAAAGCGGGTACTGCAAGAAGGGAGCATCATGTGGTTATTTGCACCCATGATTTTGGGTGCCAGAACAATTAGACACATTTAATTCTGTAATCATTACTCATAATTAGGAGGCTCTGTTGTTGCCAATGCTGTAATTTAACATGTAAAAGTAGCCATCAAGAGGCTTTAGTGCATAATAATATTTTTTGGGTTAGCTTAGAATTATTTAGAGTACCATGTTGGGTATTCATTCCATGTTTATGTAATATTTGATGAACAAGGTTGTCCACAATGGACGATTACTACTCATAATTCCTTGTGTTTCTTCTTGACTCAGTTTTAACATGCATTTTGATAGTTTGCTTGATCCATGTGTTTTGATATGAGTGTTTACTGGGTTTGGACCATTTAAATTCAAATTCAAGGACTCGTTTGGAATGCTCTTGGGAACCACTTATGTTCATGAGCATTTTTATAGAAGTGCTTCTATTAAAAGAATGCCTAAAAAATTTCTTGAACCTAGTGCTTAAGTGATTCCATGTGCTTCTCTCCATAAAGTGCTTTTGTAAGTTCTACTTATAAAAGTTCTTCTATCAAATGCTATCACAAATGTTTTTGGTTGACCAAAAATGCTTTTTGACCTGTCAAAAGCACTCCCAAATACCTAATTAGCTATTCCTCTGTAGCAGTATTTTTCTTTTTAATGCAACGTTGGAAGACGTCCCAATATTAGTCCAATTATAAAGAAATGCTGTCTAATTTAAGGATAGAAAATAGTAATTTTATTTATTTATGAGAAATTAGCAATTTGAAATGAGACGTGTAGCTAGCTGCTAATGTATCGAAAACAACTCTTCACGTTGCCGCGTGGGCAAGCAAATAAAAACGACGTCGTGGCTAGCTGTCTCTGGTGCGGAGGAGCCAGGGGGAGGAGAGGAAGTTGAATATTTATTTCAATTTAAAACTCGAGCGTCGAGGGCTTCAGGTTGAATCAACAACATTGCCAATTCTCGCGCGATTGAATTTTGGTCACTATTAGTTTAACCACAAAATAACTACTACAATTAACACAAAAATCACCGAACTCCTATGAATTCAGTTATCTGAGACTCATGGCAACGACGTCGTTCTTGACGCCGACGCAGAGGTACGCCGCCGGAGCTCTGTTCGCGTTCGCTCTTCACCAGGCTCAGATCCACCAGACCCATCCCCTGCGATTGTCCTCTGGAGAAGAAGAATCAACCGAGGAGCGGACCAGTAGTGTCAGCAGCGCCGACTCCGTCTCCGACGGCCCGGAGCTTTGGGTCCATGAAAACTCGGGTCTCCTCCCACCCGTTTTCAGGTCCATTTCACTCCTCAATTTCATTTTTTATATATATTTATTTTATCTGATCTTTCAACCCTGAATATTAGTGGAGCGGTGAAGTGAATTTATATAATAAGGGATTTGAATTGTTGGACTTTCGCTACCCTAAGGCATTTTCAATAATGCTCATGTTGTGAATAGGTTTCTGGAGATTGATTCTGCAGCCTGGTCCGGACTTCAGGAAAGCGCTGCTACTTCTCCCGCTAGCCATCATGTTGGAGCAGTACGTCTGTTTGTTCCAATATTTAGATCACCATTTTATTTTGGGTTAATTTATGTATATATATATATATATATATTTAAAATTATCTTTGCTATGTTTTTTTTGACTTTATCATAGTTCTTGAGGTTGCTTGCTGAAGAAGGTGGTGATGGTGATAAGGATGGTTCACAAAGTGCAGATCAAGAACTTGCTTTGTCCAGAACTGTTGATGCTATGGCACTTAGCATGGAAAAGACTTCAGAGTCTTCCCAATCTAAGAAGGAAAAGCATCGTGAATATGAAAATGAATGCCGTGAGAAATTCTCCACAGCTGAGGTTAAAAAAAACATTGAAGCAGCGGATGAGCATTTGGAAAGTCCGCAGGAGAAAAGGTCCACAGCTGAGGTGAAACAAAAAATTGAAGGAGAGGATGTGCAGTTGGAAAATCTGATGCAGAAATGCTCCACAGCTGATGTGACACAAAACAGTGAAGGAGTGGGTGCACTTTTGGAAAATCAGCAAGACACTGGTGGTAATCTGGTTAGTGCCAAAGACGCACTTGCGGCTAGCAGTGAGATTCGTGAGAAAACTATTGGAGAGTTGACAATGCTCAGTTATCAGAGGAAAGTTACGGTTCTCTACGAGCTTCTTTCAGCTTGTCTGGCTGATAAACGGGAAGACAACAAGAAATGTACCCGTCGAAGAAAGGGTTATGATGCTCGGCATCGTGTAGCTCTGCGATTGCTTGCAACTTGGCTTGATGTCAAGTGGATGAAAATGGTATCTATGTTCGTCCTCTGAGTTCCCTCCTTATTTATTCTACATGTGCTTAGGTTGAAATGTTCTTAGGTTAGTTAGGTGTCTTATGATATGATCAGTATGAAAAGATACTTCCTCATTTTCTTTTTTAATGACCAAGATCAGGATAGTATCGTATTTCGATACAAATTGACAGCAACTACATTCCCTTCTTCATTATGGTCACGTTTTATGCTTTTTGTCCTAAACTTTGCTTTGTAGGAAGTCATTGAGACAATGGTTGCTTGCTCTGCAATGGCATTAGTGAAAAAGGAAGAAGAAAAAGAAGAAACCCAGTCACCAAAAAGCAAATGGGCTAAATGGAAGCGTGGTGGTATCATTGGCGCAGCTGCAATAACCGGAGGAACGTTGCTGACAATAACTGGTGGTATGAGACCCTAAAAAAATCTTTACTCATTGTAGAAGAATTTAAAATCCTTCTACAAGTTCTTCAGCTTCAACGGTTTTGGTCTTCCAATTTGTGTAGTTTTACTTTTCTACAGGATTAGCAGCCCCAGCAATTGCCGCAGGACTTGGTGCTCTAGCTCCAACATTGGGCACTCTCATCCCAATAATTGGAGCAAGCGGGTTTGCTGCAGCTGCAAGTGCTGCCGGAACTGTTGCTGGTTCTGTTGTTGTTGCTGCATCATTTGGAGGTGAATAGGTTTTTATTGTTGTTGAATCATCTGATTTGCTCTTTTTTGTTTCTGTGGGATTCATCTTTTGTATCTACAAACAGTTTCATATTTCATATTCATATTGTATTTGTGCGAACTAATTTATGGTCTACTGCTCACTCTCCATTCAATCAAGCTGCTGGAGCTGGACTCACAGGGAGCAAAATGGCTAGAAGAACTGGAAGTGTAGATGAATTTGAGTTCAGCGCTATAGGAGAAAATCATAACCAGGGCGTGAGTTTTTTATAGCTCCAAATTCTATTTTAGTATTTTTTTTCTTATTATTCTACCATAGGGAGCACTTTTACTATAGTCCGGTGGGCTATTGTTTTGTTTTTACTGTCTCTCTCTCTTTACACACACATATCTATAATTAGTGGTTCAAACTGTAATTTTTCTCACCTTATCTCTCAGAGGCTAGCAGTTGAGATCTTGGTTTCAGGATTTGTTTTTGATAAGGAAGATTTTGTAAGGCCTTGGGAGGGACAGGATGACAATTTGGAAAGGTACAGATATTTTTACTACTCTTCAACATGTTTGAAGAACCTGAAAATTAAACTGAACTGATCCAGGCCTTTGAAATCCATAAATGGAACTTACAGATGAATTATCTATTATGACCTTAACAAATCTATAGGTATGCGCTGGTCTGGGAGTCAAAGAATCTAATTGCAGTTAGCACTGCAATTCAGGATTGGCTTACTTCAAGTAATTGGTTTGGATTGTTGTTATTTACTGGTAATATGACGATATAAATTGCACATGATATTGAGATTACCTCTGGTTGATGTAGGAATTGCAATGGGGTTGATGAAGCAAGGTGCAATGATGACTGTGTTAGGCACTCTTGTTACTGCACTGGCTTGGCCTGCAACATTACTTGCAGCTGCTGATTTTATAGATAGCAAATGGGCAATTGCTGTGGACAGGTCCTTTTTCTCCCCTATCAAGAAGAGTGGGAAAATCTTTCTTTTAAGTTCATTCTTCTTTGTGATTTCCAGAAGCTTTGGTCAGGAATGCTGGAGTTACTCTAGAGTAGCAATGTTTGTTGTGAGTTTCAATCTAGACTTGTTCAACCTTTTTTTTATATTCCAGGTCAGACAAAGCAGGAAGGCTGCTTGCTGAGGTGTTATTAAAAGGAATTCATGGGAACAGGTCAACATCATAACTTGAAATTATTGTTATCTCATTACTTCAGAAATTCCTAAAAAACCAATCCAAATAATTTTTGTTCGCTCGGGATTTCGTGGACTTCAGGCCTGTAACACTGGTGGGTTTCTCACTTGGAGCACGAGTAATTTTCAAGTGTCTGCAGTGTTTGGCAGAAACTGAAAAGAATGGTAAGTGATAATAATTGCTCATCTATCTCCTCTATCCTGGATTAATAATTATTTCTTGGCAGCTGAACTTGTAGAAAGAGTTGTTCTTCTTGGAGCACCCATCTCGATCGCAGATGAGAAATGGGAAGCTGCTAGAAAGGTGATTGCAAAATTGGTTTTTTTTTTTTCTTTCCTTTTTCTCCACCTCCGAAGTTTGCAGAGTTTTATTATAAATTTGGTGCAAGTGTTTACTACCTCCTGATATTTGCAGATGGTGGCTGGAAGATTTGTCAATGCCTACTCCACAAATGATTGGATGCTTGGGATTGCTTTCCGTGCCAGGTATGCAGAATGGGAGATTGTTTTGGTAGAGCCTTTGGTCATACCAGCAAATTTTAGGAATTGGTGGTTGATTTACTGTAGGAAACATGTTAGGCAGGTCTCTCTCTCTCTCCCCCCTCTTAATGCCCAAGCACACCAGAGAACACATCTCAACCTTGAACTAGCTTACAACTTGATGGCTATACACTTGTTTATGAATACAATTACGTGCCCATTTCAAGGATTTGATAGAAGCAAATGGGATGGGGTGGGGGTCAGTTTATTGCAGCTCTACTATGCTGATAGATTTTTATTTGTCGATTTCCATAATAGTAACTAATGATCACTTTTGAACAGTCTACTTTCTCGAGGATTAGCCGGAATTCAACCAATAAAAGTTGAAGGGATTGAGAATGTAAGTTTTCTCTTCATCTCTCTCTGTCTCTCTCTGCCATCTCAGTTGCTCTTGGGAGCGCATTACTTCAACTAAAATTCTGTGTTCCCCGAATAGAGCTTACTGCTTGAGATAGTTGCTGAAAAGCAGTACATAACTTAGAGTTTGAAGGGGGATATCGATTGAAACCCTTAACAACATCAGTATGCTTTCTTTGGTATTTGCAGGTTGATGTAACAGATGTGATTGATGCCCACTCTTCCTATCTTTGGGGCGCACAGCAGATCCTGGATCTGCTTGAACTGGAGGCCTATTATCCTGTTTTCCGGAGCACTATTTGCATACGATGAAACTGTAACTTCACTACCACCACTCTTCCTTTTCCTGGTTTGTGTGGGGGAAGAAGAAGAACACCAGGTGGATCCAGCTTCTTGTTTCCGTACTTGGTCACTCCATCCATGTCTGTCTTCCACATCTTACTGTAAGAGAACAAAAATGCGTCTCAAATGCTTGAATAAAATGTGTACATATTTTGAGATATCTTGCTCTTTTGGTAATGTTCTTGTGTTGTGCCCTTTGCCTGTATACTATTTGGCAAGGCTGGATATCTTCATTTAACCTCATTTGAAACAAAAAGTTTCTGGGCAGACGAGGGTTAGGCAGTTAGACAGGGCAGTGAGCCCGACTCTTTGCACCCAAGTTCGAATTCATCTCCCGTATATTAGATTAATTTAGAGGTGTTAACTTTAAACTATTGCTTGTTTTTTTTTTTTTTTGAGTTTCTAAATATCTTCATTTAAAAACCAAATACATATAACTCACAGTTAAAATAAAATTTCACCATATCAGATGTTAGTAAAACCATGGATTGTAAGATGATTCATGCAATGCCTTACTGAAAATGAGAAGATAATTGTTTTCTTGATACCAAAAAAAAAAAAAAAAAAAAAAAAAACCATTGGGATAGATTTTTTTTGAACAAATCAATATACTAAAATATTTGGGAGTTTCATTAAAACACCCAAAATAGGAGTTGAAATTATAAAAAAACCCAACACCCAAAACACTTTATAAACGCACCCAAAACTCATAATTACACACACTCAGAACCCATTTATAAACACACCTAAAAAATATACAATTGTTGATTTTGGGTGTGTTTTTATGTTTAAATAGTGTTTGAGTTTTTTTATAAATATATGTCTAGGATCGGGTTTATTTATAAATTTGTAAAAATATTTTAGGTAAGAAATGGTAAAAAAGAATTGTTAAGTAATAAAAATAAAAAATAAAGTCCGGTAAATTCATTAAAAACCTACTTGTTACACTTTATTTTATAAAAAATGCTAGAGGCACCAACTTTGGGCACCAACTCTCTAATAGAGCGTGGGTCCCGGTGTATTGGCGGGCTCCACCTCTATTAGAGAGTTGGTGCCCAAAGTTGGTGCCTCTAGCACCACCCTTATTTTATTATTCCGTGCGAGTAAAACCACGTGTGGCGCCACCCTCTTTTTTTATATAAAAAAATCACAGATCTGACTATACTATTTAAATACATTATATTTAAATGGTATAGCCACGAGGCTATACTATTTAATAAAAAATCCCTCCTGGTTGCATTAGTTTGTACCTTATAGATATTAATTTACAACATATCCAAAGTAGATATTAATCTTCCACTATATGATATTTTAATATATTTTTTATAGCATATGCTATTCTTATTCAATAATATGTGAGAATTATTTGTATAATATGTGAATTTTGTGTGTCTTATTGAAATTTTTGTAAAATGTAAGTATAAAAAATATTAGAAATACTTACATACATATACAATATGACTATTGTATGCTTTTTTTTAAAAACGTGAGACGTGTATAGAACACAAATGTATTGTTGAAAAATACATACGTACATTTATATATGTATACATACATAAAAGACTATAGCAACTCGTCTATACTATTTATTAAATATAATTTTAAAAAAATCAGTAACGCCGCATGGCTAAACTATTTTGAAAATAAAAATTAGAAAAAAAAAAATCTAAATCGTATAGCCGTACGGCTATACTGTTAAAAAAAAATTAAAAACTTGGTATAGCCGGCCGGCTATACAATTTTTAATATAAAAAAAGGACCCCCAACCATTAGGGTCACGTGTCAACACATTTTTTTATATTATAAAAATGGAGTATAGCCGTGCGGCTGTATGATTTATTATTATTATTTTTAATGAAGACCCTCTATCGATTAAACGCCACGTGTCAGAAATAAGTATAGCCGCCCGGCTACACTCAAAATGGAGTACAAAAAACCGAGAGAGCCAAACCCGCGCGACAGGATGAGAAGAGAGTCAGAGTCACAGTGGGGACGACGACGACGCCGACGCCATGGCTACGAATAAGAGTACAGAGAAAGAGAAAGGCCCAGAAAATGTCTCGAAGAAAGGGAGATCATGCAAAGGAACACTTTATTATTCAACCGCTCTCAAATCCAATGCTTACAATCCTATCTGCCTCGGCGTTCCTCGCACCCTCCCTCAAGGTCTCTCTTCTGTAAAACTTCCCTTCTCTTTTTCCTTCCTTGTTATTTTTCGTTGGGTTCTCGAGAAAAACAAACAATTAAACATTAGTTCCATAACCAACCGACCTATTTTTTTTAATTAATTCACGAGACATCTGATCGATTGCGGAACTTTCGGTTCTCTTAGAGAATTCTAACTTTTAGGGTTTCGGTGTCTGAATTCTGTTTCTTTTTAAATTTAAATTTTGTAAACCAGGTTTTAGCTTTTCACCTTATATTTGAGATTCATTCATGAAAGTTTAGGTTAGGAAAAAGTCATCATCTTTGAGCTGCAGACAGCTTATTTTTTTGCTTTTCCTATAAAGGATTCATCTTTCTTTGCTAGTTTTGTAAATTTGATTTTAGAACCACATTTATTTTTTCTGGATTAGATTGTTTGCTTTGTGCTCTCCTTTTTGCCAGTTGAAACTTTATATATATATATATATGAAAGTCGTATTGGCCTACCTACTAATATGTAGATTTGGTGACCAGTGCCTGACTCAGTAGTTGTAGCAACTGAGATGGAGGCTTCTAAAGAGGATCGACATCTTGCTGATTTTCGTTATGCTTGTGCTGGTTACTCTATGTATTTGGATCGAATTAAAGAAGACCCTTCTCAAAAGAACACATCAGAATTGCCCGTTTGTGTTGGCTTGGAGGTAATCTCTCACCCTCTCTTTCTCTCTTTCGCTCAGAAACTCACACACAATGAAACATTTTATTATGTGCTTATATGAGATGTGGGGGTTCATGTGCTTGCTTATTGACTTTAATTGGTTGCTTAAATGCATGGAGATTTGCAATTGTTTTTCTTTGTCTTTTAATTTAATTTTGATGTTAATTGGATTAGTTATTACTTTACCTTGCTTTACAGTTTACATAATGAGATCATGTTATACGAGATCTCAATATATTGTATGATAATGATAATCAGCTATGAGCTATTCACGGAGGTCGTGACTTTTGAGTTTTGGTGCAAATTGGAGCAGGATCGTTCTTAGATAGCTGGAAGTAATATGGTCTGTGTAGCAAGTTGACTTTATGGGCACATGAAATTTCTAATTAAACAGCTCCTTTTGCGTGCATTAGTTTTTGTTTAGCAAGCAATCTGACTAAATGAGTTGCTGCAGCTTTTGGTTGGCAAAAGAATCCATAAAACATCACCAGCTGCCGCTCCTGTTTCTACCCATGTTCATCACAAAGAGGGTAATGAAAAAAAATTTGTTTGCCAGTCTCTTTTTTTTTTTTTAAACTTGTCATTCTCTTTCCAGGTGTTTCTTACAATAGTTTGCCTTCAATATAGTCAAGGTCTTCCTGCAAAAATGACATGTAGATAGTGAGATCGTGCGAGTATAATTCCACTGAACTTAGCTTAATTCTGCTAGTTACTGATATACATTCCTGAGATGGTCGCTTTGGTTAAGAATATATTAACTATATAGTATTTGGTTTCTATAAATGTTACATTATCATCTGTTGTCAGCTATTTATCCCTTTTCTTTACCTTCTAGATGCTCGTGAAGTCCCTCAGACTCAGAGGCACCAGCCACCTACTCAATCTGCCGGAACTGTTTTCTTGAACAAGTAAGCTATGACTAGACTATTCAAGTGAAGAATATGAAATCCTGGTTTTGCGAAACTTTCAGCCTTATTTCGTAAGGGTTATCTTATCTGGTGTTTGTTAACGAATGTGTAGGTTTTCAAGAAATGCAGATCTTGTTGCTTCAGGGGTGACTAAGAACGTGTATAAAGTAGGTAACTACATTAAAGGAAGTCTCTCAGATTTTTTGTTCCCATACAGAGGGAGATCAAAGTAAGATGGCTTGTTGAAGATATTGGACGACCGAATAAATATACTCAAGAAGCGGGATTCGGCTTCAAGTCGACCTGGTTTCTGTGCTTGTTTATAACACCTCACTCCACATTTTGAGCAATATAATGTTAGTGCAACTGCTAGTCGTAGATGGTGATTATTATTTGTTCTCTAATTGTTTATTTAGTGGTGGAGGAATGTGACAAGAGGTTCTGTTTTTTTTTGGGGTCTGAACAAGGGGTTCTGTTATGTTTGATACAATGAAATCCAAATTGTGCTATTTGCTAATCTTGCCGTACGATTGCCATAACACTAGCATACAACCCTGATATACACTACTTTTAACGTTATGATTCTCATATACAACCTTTGTAAACCTTTCTCACAGAACCGGTCGCATAGCTATCATGTAAGTGAATTGAATTTAGCTGAGGTGGTGTTGCAAGGAAGGAATGGAGTTTATGTCTCTTCTCTACACATGCATCCGTCTGTGAGCGAATGTACGTGTGCAAATGTTCGTGTACGCGCACGCATAGTCGACATTAATATATGCGCGTCGTGCACACGCAAGTGTGAGCGACATTAATGTACTTGCACACGCACATCTTGATATTCATTTTTCTCTTGCCATATTCGAATTCCAGTCCATATTTTTTTCTTTGTTATTTTATTTTTGGGTAATGGGGGTTTCTCTGACTAAACCAGTAAGACTGGATGAAGATAATGTATTGGTCTTGTGAGCTGGTTCATTAGAAAAGCCAAAGTTTAATTACCCCCATGACCAGTGGACCTGCCTGCCTCCAGCTAAAAAGGTCGGAATTATCGTAGAGACGATAATATAACTACTTAATTAAGAAACGTGCTTAAGATAATTAGCAGTTTGTGTTCAATTATTAGTAGTTCGCAAAAATAAAAATAGAAAAAGGTGGTGCGAAGGCTAATAAAATAGCAGCAAGCTAGCAAGCAACCGCGAAATCAAACCCAAACTCTTTCTTTGCTGATCCTCCTCTCTTTCTTCTCTTCGCGAATCCCGAGAAGGACACAAGGACAAACAAGCCTATCCAGGTTCATCCTCTCCTTTTGGATTTCTCAGCTAACAATAAAGCCTTCTCTCTCTTCTTCTCCTAACGCTCTTAGCCCCGTTTCGTAGCTTTTCCGATACAGGTACTGGATCGGATTCAGTTTTCGTTTCATTATTGCATTCTCGCGTTTCCTTGCGTTTTCTCAGTAACCAAACGGTTCGCATTTCTCTTCCCTGTGTGAAGATTCTGTCATTGTTCTTCGCGCGATTTGTTTGACCGGTCAAAGGAGGTTTCAGAATCGATTGATATTTTTGGGGCTTGGGATTTTCAATTAGCATTCGGAAATCAGGTTCTGCGGAAATCGAATTCGAATGGCCGCTGCTGCGGCTTGTAAACGGGTCGGGCAATTAGGAACCAATTCGGGGTTCGGATTGTCCGGTTTCGGAGGTCCTGCTGCTTCGAAAGTTGCGGTGTCTCCGTCTTTGGAGTACAGGCATTTGGATTGCAGACTGACTTCTCAGCTCGTCAAATCTAATGGAAAGCGATTGTTTCTCGTCGACACATTAGCCTTGGTGAGCAATCACATCGCTTTCTCTTACATTCAATTTTCCAAATTTATCTATACGATGTTATTTGAATTTCTGAAAATGATAAGTTTGTGAAAATCTCAAATGGCAAAAGAAATTACAGTGACATTGGAGTAGGCTGTAATTGAGCCTAATTATATGCTGCATTTCGTCTAGGTTAGGAGGTTAGAGGGCCAAGGCGTGCCCTCAAAGCATGCCGAGGCGATAACAGCTGCCATTACTGAAGTTTTGAACGATAGCTTGGAAAATGTGTCTAATTCATTTGTTTCCAAAGGAGAGATGCAGAAAGTAAGTGACTCTCATTTTTACTGTTACTTTTCTATGCTTGATTATCTCTGTGTATATTGGCGTTCATCAATTCATGAGGAGACAATTTAATTATCCGATTGGGTTTTGTGTGTGTATAATATCAGACCGAGATGATCCAAGAATCCAATTTGTCCAAATTCAAATCCGAAATTCAAAGCGCACAGGTACTTACTAGTTCCTTATGTTAATCACTACGTCGGGCTGGTGGTTTTCTATTTGATTGTTGTTGAATTTTCTTTCTGGTAATGTCTTTGTTTGGTTCTTTTGGCAAACCAAGAACTTATGTCGCCTGTTTAACTTCTGTTGATTATGAGCAGCCAGGGATTGTGGATTATATTCTTCTAGTTCCCATCCCAAATCTTATTATTGTCTTGCATGCAAACATTGTGACTGAGTGACCTGGAATACCCTTTGTAATTGGTCACAACTGTTTCTTTTTTCAGTTGTGTTTATCGTGCATAAATAACCACCAAATCATTGATGGTATGCCAATCCAGATTAGATTTCAACTGAAACTGTTGTCTCTAAGCTCCCGTTAACACCAATAAACATGATTTTATTGCTTCTCCTCTCTAATTTTGAGTTAGACTAAATAGTGATCTTCATGAAATATGCCCCCAGTCCCCACCGTTTTTGTATGTGTGTGAGCATTATGATAAATGATTGTGCCCCAATCATGGCTGATCATAATATTTGGACATTAAAATGTTTAGTAGTGTTCATGTACCTAAAGTATGATGCCTCCATTTTCTGGGTGGCTGTTGCATGGTGTGGCGTGCTTCTGATTGTGGATCTTACCAGCAACTATAAGCCAAACATTTAAGATTTTAGTCATACATTTGGTTACTTTGGTTGGCATTTCAGTCTCCTAAGAAACATTTGATTTTCTGGGCATGAATTTACTAAACTATTCTATGAAGACCATAATTCTCATTTCATAGGCAGCATATGGGAGATGGAATGAAATTAAGGAACCCATTTGGAACCAATTTTAGATGAAATTGATTTTTTTTCTTTTCAATATAATTGATCACAAGAAGGATAGTTATTGAGTTATCTTTTCCAAGTGACCTTGATTTGTTGGTTAATTTGTTTAAAAATTCCTGGAAGACTCTAAAGAGGCTGAACTCTTATGTTATCTAAAGAATCCTTGCAATGAAAAATAAGGATTTATTAGTTCCTGGGCTAGCTTCTATTGGTAATTTCATTGAAAAATATGTGATGCAGGGACACCATTTTTCTTTGTTGCAACATGAGACTGAAAAACTTCGGAATGATATAGAGAAGATGCGTAGCGAATTGAGGTCTGATTTATGGAGTTACTTTACTGTCGTTTTCTGTCTGTTTCCTTGTCCGTGTGTATGCTTTTTCGTAATGATCTTCACGATGCAAATATTTTCATTGTGATGCAGGTATGAAATCGACAAAGTTACTGCAGGGCAGCGGTTGGACTTGAATCTTGAAAGGGGGTAAATGACTACATTGAAACTTTTTATCCTCTGAGCATCTCAGGAACCTCTGTTTCAGTCATGATATTCACCCTCCTTGTTCATTCTTATGGTTATCGAGTGTAGGAGGATACGGGAAGAGCTATCAAATCAGAATGCAGAAACTAATAACCTTACTAACAAACTTGATCGGGTGAGAATTGGTGCGAATACTTTTCCGATTGAACTAGGAGTGGACGATTTCTGATACTAACTATTACTTGTATATTATTACCAGGAAATTCATGCTCTAAGGGCACAGGTGGAAGCAGCAAAATATGATGTCATAAAATACTGCATAGGTACTCTTGTTTCCATTTCTGCTGTTGGTCTTGCTGTGCTTCGTATCTTGTTGTAAACGTTTTTTTATAGTCAACGACGACAAAACCCAATAGGGGAAACTGGGAAAAGGTTCATTCTTTTCAAGGTGTTGTTCTTTTCTTTTCATTTTTTTTGGGTTACAAGCTGTTGTATTTTTAAGAAATATGATAAAGATGTGAAAGATTAGGACATTGTAAGTGGGGCCTAGCCCAAGGAAGAAATCAATTACGCAATCCAAATATTCATCTTATTAGAATTCAATTAAGTCTCTCTCTCTCTCTCTCTCTCTCTCTCTCTCTCTCTCTCTCTCTCTCTCTCTCTCTCTCTCCTGTGCCAATATGATGCAAGTCCAACGTCAATAAATGATGGGTAAGGAAGTTCATGGGCTGGGTTTGGCTGGGTCTGATATCATCTATAATAATTTTGTTTCTTTAAATAAAAATAAAAATAAAAATAAAAATAAAAATAAATAAAAAATAAAAAAAACCTTCCACTAATAGCTCTGCAATTAATCAGTGACTATTAAAAACGCATTATATCCCTTCAACTAGGTGTATATTTTTATTTTTTGTTAATGAGATTTGCTCATAACTTTGAGTTTTAAATGTAAGTTTTGCCCAACCGAATTTCGAATCTTGAATTCGCCACTAGTTTGGTTTCCTCCAATCTAACAAATAAAAACGCATTCATCAAGCTATGCATACACCTATGTCATCTGTCTCTAGGTCTTCTCTGTACGCATCTACATCCTGGGGAGTTCCAAAGTTTGACCTCAAAACTCATCAGTCTAATCTGAGTGCCGCATACACACGCAACGCAACTACAGAGACCTTAAAAATAAAAAACAAAACCAGATAATATATTGGGATAGAAATAGGTTGGTGTGTTTGAACTGGATTGGATAGGATAGTATTCAATCCCACTCCATTTCCCAAACGCAAGCTAAACTTCTAAGCACAGTGGGGTCTTATTCAAGCACCATTGCACCAAGCCACCAACTTTACAAAAATGGACAAGGATGGATATATAATATACAAATATCCTACAGAATCTGATTGGATTGCATATTGGTGGCCCTTATGTCCTCTATTGTCCATATCCCACGTTTGTTGAAGATGAGAAATCTCAGATGGAACCTCCCCCCACCTCACCTCTCAATCTCATGCCCAGTCTCATTATTCTACCCAAAGAAAACACAAGAAAGGCCTCACGTCCTCCTCACTCGTCCTCACTGCCTACCTAAACTCAATATATTTTATATATATCTCTCTCTTTCTCTGTATCAATTGTACCAAGTACAAACATGTTTTGTTGCCACCAGGCCAATTACAACACTTTTTTGCACGCACATGTTTGATGCATATTGCACCACCGGCACAGACTCTGCTCCGGTGCTCAGTACAAGTATAATTTTCGTGAGTACCTAGTATATTACACCAAGCGCATTACAACACTGTTTTGCATGGACGTGTTTGATGCATATTGGCCGTGATGCTCTGTATTAGTATAATTGTGTCTATCTCTTTCATCGCATGATTGATTTATTGAGAAACTTTGTCAATGGACCCACCAAAATACTTTGCTCTAACTCATTCATGCACCATAGAGCCTTATATTGAGATTCACATTTAGCACTATATAGCAAGCGAAAGAGTCAAAAGTGTCAATTCTTGGAGCTGCTGATGACAGTATGAACAACTTCAGTCGCAAGCATATACAAACTTAATATAAATATTCACACATCCAGCCACAAATATTCCCTAAAGTCACGAGAACACTTTCACTTGCACCCAAAAAAGGGTTACAAATTACACAAAATTATACACCAAGTGTTTGCAATGATAATATATATTTTTTCCACTGTGACAAATATATATATATTTTTTCAAATTGATCCATTATTTGAATACAATAGTAAGAAAATTAAAATAAAATAAAAAAGAGGGAAAAGAAAGGAAATCCAAGACAAATTTCCATACATATGAAACAAATCAAAGAGAGTGTTTATACACAAAGAAAGAGAATACAAATTCCCTCATTTCTTGTTTCCAAAGTCTCTTTTCAATTATTTGTTTTCTGGGTTCCCAAACATTTTAAATATAAAAAAAAAAAAAAAAAAGGAAAAAAACCCCCGCAATTTACCTGTGCGTCGCCGTTTCATTGTTATGTATACTTGAAATTTTGGGACACCAAGTTTTTCTCATCCTCGTCATGAGATCATCACAGTGGACAAACCACCCTTTTACTCGGTACGGCAATGAGTCGACTCGCTCTGGGAGCGGTGAGTCCAAACACGTCGTTCATGTCGAGCTCACTGGGTTTCATCCCATCAGGCAACTCCCACGTAAAACAGTGGAGCAAATGCCCCACCGCCAACTCCAGCGAGTACAACCCGAGCTGCATGCCCGGGCACGACCTCCGACCGGACCCGAACGGAATGAACTCGAAGTTGCTCCCCTTAAAGTCCGGCACACCCTCTTTCAAAAACCTAGAGGGCTTGAAGGACTCTGCGTCCTCCCACGAGTCCTTGTCACGCCCGATGGCCCACGAGTTGATCATAACGCGTGACTTTTTGGGGATGTGGTAGCCGGCCACCTCCGCGTCCTCCGCCGTCTCGTGGAGGAGCAGTGGAATCGGAGGGTGTAGCCGCAGTGTCTCTTTAAGTGCACATTTTAGGTAAGTCAACTTCTCAAAGTCTCCCTCTTCAGGTCGGCGATCAAGACCCACCACGTCAGCAAGTTCTTGTTGGACCCTCTTTAGCTCATCTGGGTTCCTCATTAGCTCCGCCATGGCCCACTCTATCGCCGATGCCACCGTCTCTGTCCCGCCAAACATAACATCCTGCAGGCGACACATGTCAATTAATTAGTTCATTTATTTAGTTTACTAAATGACTGATATGTTATGCTGTTAGAATGTCAATTTGATTTATAATTAATTCAAAATAATATTATACGATAGAAATTTACAGTCTAACAATATAATATGTCAGCATTTTCAGATTTTTCCGAATTAATTGTGGTTTTGTATGGTATAGAAGGCGCAATAATTTACCATGATGATGGCCTTGATGTTATCTCTAGTAAGGTTGATGGCGTTTTGCAAATTGTCATCAGACTCATTTACTTTGGCTTCATCACTGTAAAAAGCCAACAATTCATCCACCATATCAGTTTCACCGCCATTCGATCCGTCACTGTTCTTCTTCTTCTGCATGTGGTCGTCTATGATGCTGTCGATAAATCCATCCAACGACTGACGAGCCCTAGCCAGCCTGTTGTTGAGCCCCTGAGGGTCAACCCAACCAAGGCAAGGAATAAAATCCGCAATATTGAAAGCCCCGAACAACTTCGAAAATTCCTGCAATATCCCAATAAACTCATCCTGCCCTTCGTCCGAGCTCGTCCCGAAGGCCGCCCGATAAATAATATTCTTCGTCAACGAAAAAACCAGCTCCCCGATATTCACAGCCGAACCGGCCTGAACAGCGACGGTAAGGACCGCCGTGTCCACCTCGTCCCTCACGGCGTCCCAGGACTCTGCGCGCTTCCGGCTGAAGAGTTTCATCACGCAGAGCTTACGCATCTGGCGCCAAAAGGGACCGTAGTGGGCGAAAGCCATGTCGGCGCGGTCGTAGGTGAGGTAGCTGATGGCGATGGTGGCGGGGCGGTTGGAGAAGATGTTGTCCTGGACTTGGAGGACCTGGCGCGCCACGTCAGGGTTTGAAATGCCGACCATGTGGAGGAACCCCATGCGGAGGTGGAAGATGCCGCCATATTGCTTGGCCAGCTTGGCAAGGCCTCGGTGGGTTATTTGGTCCATCATCAGCATGTTGCCGATGATGGGGAGGCCTGTGGGGCCCGGTGGGTAGGGGGAGCGTCTTCGAGACCGGTATTGGAGGACTAGGCCGGAGAGGAAGAGGAACGGGACGATGAAGAAGAGTGCCATGGGTTGTATGGTTTGCAAGGCTTGGAGAAGAGAATCCATGTGGTTTGTATTTTTTGGGTGCGTAGAGTAGTTTGTTGTGTGTGCAACTCAAAATGTTGCTAAGTTGGATGAGATATTATGGGGCCTTTTATATACAAAGTTTGCGTACTGCTGTTGAATTTAGTCACGCGATTTAGAATTCAAATGAATTGAATAAATTGAAAAGGGTTTGTCTTTTATTTTTGTTTTAATATTATTTTATGATTTTGTGGTAAGGATGGAAGTTGGACTATTGTCTCTGAATGAGTAAACGTAAAACCAGAAGACGGTGGGAAAAGACGGGAGATTTATGGATTTCCAAACTGCTTTGACGTATAGATACGTACTAACATCCTTCTATATAAACAGTGATGAGGGATATTATCTGCTATATGTACATGAATTTAGGTCAATTAGTTAAAGCCGTATAAAGGCATTCTTCGCCGCTTTGCAACCGACTTCGATGTAAAACAAAATACAAAATAAACCAAAAAAGGGAGTAGGTAGCTTTTACTTCTGTTTTTGAGAAAATTGCTTTAATTTGACTTTGTCTGAAGTAAAGCGATTGAATACTTCTAGAATTAATGAAATTAATAGAGAAAAAAAAAATTATGAAGCTTCCGTATATGATTGAAAAGTATCATTTTTCTTTTTCATTTAAATAAGAAGAAGGTTGAAATAACTTTGTTTCAAGTACTATTTTTTATTAAAAAGAGCGATAACATACTAAATTCATACACATTATATTATTTTTTTATATAGTTGCCAGAAGTTAGTTAACAGAATTTAAATTGGTTATCTCAATTTTCTGCAATTGAGGAACTATATTGTAACTTGCAAGAAACGAACTCAACTTTTGCAAATATTATCACACTAATAAAAGAACAAGCAAGCTCAATAATAAATGGTGTGAACGAATTTCAACAAATTTTAAATGAAGGGTCCGAAAAGTTCTACCATGGCTGCAAGACAAAAAACATATGCTGCGATTGTGGACTTTCCTCGAGCTAGTCGCATTTAATATTTGGGTCTGTCAATCCAAATATAAATGCTCACACCAAATACTTTGTTTGATTCTCAAAATTAATCAGGAAAAACACTTCGTGATGGCATGCCTGATTCATCTTCTTTTCTTTTTTTGGTACTAAGAGTATCCACAATGATGTTATCTATTTCTTAGCTAAAATTTAGCTAAAAATATAAGAAAACTATTTTAAGAGCTCTCTAAAAAATTTCAACTCCAGCCATATTCCCTAATTTGGAGAGTCATAAATACTATAACTCTTTTTTGATTGGTCCATCTCTATTATAAAATAAAATAAAAAATGGTTAGCATTAAATAAAAGTTTGAAATACTCATTAAATAAAGCAACATTAAATTATAGGGAGCCACTAGGAGTTCTTTCTCTCTCCTCAAATTTAGGAGCTCCTAGAGAACTCCCTATTTTAGGAGGTGAATAGGGAGCGTGGTTGGAGTTGTATTTTTATCATTTCTCCCTAAAATTTGTCTAAGGAGATGGTTTAGAGAGCCTATTGTGAATGCTCTAAATCCCTTTCTAATGTGCTAGATTTTGTTGGCAGAAATTTTGTTATAAACGGTACTTAAAAAACCATCCATCTTAACCGTATCTTGTCATTTAATATTTCTAAGCCAAAGAACAGTGACCCGGATAGGTACATATTTCACTAAATAATTTATTGAATTTTTGTTCCTTAAATTTTAATTCAAATTGATGGTGCTTAGAAAACAAACCGAGCTTGATTTGGGAGTTTCTATTTGTCTCAAGGGTTAAAGCTAGCACAGCTAGCTGGCCACCTAATTCTTTATTCAATGTGAGTGATGATTCATTAGCATGTAGCGAAGTGTATGTTTGAGGCTTCACATAACAATTGGTGAGTCTGTCCATGTGAAAGGTGAAAGATTTGATGCCGGACCTTATACATGTCAAGTTGCTGTCGAGGTTTAGACATTGGAGCCATTGACTGTTTCATCTCACCATTTCAACCTCTTTTTTCTCTTGCAAATATTTTATGGAAATGCAATGTGTTAAACGGTGTTGTGTTCTGTTAATATACTTGAAAACTAAGATAAGATTACAGGATTAGGAGCTAGGTAGCTAGATTGCGTGTTTTAGCATCATGATAACATCATCATTATTTTAATAATTAATTCAATGTCCTGTGGGATTTGATTTGATATTTTCCCACTCGTTCATTTTCATCAAATAATATTCATTTCATTCATCCATTAGCAGTGTGAATCGCGCTGTGGAAAACCTCTGAGCAACCACAGCCATGCCTCATTAGTTGATAAATCATGGCCCATTTTGAGGTGTCTAAATCATTACATGACTTAAATCCCCCAAAAATGATAAGTTTAGATGTGCTAGTGGACCACCACTTCAGGCCAAAAAAATCATGTGTATTTCCGGCCAAGTGATCACTGTTTACCTTTCTAAATCAGACATGCATCAACTTAATATGTCTGGACCCCGGATATTGGAAACTAAAACGACTGCCTCACACAATTAAGCAAAGTAACGGTCAACATCTTCAACTGCCACCTGTAAAAATCCGCATTCTTGATCTCGCCATATACGAATACAACACGTATCATCATAACGTGTCACGAAATTAAATTTTAATGCATGTTATCAATCAAAAAAACAAAACAAATCATATCATATCATAGAAAATCCAACACAATTTTAACGCTCCTTGGCAATTATAGCCCTTAAAAACTGAATAGAATTTTAACTACCATGGGACATTTCCCAGAAGGGATTGCCATGCATAATGGGGTACATGCACATATTTCTGGTTTAGTGTGAAAGCTCTTGTCATGTTAATTTACTCTAATTAATTACGAGTTGTGTAAAGATAAGTTGTATTTAACGACCGCCCAGATTGATGATGAAATCTGATTGCTTCTTATTGCTCGAAGAGACACACAAAAATTCTTTTAGTTTACCTAAAATTTAAGACGAACAAAAACTAGATGATTATCATCAAAGATGTAGACATGTATATTGTATAATTTGTATTGACCAAAAACCACAAATGATTCTTGTAGTTCACGGTTATTGATATCGGTAGCTATCGCGCTTTAATTTTATCAATTTAATTTGTTATTATTTCTGATCGGATGTTCAGTTTTTGTCAATTTGAATAACTTGGCGTCTACTTGTACGTCAAAAGCCTACACTGTCACTGAATCAAGAGGCTAGTTTGGCCGGAAAGTTTGAATTGTAGTAGGAGAGAGAGGATAGCCAGAAGATTGATCGTTCAAAGGGAACAGTCTTTTTTGACAAAAGATATGTCTTAGTTTTGGCTCACAATGCACATCATTGAGGAGGGTCGTCACCTTTTTTATTTCATTGAATTATTTTTTGTTTCATTGAATTAATTCTCTTTTGTTTTTTTTAGACTATAAACTGTTTACTTTTGCAATTTTACTATGACTTTCTTTCGTTTTGTACGTATTTTCCTTCCTTTCTCTTGGCATTCTGATCAGACGATAGAACATTTTTTACACGATTTGAACAGAGAGAGACATTTCATTTTCACCTTCCTGAGACCTAGCAAACGTGATGTCATTGTAGATTATGACTAGCAACCATGCATGCACCCGTTATACACAACGATTGTCTCACATATGAGTAGCACTAGCACATGACCATTAATGTAAAGATATGATAGCATTTTAATCAAGTCACTCAATTTAAAGATATGATTATCCATTACTTAATGGAACTGAGTTCAATACTATTTTAAATATGTTTCTAGTTAGCTAGTTCACATATCTTAATAAAGCTTACTTGGATTATACGTAAAATGACATTAACCCCAAAAAACAAAAACAAAAACAAAAACAAAAACAAAAACAAAAACAAAAACAAAAACAAAAATAAAAACAAAAACAAAAATAAAAACGAAAATAAAAACCAGTACGTTTGAAAGCTTCACGCGACACTTCCATCTTAACTGACATAGAAATTTTGACTTGAAATACAATTGCTGTATGAAAAAACAAAACAAATTTCATAAAAAATGATACCAATTGCAAGTACGTAGCTGTCAGGAATGTAGTAAAGCGGAGGCAGTTCATGTTTGGGGTCGAGGGGCTTCCAAAGTCTTCCACCAGTTTTTCAAATAAAATCAATACAAGGACTTTTGCTGCTGTTTTGCTGATTTTGAGCCAACGAATTATAAAAAAACTTCTCATCGAATTAATTGAGACTCCCAGTTTGAGGGAGATGTAAGTAGCTTGGTTTATCACAACGCAAACTGCTTGATGTGTCTTCCTTCCTGCAATTCCACCAGAGATGAGCAATAATTAGGTAAGCCATTCACATCATTCCTGTCTTAATCAACACACACTCGCAGTTTCATCTTTGTTAATGATCAAGATGGGCAACACATGTTTTGATCTTATTGGAATCTGACGAAAATGACATCGTCCACGAAAAGATTTCACCCCGGCAATTGAAAGTGTGAAAAACCAACATAAAACAATGGACTGTCTTTTAATTGTGGCTGTATTCAACAGAAGAAAAATAAATATAAATAAAATCTAGAAGCTTACTTGTGACATGGTTCATATGACTATATATAGCCGGACAATTTCTTACTTCATGTTTAGTCATTGTGACCTCACCATCAATCTTCCTCCATTTCATGTCAATCTTTTTACTTCTCTTGTTGCATAATGCTCTCATCACCATGATGGATCCATTTGCCTGTGCTGGTGCTAAAAGCTGCCAAGAGCTGTTTCATCTCATGTTTGAATTTTTTTTAATTTTTTTAAATTTGTTGCCTTTTTAATCATACAATTGTTGATGAGTGAGTGGCATATACTAGTGGTGGGAACATGTCACATTTCAGATAACATTGTTTTTTGGATTTTCTCTTTCACTTCCTAAAAAACAAACCTCAAATCTTCAATTTGTTGGAGCACACACAATTACAAAACTTGGTGGGAAACACCCACAATTTAATTTCATTAAGTTCCACATATATATATAGTTATTCTCTTATCCAGATGTTCGCACGTTATTATTGTGCGGATGCCATTGTAAATAAAGAGGAAAGCATGGAGGAGTAGTGAAAAATACATGCCCTAAAACGTACACCTCAAGTTATAATTTGAAATCATTTTTCTTGTCAGGGAACTTTTTCCTTTTTGTGCAAGAATTTTGTCAAGATGAAGAAAATTTAGGCCAAAAGTTTCGGCCATTAAAGGCATGCAGTAACTCTACTGCTGTTGTTGCTTATGTTATGTATGCATGACATGTTGTGGACGCGTTTTTTTTTTTTTTTGTGTTGATTATTATCTGCAAATAAATGGTCGTTTTTTTTGACATATGATCTCGTGTTTGACGTGTTCATATGAGAGTAAGTGCGGTGTTTTGACGACCATGAATTGTTTGTTGGGTGGTTTGGCATTTTGCAGAGTTAGGTGTCTGCACAATTCAGATTAATTCCAGAACACAAAGCTTGGAGTGGACCTGACCACCGTTGTCATGCTAAATCCATCTAATTACCGAACAAAACATGTTTAATTAATTAATCAACAAATTAAGTGACGGTGATTGTTGAAACAGAGAGGTCAAGAACCCTTCTGTGGGTTTTTTTCTTTTGTTCTTAATTTGGTTTTGCGTCTCCTATGGATATTTGAAACGGTCTCAGCAAGATCACCCAAGTTCCACTATCTGAGATTTATCACAATAAAAAAACACAAAGGGGAGGATGAAGTTCACTTTTTTTATTAGTTTCAGAAAGAAAATTGAGGAGTTGATGTGGAAGTTTGCAACAAAATCTTAATATAAAACTACAATGCTTTTGATTTGGTCAGATTGTTTACTTGGGTGAGTTTTCTTTCCTCTAGATGTGAAACCAGATTAACACTTGATGACAATCTGACAGGTCAAGTAATAAGATAACGGGTTACGTAAATGGCTAAACAAAAGTGAAACAAACGAGAAAATAAGCATATATGTCATATGTAAACCAATGTTTTCAAAGGCGAGGCGTATAGGCGAGGCGTTTTTAGTAGCGCTATGCGGCGTAAGCCTTGAAGCATTGAGGCGTAAGCCTTTTGAACATTAATTTATTTTAGGGAGTTTCACTAAAACACCCAAAATGGAAGCTGAAATTATAAAAAAACCCAACATCCAAAACACTTTATAAACACACCCAAAACTCATCATTACACACACTCAAAACCCATTTATAAACACACCCAAAAAATATACAATTGTTGACTTTGGGGTTAATTTTGAGTGTGTTTCTATGTTTAAATAGTGTTTGGATTTTTTTATAAATACATGTCTAGAATTGGGTTTATTTATAAATTTGTATTTATTTTAATAACAAAAAGTTATAAATAATACAACACAACTAAATTATAGTACTAATTCATATTTTTGAAATATATTTATACAACATCAAAATATTAATTCAATTCATTCATCCCACCCCACAGAGGCAAAAGAATTTAATAGAAACTTCATAAAACTAGGGAGAAGAGGAACAAAAGAGTGGACAAGAATATCGGGTAAGGGTTATATCCTCTGTGGCAAGGTTATCCTTCAGGTCCAACTTGGGTATAATATTAATGTTATAGTATATAATATATATATATATATATATATATATATACAGGAGCTTCCATTGAGGGATCCTCAAATAAGCTTATTTGAGGGACACCTCTTGTAGGCCCCACTCCGGATTGTATTTCACTAATCCAAACCGTCTATTTTGTACATACTCATTCAAAGATCATCTCTACAAAAAATTACTTGAATCCGGTATCATTTGACTACTCATTTGAATTATAGAAATTTTAGTACTTTCTTGAAGCATCGTGTTCATTGATTTTGTAAGACACAATTGGATGTCGAAACGGTTTCCGATTTGTCTAATTTTTTGTAAGGATGATCTATGAATGAAGACCTTAAAAATAGATGGTTTGGATCATTGAGAAAAAATTTGTAGGGTACCCTAAAGGGCGTCCCTCAAATAAAATTATTTGAGGATCCTCAATAGAAGGATATATATATATATATATATATATATATACGTCCAGGTTATAGTTGAGGGATCAAAACGTGCGTTTAACTTAAAATAAAGAAACCAAAACCTTAAAACGAAGTCGTTTTATTGAAGAAAACCTAAAAAAAACTTCATCTTCTTCATCGCGCTATGGGCTTGCGAATGCAAAAACATTGTCGCCTCGCTCCGCCTCGACCGCCTCACCACGCCTTGATGCGCCTCACTCCGCTAAAGCGTGCGAGCTAAGCAGACAACGCTGAGGCGATTTCCATTCGCCTCGCTCCGAAGCGCGCACTGGGGCGCGATTAGGCATGCCTTTGAAAACACTGATGTAAACATTGTTAGTTTGGGAAGAAAACTAGGGAAGGGGGTGGAAACTGAGGACAAAATCTAACATCACCAATTGAACTGGTGAGAATTGTTCAATTTTGGAGTCTTTATCTCTTTAAGAAGTGATGTGAGGACAAATGTAACACTTCCCTTCCTCACTTTTGTTTTTGTTTTTTAGCATCCAAAGTTCAGAGGCCAGAAATCAAGCTCGAACTCGAGATGAAGGTTTCGATACTTAGGGTTTAGGACTCCAAACCCAAGGTTGATGTGCAGTTTTAGGCTTATAATTTGAGGTTCGAATTGTAAAGCTTGAAGCTCGATGTCTAGTTAGACCATCTCCAACCCTTGGGGTGAAAACTCAAATTTTGAGTTTAGCCTCCAAAAACTATCTCCAACCCATGTATTTTGCGGGGTGAAAATTTGAGAAATCTCAAATTCGGACTGAAATTCCACCCAAACTATTGCCTTGACTGATAATGTTTGTGGTCCCAAAATCTACTTTTTCTTCTTTGTTTTTTACCTTGGAAGCCCACGTGAACAACAAAAAGTGTTGGCCCCATGTGAGTTTTGCAACAAGCTGGCCATTTGATTGAATCCCAACCGCTACTTTTTCAAAATTGTGCGGTGCTCTATTTTTTATTTATTTTTTTAATATTCCAACAACTATAATTTGTGTCTACCAAAAATCTTTTTTTTTTCTCCCTTTGTTTTCCTTTCTCTCTTTGTTATATTTTTTCATTCTACTTTCATTCTTATATTTTTTTCATTATATTGTATACTTTACTCATTCTTAACACATTAATTTGTGTCAAGGGTGAAAATTTGAGTTTAACCCCAATATGGTTGGAGATGGTCTTAGGACTTAAGTCTCGAATTTATGGCAGAATTCTAAATCTCCTATTTCCGAGGTCTGAAGTTTGAAACGTATATAATGAAAAGAAAAAAAAAATTGTTTTTAAATTAAGCAGCACTATTGATACTCCATTCTAAATTTTCTTAAGGATATATTAAACTCACATCTTCAAAACTTTATTTGAAAATAACCTACCAAATGCTTTTGTTTTTTTAGTGAAAAAATGTTACTATGTCCTAGTTTTACCACCATGAGGTGTAATGTGTATGTATTGGGCTGTCACATGGTGATCACAAAACTACTTAAATAGCTTTGGGCCACCATAACATTGGATCGTTTTGTTACTTTCTACCGATCAATAATTGTTCGAATTCAAATTCAGTCCACCATCAAACTTGGATCGTTTTGTAATCTGCCACATCCATGGACCAAACCCAACTCTCAACTTTCTTCTTCTGACTAGTCTGATGCATAGACAAAAAGTTTGAGACCAAAAGAAAAAGAAGGCATAGCTTAAAGAAATGGCGATTTCATCACATGGAGAAATAATGGCATGCACCCACAACTATTGGGGGACCTTATGTGGATTGCACTTATCAACATCTCCACCACAAACCTGGAGTCATTATAAACATATATATACTGGACAGCACCACCACCACCACCACCCTCCCCTCTTCTCTCCTTGTCCTTCCATTCTTTTTTCACGTGGCCACCACTTGTATTCTCATTCCATCGTGAAGCCAAAGGAACCTCAAACTCTCGTCCACCCACTTGTGAATTATTTAGTTTATGTGGAAGGAAGCACAGCTGAAACAACTTAATCCTTTAAAGTCCACATTGCTTTTGCTCAAAGAAGAAAACCTAAATTCTGTTTATTTTGACTTGTTACCCTCTTAATGAATCAAGCAAGTTTAATTAGCACGAGAAAGTACACACTAATCGAATTTGTATTGCGAAGGATCTATTAGTGTTCGAGTCTTAGCATCCGTGTTACAGTGTAATGTATGTGAATTTAGCATGTTATCACCTCTTTTAATACGAAAGGTCCTAAAAAAATCAAATTTGTATTAATTAATCTGAAGGGCAGAGATTCGAACGTGCCTGACAGATAAACAAGTTGCTTATAGAGGACCAACTTGAAGCTTTTCAGTACGCTAATATACAACGAAAGTGGTGGGGGGCTTGGGATACAAACAAAACAAAGATGGGTATCTTATATAGAGTTAACCAGAGTGATGGAAAAAAGAGACTACTTTGGCATTTATAAAAAAGGAAAAGCGTGCAGAGGTCACGCAAATAATAAAAAGTGGGGACAAGTTGCAAATTGCGCAACAAGTCATCAAATATGATATCTCACTATTACTCTATGTATGTACTATCTCTTTTGCAACCTTTGGGAGGGGTTAGGGTTTGCTACTTATTGGAAGTTAGTTATAGTGGGAGCTGCGTTGCCAATTGGAAGTACAATATATTCTATTCGAAGAGTATAAAGAGAGTTGGGGATGACTTGGGTTTTTGCATTGATCTCAAGTTCATGAGGCAGAAGATGGAGATTAAGGGCAGAGTGTTTGGAGTTTGTTTAGGTCTTGCTGTTTTTTTGAGCATGTGTTTGGTTGATGGGCTCGAAGATTCTGATGCAATAGATGGTGGCATTAATGCTGGGTTTAATAATGCCACTGCTGCTGCTATCCCCAAGCTGACTGCTTCATCTGATGAAGTTTTAGTCAAAAGCAATAACAATCAAAATGGAGGTGGAAATGGAGGAGGAGGTGGTGGTGGAGGAGGTGGAGGTGGAAATGGTGGTCAAGGTGGGGGAAGTGGTGGCGGAGCAGGTGGTGGGAATGGTGCAGCTAGTGGAGATGGGAGAGGTAAAGGAAAAGGTAAAGACCACAAAAGAAAAGGAAATGGTAGAGGAAGAGGAAGAGGCAGCGGTGGTGGTGGTGGCGGCGGTGGAGGTGGTGGAGGTGGAGGTGGAGGGAATGGCAAAGGCCATGGATGGGGTGGAGGAAGTGGTGGTGGTGGAGGCGGTGGTGGTGGTAGTGGTGGAGGAGGAGGTGGTGGGGAGGAGGTGGTGGAAGTGGAGGGGCGGTGGCGGTGGTGGTGGTCAAGGTGGAGGTTGGGGTTGGGGAGGAGGAGGCGGCGGTGGAGGCAACAACAAGGGTTGTTGGGCTTGGGGATGTGGTGGCCATCCAAAAGCAATTGGAGGAAGGAAAGACAGTCCTTAGAGCTAATGCAAGGTCTGGTTTTGGCCATGCACATTGCATGAACAAACAAACTTTGTACAAGGGTGCAAGAAATTGGACCTGTTTCCACATTTATTTGGATTATATTGCTTTTACTTTCTGAGCAAACTTTTGCCTCTTTTAAGATCAGTATTTCTTTACGCTGACAACGTGATGAAAATGCCATGAAAGATACCCTAGTAGTAGTAGGAAACTTTTAGTGAGTGGTGTGTATGTTGTGTTGAAGAGTTATTGGTGATCTGCCAAACATCTACCTATGCGATGCGAGAGAAGAAACTACGAATAAAAAGCTTATCATTTTATGTGCCTCCATCTCATATGATATGATTCCTTCTCATGTTTGCTTTAATTTGCTCTTTTTCACTTTTAGTGGAACAGCTAATGCTTGACCTTTTGTGTTACAGATATTTCTTTGCACAACTGCACCCAAACTTTTCGGGGAGCTTCTGTAATGAGTGGTTATGTTGAGGGGTTATAATGAAAGGGTTCAATCCAACAGTCCAACAATAACTATGCATTGGATCGAACAGTTATTAAGAACCTTCTTCATTAACCCCTCACAAAATCCCCTCATTCTAGCCTCCCTAAATAGAGGAAATGTAGAAATGTAAAGATTGCATTGACAGGCCTGTAGACAGGCCTGTAGGGGAGTTAACTAGGGCTGGAGAGGCTGCCTTTTAGCAAATCTTACATCTTTCATCATGGGCCATTTGGCAGTTTAAACTCCAAAACTCCGAATGAATTGTGAGACTTATGAGGAAATCTGAAATGTAGAATCACAATCAATCAATGGGCTCAATGATTGATACTAACTGCAAGTGAACTATAAGCCTTGCACCAATATAGATAATGTTTTTCTTTTATACATATCTGCTATGTTATGTTTTTCCGTGTTCGTGTTCGTGTTGTGTGAGATTATATTCAACCCAAACTAGACACATTAACTTATCAAGTTCAAATATATAAATCCAAATTCATTCGCAAATTTTACGCGTTGTGTTGTGTTTGGCCGAATACTTAATTTTTCATGCCTCTTCCTCTCATGCATATCATTTTGTCATATCTACAAATAAGAATCAGATAAATATTCACATTGACTATGGAATTTGACAAGCAAACATTGCCTACTAACAATACTGAAACGAGGCCGAACGTGCTTCTTTCTTCTCATCACATTAAAGCCTAGAGCTTGGGAGTTGTGTTGGAGACCAAATGCATATGCAGATTGCCAGATTCAAGTTATAATAAACACATGCTGGCCTTATAATAATTCTAGATGAACGATCAACTCAACAGAATTTAGACTTCTAATACTCAATAAACAAGTATGACTTGACAATTCCGATGATATTTTCTCATCAAATAATAACTAAATTCAATGGACCTACATATTGACTTTACAAAATCAACTTCAACAATTTTTAAACATATGATAGGATTCAATAATGTGTGGGAGTCGTTTGATGCAGCAATCTTAGTGGTCCCTACAGCACATTCCAGTGACTAAATCTTACTTCTCTTCTACCCCAAACAAAATAGCCATGTCGGCTCAATTTGCAAAGTCCATCGTCAATCACTCACATGTGCATGAACGATTTTCAACTAAAATTCGTCATCGTGCACTTGGGTTATAAATGTATAGCAAGATTCATTTATGGAAATAACCCATATCTAGTTATTTGCACTGCTAGCAAAAAGGTGTACCACTTTGCTAGATTGGATAGACATCACAGCACACAAAATGAAATCAATTTGCATTTCGCAATCAAATTATTCGTTGAGGTAATTAAGTCTAAGAGCAAAAGAGTAAACACAGAGGGATTATTGGAGTGAGCAGGACTCGCACATTATTGGATGGGGCTGATAAGTTAAAACCCTCCCATTTGAAAAGGGGTTATTAAGTACAAGGATTTTACAAGGCAGAGGTCAAAAGGCTGTTGATTCTTGAACAAACATTATGGTCAAAAAAGGTTGGGTGAGGTGGGTACAATCACTACTCACTAGCATGTGGGTGTTGAGAGAGAGAGAGAGAGAGAGAGAGAGAGATCTTTTTTGCCTTCGGATTTTCCAAATGGAGGGCACGAGGCAATCCATCCCACACAACATCACTACTCTTTTAAGTGAAAGGCCGGCCCAAAATGTTGACCACCTAATGTTTATGCAGAAATAAATATCTTAATTAACCTAATTTAACCACGCATCTGCATCGCCATCATCATCAACATCATCATTGTTGTTGATGGCCTCGGGGAGAAAAAACAATGCCAGAAATTTCCTTCTATTTTCTGAATGCGACACATTTTCTGTTATCAAAAGGCATCAACTCGATTCAAAACCCTGTTGATTCTAGCACTCTATGCGTTGGACTTGTGCCACACTTTTCTCTACACGCATAATTTGATTATGTAAAGTCCATTTGTATTTGATTAATGCATACTTCTTTTCTTCTCGACAAAGCAATATTCTAAATTACTCTAATATATATAAACACAAATTAAATTTGAGTACAACGATTTTATTCAACTGACTTAACCTATATTTGCGCATACTTCTTTTCTTTTGGGTCATGGCCTTATTTTTCAATTTTTCACTTGGGAGATATGATAAAGGTTTTGTGGAAGGGAAGGGAAAGCTGAGAAAGTCAAATATCTAAGGAAAATCAAAGGCATGCAAGACCCACACAAGTGGACAAAGGCATCCCTTGTTAATGTTTCACTATTATGGACGTTGGAGAGAGTGGTTGGAACTGGTGGGAGATGGCCATCACGTAATTGCCACTCAACAATTATGGTAGGGCACCCAATTGCCATGGCATGTTGCCTACACTTAGTAATTTCTTATGCGTTTGGGTTTTCTGTTAGCTTTGGTTTTGGTAGGAAGGAGGCCCCTAGGGGCCTGATTTTGAAATGCTCTTTCATTATTATGGCTTCAACCAATGGAAGAAGCTAACATTCTTGGCACTACTTATTTAGCTTCTTCCCTTCAAAAATCCATATTTTATTTTATAAATATTAAATAGAAGGAAGTTGAGTTTCCATTTCAAAATCAGTTGACGATGGGGGAAGTACTCCAACACCTTATAAGCCCTTACAAGGTTTTCTAACTTTCCAATGTGGGACATTTTCACTTTCACATTGTCACATGTCTCGCACGTGTTGTGAATTTTCAAGCCTAACACATGGACAACACATACTAAGTGACATATAGTGAACCACATCTAATACCATAAAGGAAGTTGAATTGCCACCCCAATATATTGTGTTTTCTTGTAAAGATGCGAGAACAAGAAAATACTTTATATTTGACTGTTGATAGTCATGTCTATGTTTGAGTGCAAGAATGTGTTTTTTTCTACTTGGAGCCTTGGAATCTTTTATTATTCAAATAATGAGATTGGGTTTTAATATTTATTTAGTTCAATTCCAACACTAAAAAATGTATTTTTTTAAAATTAAATAAAAAGTATAATTAAGTTGCCCATTGTGGTATTGAATATACAACAATGAGTCCAATCTTAGTTTGCTCTTGCTGTCTAATTCGACAAGCAGCAAGCAGCAAGGTTTACGAAGAATAATAGAATGGAAGGGACTTGTATTTTGACTGAAGACAAATGTACAAGTTTTATGTTGATATAATATTAGGGATGTAACGACAAATGGCATGCGCATTGTAACTTAGCATTTCTATATGAATTGAATTCACATGGCATCATATTCCCGCCAGCAACAACGCAATTTCGAGGTCTATTTGAAAAATTCTCTGCAGTTTTACCCCACTCAACTCAACATATATAATATATATCAAACCTAATCCTCCCTCTCTCTCTCTCTCGCTCTCAAACACACGCAAACACCAAAAACACAAAAAGGAGGAAGAAATGTTTGGATTAGGTTAGAATGATAGGCCTCTTAAGTGTTCGTAAAATTTATGAGCCAATTCGTAGTTATTTTGCTCTTAGCTGAAGCATGATGTTCACGGCATTCACCTCTATTAGTTGTTGAATTCACTTATATCAATGGTTGAAAGCCGCTTACGCATCATTACTACGTTTAGCATAAAGAGACTTATGAAACCGAAATTGTTGTAATGGATTCTAAAGGAGTTTCCGTTTCGGAATCAAGAAAGGGTTAGTGAACTTTTTGTACATACTTTTGTAAGCAAAAATTCGAACATGGAATGATGAGTCATAGCTTGGTGGTAATTATGGCTGTCACCACTTACATGTGTGCCCGCGGCATCGTCTTTTAAATTCTGAAATGGACTGTGACTAATAAATGGCTTCCATGGCCAATGCATGCTTTTAAACCTCGGACAAATATCAGTATCCGCTGTGAATGACTCCAAACCCAGCACCAAAACCCGAGAAAGAAAAAAAATAACCCTCATCACATCAGGATTTGCAGGCATCGAAGCATCTCTTTTAAAATCCAACGGTCAGGATTCGGCACAGAACGTGCAGTTTACGCCACGAGAAATTATGTCGTTTATAGAAAAGCCTTGGCCTCTCTCGTGGCGCGCTCGCTCATAACATTTTTGCTTTCCAACGGCCACCAAATTAAAAGGGGTTTGAACGGTTTCAAATTCACTCAAAGGGTCAGTTTCGACAGACCACCAAATCTCCTCATTTTCCCTCTAAAAACCGAACCAAAAAATTAGGGGCAATTAATTAAATAATTAAAACCCAAAACACCAACTCTAATTAGGAGAATTAAATTAAAAACAAACCAAGAATATAATTTAAAAATTAAGTACATATTAAGTAAAGTCCTGACTAATCAGTTACATGCCTACAAACCTACCGCACCAACCCATGCAAAAGGAAAAACGAAAGAAAAAATGTACACTAACTCGGCCTGTTCGAACCGGGTTCACTCTAATCTAACCCCGGTTCACTTTGTCCTCTCTTCCCTACTTGCTAACTAAAGTTTTAATCCTTTTTCTTTCCGCCTAACCAAAACTGGGCACCACCGGAGGTCTGGTCAAACCGGGTTCGGGCACGCCGGTGACATCCTTCTTCTTCCGCATCTCTAGAACTTTACGGTGGTGGTTGGAGTGCAACTCGCTCGAGAAAGTCGGGCTGCATGCGGGTCGATATTCCGGTAAGAGCCGACCCGACTTGTAACGGACCCCACAGGCGTTACAGAGTGTCTTGGCTCCATTGGGCCCGGTTCTCCACTGCGGGGTCTTCTGCACCCCACAATGGCTGCACCGACGAGGCGGCTGGCTCGAGCTTCCATCCACCAGTCTTCTCTTGGGCTTCTTCGGAGGCTTCTCCACTGACCCGACCGGTTCGCCGCCCGCTTCGGCCGGTTCCCGGTTCTGGGTGGTGGGGTAAATGAGCCAGGGGCTCGACGGAGACGAAGAAGAAGACGAGGAACTAGAACTCGAGGATGTCTCCGTCAACGAAGGTGACCCCAGTGACCAGACCCGGCCGCCTGTTCGGGTTCGCTTGCTTCTGGCCTTGGCCGGAACCGGAGTCTTGAAACAGGGTTTTTCGGGTAAAGGCGCTGCCGGGTCGGGACGTTTCTCGGTCTTGGGCTTCTCGGGGATGAACCCTGCCGGCAGAGACGTAGTGAATTCCGTGAAAGAATCCTCAACAAAATGAGACAACCATTCGAGGTTTTCCAAGTCGTCCGCCTGTAAAAATGGTAGCTTTTGGTCAAAAACCTCAACCCAAGGCCTCAAAAGGGGTCAAAATCACCATTTTAAAACATGGAAATTGGGAAGAGAAAGTACCGGAACGCTGAGTTCGCTGGTGGGTTCGGGCCCAAGTTCGTTTTTGTCAGACAAATCCGAGTTGTCAGGGTCCTGGGGTTGTTTCGGAGGCGAAACAGAGGCAAAGCCCTTGACTTTATCTTTATCGTCTTCCTCAGCCTCTGTTTCCACAAACCCATCTTCGTTCGAGAAGTCAAGGAGGTCATCGACTGAGAAATCGTCACAAGCGACACCGTTTTGCCCATTGACGCCGCCCCACAACAAGTCATCAAAAACCGCTTGTGGGCTCGCCTTGACAGCCATCTCCTTCCTAATACTGGTCTTCAGGGCCGCTTCCACGCATTCCATTTCAGTTTCAACCTAAGACAACAAAACCAGAAAAACCCAAAACCAAAATAAAGCAACATTCTTTCTTTCACGAAACACACAGCGGTTACAGAAAACAACAGAGGAAACCCAAGCCTTTTTATTCGCTTAATTTGAAGACAAAAATGACATTTTATCATGTATACCTGTTGTGGAGGTAGAGGTGGAGGACAGGCTAAGAGCAGAGGAGGATGAGGAGAGAGAGAGGAGAGGAGAGAGGGAGAGGTTGAGGGTGAGGTTGAGGTTGAGGTGGTTGAAGAAGAAGAAGGGATTGAACAAGTAAAGGGATGAAATTGGAATAAAAAGGAGTGGTGAGTTTGGTAAAGCATTGAATTAGGGCTGAAAGCGTCCGTGGCCTATACTAAAAGTGCCCGTTTCTTTCTCTCTCTCTCCTTTAATTTACCTTTTTTTCCTTCTCTCCCCACCCATCCACTTTATATATCCACCTATACTGTTCTCTGTATTTACACTTTGGATACGTTTGCAGTCTGTCTGTACTAAATAAACCGTACTGTTCATAAATAAATATATATTTGTTTTTGTAAAAATAAATAAAAATGGAAAATATTATTTTTTCTGTCTGAAATTACGATGACTGCCCTCTTGACTGGATTTTTCTTCCCTGTCTGGGTTTTGTGCATGTATGGGTAGGCCAGGGCGGACCATATCCACAGACAGCTCCCATCTTTACATAACTTCCATTTTCTTTTTTCTTTTTCTTTTTTCTTTTAATTTTGTAATTTGGATTTTTGGGAGGGGGAGTGGGATAAGAATTATAGGGTGCGGTTCGTCCCACACAAACCACTGCGTCGTGAATACCTAGGAAACCGCCACCTTTGTGTTTTTTTTCCCTTCCTTTTTACTTTTCTTTGAGCAGGGAAGGAATTGGCCCATTTCTTTTGACTAATTTACAACATCTGCCTACCGCATTGATCGCCGCTCGTTTTGGTTCTTCACCACTTAAAGCTTTTGTTTCCCCGCTCATTGTTTTCGCACTTTATTACGAACTCAACCGAAATTGGCGCATTGCTTATTTGTTCCTTTTTTTCCTTTTTTGTTCTCACTGAATCTTTTGTTTTTCAAGTGCTTATCAAAAAACTAAATTGAACTGGAATATATCCATTTGGCTAAGATTTTGTGGCTTACCTGATAACCGTCATATCCCGTTTTAATTAATAGTCTTTAATTGCTTGCATCGACAACCTACAACCTAAATATAGTTCATTGCTTTGAAAAAACAAGGGATCACAATTCTTTTGTGTTGAACACTGCTTAGCTCCTTTCATGTAAAAGTCCTTGGATTAATCCAAGGACACACATAATTAATAGTCTTAACCCTCACTTATACTCCTTAGGTGAGCAGGACTGTCATTTCCTCTATTAGAGAAGGAATTCTAAACTGAATTTGCTTAAAAGAAAAAAAAAACAAAACAAAAACTGTAGAGCAGTAGAAACTAACATGGTTTTCTCTATTTTCCTTCCAAAATTCTTGAGAATTTTGAGTAAATGGCGGCAATGAATATGAATACGATATGAATTGTTTGATATCATAAATCATGGCACATACGCAGCTACCATTTGACACTTGTACTATAAATTTCCAATACAGCTAAATAACTTTCCACAACTTGTGTTCATATGACAACATTTTAACGAGTTTTCTTCGAGTTGTGATTAACGAGGGCAATTAATTAAGGTTATATCCAACGTGTTAATGTTTCGTGATGTGTCGTAAAACTATTGGCCCGTAGACGCAACACAATGAGTTGAAGCATATTTGACTGTATCCCAGTTTTATCCACGTATATACATCACCTTAATTAATTTTCCATATAAAACCAAGAAGAGAATCACACTATCTCAAGAAACTGAGGCAAAGCAAATTGAATTATTTTATTATTTTGGTCTGATAACCCAAATTGAATTGATCCATAATTTAATCAATTCATGAGTTGAGGCCAGCCCAGAAATTGGTACGACCCCCTGGACTGGAAAGCCAATCTCCAGTCTCCAATCTGCAATCTCCATAATGATCAAAGTTCAACGACAGTACATACATGGCTTAGAAGCAACGAAAGGCGCAGAAAAGTGATGATACGAGCCAATGAGTCAATGACATGGGTCCAGCTTTTGTCTCCAACCTCTCCCAACTCAAATGATTCCCCCTTCATTTTTATTTTTATTTTTATTTCCATTTTCATGTACATAGGTCTTCTTCTGTGCTGGCCACTGATCAAACCCTCATAGGTGTGAGTTCAAATTACGGAAAATACATTCGTGTGGGCAAGGGTGGACCAGGAAATTTTTGTAGGAGTGGACTAATATTTTTTAATGGGAGATTTTTATATTGCTTTTTTTTTTCTTTTTAAAAGCAAGTTTTCATGGTTAATTGACTATAGGCTGCAGGTTTTTCTTTTTTATACGCAAAGAAAATGAGTGGTAGCAACTATTCTTCAATTCGCAATATTTAAATTTTATGGGAGTACATATAGACTTAGGGAGTACAGTCATATAGATCTACAATTACACAATCACGAGCTACAAGCATTTAACAAAACCAAAAAACAACAAGACTATATAAAAGCAAAGATCAAGTAATGAATAGATTAAATCAGAAAAATAACAAGTCATCAATAAAATCCTAGCAAATTGTATATAAAAAAAGCCCTAAAATTTAACACCCTAACTCTAAGTCATAAAAAGCTAACAATAACAATTGAATTTGTAAATTAAACAAAAAGTAAGAGAGAAACTTACTAATATTAAAGAACCCACTAGATAAAGGTTGATACAATTTTAAAGAGGATGAGACCTACTACTTCTAAGCTCTCAAGTTCAAATATAGAGTTATAGCTTACATGGATTGGTAATAGAAAAACATGATGTCTGATGTGTGTGGGTGCCTCTAGAGATGAAATCTATGGTTGTGACAGGCTAATTTCAATAAAGAGGGGTGGACTATTTTTAATTAACTTGGGTTTGACTCATAAAATTATCATTAATTTTTGTATCTCCAAATTTAGCATTGAGCTAGAGCCCACTCTAGACCATGCCTAGATCTGTCATTGGGTGTGGGTTGTGACATTGTCACGGGATGTTATTATGGTACATTGTTTAAAAATAAAAATAACATATGCTATAACATAATATTGGTGCATGACACTACGGGCGATAACAGTATTTTGCGATCAAACTGAATAATTTATAATAAAAAATTGCTAAATTAATATGGCTATCAAATTCCGTTCTAATACTATTATTATTAAAGTGGCAATTTTGCACGTAATACCAAATTTATTTTAACTATTGAAAAGGACATGTATGTCACGGACGATAACACTATTTTGCTATCTCAATTTAATCACACTTCATCATATGAAATCTTTATCATATATGACGGAATATAATTGATTGAAATAACAAAACAATGTTATTCCCATAATATATAAATTTTTCTCCTCACCGTCACGTGTTCCAAACCCTCTTTTTAAAACGCCAGTGGTTGAGTGACTCAGCTCAGCTGCAGTAGGGGTGGTTTTGTAACTTCCCGCGGAATAAAAATCGTCAATGGAAACCAAAAAAAAAAAACAGAAAAACAAAAAACGGAGAGAGAGAGAGCCGGTCAAAATACGTATATTGAGATTCCATTAGTTGACGGTTAACCAGATGGGGATGGTAAAACAACAACATGAATAAAGAGCCGGCTTCGTAGACTTCCCCTGTCGTTTTCAGCCGCCCAGAGTCGTTTGCTCACGTGGTGGGTTACTATTGGACAGGTGACGTTGCCCAATAAATCATACGTTATTTTTTCTTTCTTTCAATTATTAGAATTCTTTTTTTTAAAGTTTTTAAATTTTGAAATTTGAAAATCAAAATTTGAAATTGTTTTTTTTTTTGGCGAAAAAATAAATAAACGAGTGGGCTTGAAAATTGAATGCGGATTGGCCCTCCTCGGCATATGGAGCCCAACCAGGATAAAACGGGGTGCCCCAAGTGATATATATATATATATATTTTTAAGATTGGACGGAAATGCCCTTGGAGTTGGAGCGTGCTGTTGTTCGTGATGATGGTACGGGAAAGTGAGAAGTGAAAATACAAACAGAAAGTACGGAATCTTGTGAAATTTCCAATGAAGAAGGTGACTCATGTCTTATATATGTCTGTCTGTCCAGTGTCTTTTGTTGGGAATACGGTGCCTTCATTCATTATGGATATAAGGGTATCTCCATCCATCGGAAATCCCTCACGAAGCTCCCCAACCGGCTTGGAGTAGGTTTTAAGTTCGACATACTTGAACATGTGTTCGATGGTACTACAAGTTCGACAACTATTTCTGACTCCGCCAAAT